>NC_079193.1:336384201-336692535 GCF_029499605.1 Hyla sarda
TGCTGACGGAGCTCCGTATAATGCAGCCCAACGGCAATGTGAATGAGCCTTTATACATTTAAAAAGTACTCCGGTGGAAAACTTTTTTTTTTTTAAATGAACTGGTGCCAGAAAGTTAAACAGATTTGTAAATGACTTCTATTTAAAAATCTTAATCCTTTCAGTACTTAGCAGCTGTATGCTACAGAGGAAATTCTTTTCTTTTTTAATCTCTTTTTTTGTCTTTTCCACAGTGCTCTCTGCTGACACCTCTGTTCATGTCAGGAACTGTCCAGACCAGCATAGGTTTGCTATGGGGATTTTTCTCCTGCTCTGGACAGTTCCTGATACGAGCATCAGGTGTCAGCAGAGAGCACTGTGGACAAGACAAAAAAGAAATTCAAAAAGAAAATAATTTCTTCTGTAGCATACAGCTGCCAATAAGTACTGAAAGGATTAAGATTTTTAAATAGAAGTAATTTACAAATCTGTTTACCTTTCTGGCACTAGTTGATTTAAAAAAAAGAAAAAAAAATGTTTTCCACCAGGGTACCCCTTTAACCCCTTAAAAGGGGTACTCCAGTGAAAACCTTTTTTCTTTTAAATCAACTGGTGGCAGAAAGTTAAACATATTTGTAAATTACTTCTATTAAAAAATCTTAATCCTTCCTGTACTTATTAGCTGCTGAATACTACAGAGGAAATTCTTTTCTTTTTGGAATGCTCTGATGACATCACGACCACAGTTCTCTCTGCTGACATTATTATAATAATAATAACGCTTTATTTATTGTTGTCCTTAGTGGGATTTGAACCCAAGTCCCCAGCACTGCAAGGCAGCAGTGCTAACCACTGAGCCACCATGCTGCCCTTAGCATACATCTGCTATGCATGGTTGCTAAAATGGACAGAGATGTCAGCATAGAGCACTGTGCTCGTGATGTCATCAGTGTTCCAAAAAGAAAGGAATTTCCTCTGTAGCATTCAGCAGCTAATAAATACTGGAAGGATTAAGATTTTTTTAATAGAAGTAATTTACAAATATGTTTAACTTTCTGATTTAAAAGAAAAAAGGTTTTCACCGGAGTACCCCTTTAAAGGGGTATTCTGCCCCTAGACATCTTATCCCCTATCCAAAGGATAGGGGATAAGATGTCAGATCACCGCGGTCCCGCAGCTGGGGACCCCCGGGATCCCCGCTGCGGCACCGCGCTATCATTACAGCACAGAGCGAACTCGCTCTGTGCATAATGACGGGCGATACGGGGGACGGAGCAGCGTGACGTCATGGCACCGCCCCTCGTGACATCACGGCCCGTCCCCTTAATGCAAGTCTATGGGAGGGGGCGTGACGACCGCCACGCCCCCTCCCATAGACTTGTATTGAAAGGGGCGGGCCGTGACATCACGAGGGGCGGAGCCGTGATGTAACGATGCTCCGGCCCTTGTACCGCCCATCATTACGTGCAGAGCGAACTCGCTCTGTGCGGTAATGAGAGCGCGGTGCCGCAGCGGAGATCCCGGGGGTCCCCAACAGAGGGACCGCGGCGATCTGACATCTTATCGCCTATCCTTTGGATAGGGGATAAGATGTCTAGGGGCGGAATACCCCTTTAAGGACACAGCGTTTTTCCATTTTCATTTTTTCCTCATCACCTTCTAAAAATCATAACGCTTTCAATTTTGCACCTAAAATTCCATATGATGGCTTATTTTTTGCGCCACCAATTCTACTTTACAGTGACATTAGTCATTTTACCAAAAAATCTACGGCGAAACGGAAAAAAAAAAACATTGTGCGACAAAACTGAAGAAAAAATTTCATTTTGTAACTTTTGGGGGCTTCCGTTTCTACGTAGTGCATTTTTCGGTAAAAATGACACCTTATCTTTATTCTGTAGGTCCATACGGTCAAAATGATACCCTACTTATATAGGTTTGATTTTGTTGTACTTCGGAAAAAAATCATAACTTCATGCAGGAAAATTTATATGTTAAAAATTCTCATCTTCTAACCCATATGACTTTTTTATTTTTCCACCTATGAGGACTCGGGCCGGTATGAGGACTCATTTTTTGCGCCTTTTTGTTCTGAAGTTTTTATCGGTATAATTTTTGTATTGATCGGACTTTGATTGCTTTTTATACATTTTTTCATTATATAAAAAGTGACCAAAAATACACTATTTTGGACCTTGGAATTTCTTTGCGTGTACGCCATTGACCATGCAATTTAATTAATGATATATTTTTATAGTTCAGACATTTCCGCACGCGGCGATACCACATATGTTTATTTTTATTCACACATTTTTTTTTTTTTTTTATGGGAAGAGGGAGTGATTCAAACTTTTAATAGGGAAGGGGTTAAATGACCTTTGTTAACTTTTTTTTAATTTTTTTTTTTTTTGCAGTGTTATAGGTCCCATAGGGACCTATCACACTGCACACACTGATCTCCTATGCTGATCCCTGATCTCCATAGCTTTGCAGGGATCAGTCAGATAGGGGCTCGATTGCTCAAGCCTGTAGTTCAGGCTTGGAGCAATCAATCGACGATCGGACGCCGCGGAGAGAGGTAAGGAGACCTTCGCCTGCATCCCAGCTGAACGGAACATCACGATTTTATCGCGATGTCCCGATCAGCCCGACTGAGCTGCCGGGAAGTGTTTACTTTCGTTTTCAGATGCGGCGGTCAACTTTGATCGCCGCGTCTGAAGGGTTAACAGTGCGCGGCACAACGATCGGTGCCGCACGCCGTTAGCCCAGGGTCCCGGCTATCGTTAGCAGCCGGGACCGACCTGGTGTGATGTTTTTCACACCGGGACCGGGCTTAGGGCATACAGGTACGCACTAAGTCCTTAAGAGGTTAAAGGGGAATTCCAGGAAAAAAACTATTTTTTTATATCAACTGGCTCCAGAAAGTTAAATAGATTTGTAAATTACTTCTATTAAAAAATCTTAATCCTTTCAATAATTATCAGCTGCTGAAGTTGAGTTGTTCTTTTCTGTCTGGCAACAGTGCTCTCTGCTGACATCTCTGCTTGTCTTGGGAACTGCACAGAGTAGAAGAGGTTTGCTATGGACATTTGCTTCTAAACTGGGCGGTTCCCTAGACACGTGTCATCAGAGAGCACTTAGACAGAAAAGAACAACTCAACTTCAGAAGCTCATAAGTACTGAAAGGATTAAGATTTTTTTATAGAAGTAATTTACAAATCTGTTTAACTTTCTGGAGCCAGTTGATATATATATAAAAAAAAACCTGGATAACCCCTTTAAGGTTGGCTCATCCAAGCTTGCGCGATTTCAATGGGGAACAGGAAATAGGCTGCTGCCAGGCACCTCCGACAGCAGTGTATTTCCAGGATCAGGTGTGGAAATTCCACAGGCCCAATCCTTTTTTACTCTGATATCTGCTAAGAGATAGTCTGCAGGTCCCCATACACACAAAATAGTCAGGTGGTTCGGTTGACTTATCTTTGATGTGTAGGGGGGGCCTTTAAGTCCAACTGAGAAAATAACAATAGAAGATAAAGTAAAGTAAAGTTTTAGAGATGAGCGAACTTGCAGTAAATTCGATTCGTCACAAACTTCTCGACTCGGCAGTTGATGACTTTTCCTGCATAAATGAGTTCAGCTTTCAGGTGCTCCGGTGGGCTGGAAAAGGTGGATACAGTCCTAGGAGACTCTTTCCTAGGAATGTATCCACCTTTTCCAGCCCACCGGAGCACCTGAAAGCTGAACTAATTTACGCAAGATAAGTCATCAACTGCCGAGCTGAGAAGTTCGTGACGAATCGAATTTACTGTAAGTTCACTCATCTCTATAAAGTTTCTCACTGACAAAGGAAGTGTTTTCCAAATATTGTGATTTTTATAAATCAATATTTCCCAACCAGTGTGCCTCCAGCTGTTGCAAAACTACAACTCCCATTCTGACTTTTATAAATATTTCCCAATGTTTACAACAGTGTTTCCCAATCAAGGGGCCTCCAGCTGTTGCAAAACTACAACTCCCAGCATGCCCGGACAGCCATAGGCTGTCCGGGCATGCTGGGAGTTGCAGTTTTGCAACAGCTGGAGGCCCCGTGATTGGGAAACACTTGTAAATAGAAGAGTTACTGTAGTCATTACCTTCAATGTTGCAGTCACATTTCCCACAGCTACATGTGTATTCACTTTAACAGGTGGAACAAAGCGAGGCCTTTTTGCTGCATTCCCAGCGAGCTGTTGGCTTGGAGCTGCTGATCTCCTCATTCTGAGTCTTTCTGCAATAAATAAAGGCGCGCCGTTATACTACAAGGACAACAAGACAGAACAAATATTTGCGCAAAAACGAATATTTCCACAACTACATAAAAATAGTAAAATTAGAGCAACTGGATTTTTGAGTAGATTCCGCAGCATGAAGAAAACATATTTCCGAATTGATTTTCCAATAACCCATCCATCCACACTGCGGAGTTTAAGAACTCTGGACCCTTCTATCGGCAGGAATTCCACGCGGACTGCACTGCAGTCAATGGGGATGCCGCAGGTCTGCTCCGTCCTAATGCAGATGGATTTTGGCGGCAGAGATTCTGTAGTGTGAATGTCAGGCTGGGATAACACAAGGGGGGAGATTTATCCAAACCTGTGCAGAGGGGAAAGTCGACCAGTTGCCCATAGCAACCAATCAGATCGCTTTTTTCATTTTTAAAAAGGCCCCCGAAACATGAAAGGAGCACTCTAATTGGTTGCTATGGGCAACAGGTCAACTTTTTCTTTACAAAAGGTTTTGATAAATTTTCCCCAATGGCCCTCATTTACTAAGAGTGTTGTTAAGTTTTCTTTGTGGGTTTTAAAGGGGTTGTGCGCTGCCCTGACTTTTGAAGTTCATTACTCCGAACACTGTGTGCAGACTTCCGTGTTCGCAGCCGCCGGGCGCGACGTCTCGCTCGGGCCCTCGCGACGCCTCGCCCGAGGCGTCACGAGGGGGGCGGGCGAGGCGTCACGAGGGGGCGGGCGAGGCGTCACGAGGGGGCGGGCGAGGCGTCACGAGGGGGGCGGGCGAGGCGTCACGAGGGGGCGGGCGAGGCGTCACGAGGGGGCGGGCGAGGCGTCACGAGGGGGGCGGGCGAGGCGTCACGGGGGGGCGGGCGAGGCGTCACGGGGGGGCGGGCGAGGCGTCACGGGGGGGCGGGCGAGGCGTCACGGGGGGGCGGGCGAGGCGTCACGGGGGGGCGGGCGAGGCGTCACGGGGGGGCGGGCGAGGCGTCACGGGGGGGGCGGGCGAGGAGTCACGAGGGGGCGGGCGAGGCGTCACGAGGGGGCGGGCGAGACGTCACGCCCGGCGGCCGCGAACACGGAAGCCCGCACACAGCGTTCGGAGTAATGAACTTCCGGATGCTGCGAGTGGAGCTCCAAAAATTACGGCAGCGCACAACCCCTTTAATTTCCTACAATTTATTTTCCACGGTATTTACTAAGGTTTCCCTACATTTTTTTTTTTTTTTTTTTTTTTTTTTTTTTTTTTTTTTTTTTTACACATGTTCTGATCTGTCTGGTTTTTCTCAGCTGAAATCCACCACATTTTCTGTGGAATCCTTAGTAAATATGTTGGGTTTTTGTGAAAATGTCGGGAAACACGCCCCTTTTTGGAGACCACACCCCCTTTCCCCCAGCGACCACACCCCTTTTCCGGGTTTTCTAAGCAAAATGGAGAGTTAGTCGGGGTTTTTTCAATTCTGGCGCAAATTCTAGAGCAGACAGAAGCTAGCACACAACCCGACAAAACATGTCGGGTTTGCAATAGTAAATGAGGGCCAATGTTTTTAAAAAGCCATACTCACTGTATGCTAAATTTTTTATTTTCTTTGGGGGGGCAAAAATGCTGCAGCCAGATGTCAGTCGGGAGTCAAGAGGGAAATATGAAACGCTGACCCCACATGGAGATTTTCTTTTGCCATTTTAGTCCACTTTTGTGGAGTTTTTAGGCTCAGGGGCAGTTTTCCAAAATCGCAGCATGTTGAGGGTATGCTGTTTTTTCAGGAGACCTTGACTATTTTCCTCCCATAGACTTCTATAGGAAGAAAAAAAAACGTAATTTGTATTTCAAATTGTCGTTTTTAACGGCGTTCCCCCACCTAGCTAAGTCTTTAATAGGAATCTTTGAACTACATGAAAAGTCACATGGATGAATTACATGACATGTAATGAAAGAAAAAACACCTATACTAACACATTGGCCCTCATTTACTATTGCAAACCCGACATGTTTTGTCTGGTTGTGCGCCAGATTGTGTCGCATTGCGCCAGCAATTCTGTCAAAATTTTTGCGCCAAAATTGAAAAAACCCTGACTAACTCTCCATTTTGCTAATAAACCCGGCCACCAGGGAAAAGGGCGTGGTCTCCAAAAAGGGGCGTGTTTCCGACATTTTCACAAAAAAACAACATATTTACTAAGGTTTCCACATAAAATGTGGTGGATTTGAGCTGAGGAAAACCTGACAGATCAGAACATGTGTAAAAAAAAGCAAAATGTAGGGAAAGTGGAAAATGTAGGGAAACCTTAGTAAATACCGTGTAAAATAAATTGTAGGGGATTAAAACCCACAAAGAAACCTACACAACACTCTTAGTAAAAAAAGGGCCAATATTTTTGAATAAACACCACGAAAACTGCATCTTGGGAGTGCTAAATGAGAGTTTTTTTTTCAGGTTAAGAAAAACCCAAACAAAAGTTCTGGGTTATCCCAGCCTGATCCTTACTTTTCAGATGTACCTGTCGCAGCCAATCCAGTGAAAGACAAGGAAAGGTTTTAAGGGGGTACTCCGCCACTAGACATCTTATCCCCTATTCAAAGGATAGGGGATAAGATGTCTGATCGGGGGGGGGGGGGGGGGGGGGGTGTGCTGGTGGGTGGCACCCCGGTGTTCTGAACATTTTTCCATTCATGAGGTGGCATGACAGGCGACCACACCTGCCATGTCTTCTCCCATAGACATGAACCCAGTGTTCAGAACGCTGGAGTGCTGCCTGAAGATCGCTGGAGATCCCAGCAGCCGGATCCCCTCCGCGATCAGACATCTTACCCCCAGCGCAGTGGTGTTGCCTTGACGACGACACACAGGGACGTTCATGAGCAACGTCCCTGTGCGTCGTTGTCAAGGCATAATGACGAAGGCCCGGGCAGTGGTCTTCAACCTGCGGACCGCCAGATGTTTCAAAACTACAACTCCCAGGATGCCCGGACAGCCGTTGGCTGTCCGGGCATGCTGGGAGTTGTAGTTTTGCAACATCTGGAGGTCCGCAGGTTGAAGACCACTGCCCTAGGGGATAAGATGTCCAGAGGTGGAGTACCCCTTTAAGTGTCTGATCGTGGGGGGCAGGGGCAGACCACTGGGACCCCAGTGATCTCCTGAATGGGACCCCAGCTCTCAGAGAGGAGCGTGTGCTGCAGATGGTACCCACTCCATTCATTTAAATGTACTCTGGCATCTCCAGCGCTCAAATGGGGCGTGTGCTGGCCAACCCCTTCACAGTCCTCAACTACCTCATTCATGGTACCCATTATGGCCCACCACTCATTGCTAGTCCACAGCATAGCTCCCCCTCTTATTCCTAGTCCTCAGAATGCCCCCCCCCCCCCCCCCCCCCATTCATTTTAGTCCATGGCACAGCTCCCTGTCTCATTCTTAGTCCCTAGCAATGATCCTCATCTCAGTCCTGGTCCCAAGCATGGCTCCGCATCTCGGTTCTGGTCCCCAATATTGCAGGGTTGTTCCATTTGGATAAGGGTGGGTTCACACTGCCTTAATTTCACTGTTTCCGTAACGGTGAGGTTTTTTATGTGGCTCACGGAAACATATGGTCAACTACACTATTGCGTACGCCAAAACAATACCTATACGTTATGACCATTTTTTTTTAAATAATGTAAGGCTGCATTTACACCACGTTTTTGCAATACAGTTCCCGTATACATTTTCAATGTGAAAACCATATGCATCGACTCTCCATGGAAAACCGTATGCCAAAAGATGCATCAGGAGGTGTCCGTTTTGCATCCTGTACAGTTTTGTCAGTTTTTTTTCCCCATACCCAAAACCGTAGTCTACCATGGTTTTTGGTGAAAAACTGTACTAAACCTTATCCTTTTTTTTTTTTTTTTTTAACATGGGAGTCAATGGGAACCGTACAGAACCGTATGTGCGTACGGTTCGCTCCAGTTTGCACTATACGTTTTTTTACTTTGCACAGTTTTTTTTCTTGGAATTTCAATCAAACAAGTGAAACTTTATTCAAAATGGAGTGAAAAGTTAGAAACGTATATGTTTTTTTCTTAAAAATTGCTGCAACCGGACATCAGTTTTCAAACCGTATACAGTTTTTAACTGTATACGGGTTGAAATTTGTACACACGTTTTGATACAGTTTAGTCCGGTTTTGAGGAATCAGTTTTTCATCAAAAACCTGATGCGGGAACTGTATTGCAAAAACATGGTGTGAATGCAGCCTAAGTCAATGAGAAATGCATAATGTTGCATGGCATACTGCAGCATCAGTTTTTTTAGAATCTTTTACGTATTTTTCCTATAAAAAGTATACATTAAATAAGACAGCAATAACATGGTGTGACTGCTCCCTAACATCTTTATGGGGCATCTGACAACATGAACCTCCCCAAAACAGAGATCCAGTGTATAAGAGGGGGACCCCTTCCCACCGCATGCCCACCGTGTGTGAATAGGCAGCGTATGATGCGGAAGGAGACCCCATTACAAGCAGTGTTACTATGCCCGCTGCAATAGAACTACAAATCCCAGCATGACGCCAATATATACTATAGCAGTGGTCTCCAACCTGCGGACCTCCAGATGTTGCAAAACTACAACTCCCAGCATGCCCGGACAGCCAACGGCTGTCCGGGCATGCTGGGAGTTGTAGTTTTGCAACATCTGGAGGTCCGCAGGTTGGAGACCACTGTACTACAGCAATGTGGTGATCCAGCTGTTGCAAAACTACAACAGATGAAGAACAAAACTATAACTGGCTGTCAGGGCATGATGGGAGTTGTAGTTTGGCAAAAGCTGAACAGCCCCTGGCTAAAGAACATACATTAAAAAACTTTACAATACTCACACCAAGGACCGATCAGACGTCACTGCTCAAACCTCCCTCTCTCCTCCCATCATGCATCACGACCCGCCAATTCCCTTCACTCAATGTAGAAATGTAGTTGTCATCTCTCTCCGGATAAATAAAGCTTATTGAAATGAGAGAAAAAAAAAGTCACCGAGAGGTCTTCTAGTTGCTATAGCAACGTGTTACAGGCCGGAGGAATGGTTGTATGTGGAGGTAGCACGCTCAATAAAGTTTATTGAAGGGAAAAAAAGCGCGAATAAAGATCTTTGGTGGGGGAAAAAAAAAGCAGCACTGCAGTAAATAGAAATACAGTGTCCCGAGACGATTATTGATGAGCCCCGCCCCCTGTGCAACCAAACTCCGCCCCAGTGACGTCATTCTGTCATGTGACTTGTGTGATGTAACTGTGTGCAGAGATGATGTCATGCTTCAGCGCTTGTAAAAATTAATCTAAAGTTTTCTTTTCTTTTTCATTTGAGTGGAAATAGCTTTTTGGAGCGTTTGGCGTGATCAAGGCTAGAAAAAAATGCCCCCAAAAAAATGACAATGTTAAAGGGGTACTCTTTTTTTTGTTGTTGTTTTTTTTTTTAATCAACTGGTGCCAGAAAGTTAAACAGATTTGTAAATTACTTCTATAAAAAAAATCTTAATCCTTCCAGTACTTCTTAGCTGCTGAATGCTACAGAGGAAATGGTTTTCTTTTTGGAACACAGTGCTCTCTGCTGACATCTCTGTCTATTTTAAAGGGGTACTCCGGCGCTAAGACATCTTATCTCCTATCCAAAGGATAGGAGATAAGATGCCTGATCGTGGGGGTCCCGCCGCTGGGGACCCCCGTGATCTTGCACGCAGCACCCCATTACAATCAGTCCCCGGAGCATGTTCGCTTCGGGTCTGATTACTGGCGATCACGGGGCCGGAGTATTGTGATGTCATGACCCTGTCCCTGTGTGACGTCACGCTCCACCCCCTCAATGCAAGCCTATGGGAGGGGGTGTGACATCACACGGGGGCTCCGACCCCCGTGATCGCCAGGAATCAGACCCGGGGTGAACATGCTCCGGAGACTGATTGTAACGGGGTGCTGCGTACAAGATCACGCGGGACCCCCGCGATCAGGCATCTTATCCCCTATCCTTTGGATAGGGATAAGGTGTCTTAGCGCCAGGAGTACCCCTTTAACCCCTTAAGGACCGGAGGTTTTTCCGTTTTTGCATTTTCGTTTTTTGCTCCTTGCCTTTAAAAAATAATAACTCTTTCAAATTTACACCTAAAAATCCATATGATGGCTTATTTTTTGCGCCACCAATTCTACTTTGTAATGACGTCAGTCATTTTGCCCAAAAATCTATGGTGAAGCGGGAAAAAAAATCATTGTGCGACAAAATTGAAAAAAAAACACTGTTTTGTAACTTTTGGGGGCTTCCGTTTCTACGTAGTACATTTTTCGGTAAAAATGACACCTGATATTTATTCTGTAGGTCCATACGATTAAAATGATACCCTACTTATATAGGTTTGATTTTGTCGGACTTCTGGAAAAAATCCTAACTACATGCAGGAAAATTAATACGTTTAAAATTGTCATCTTCTGACCCCTATAACTTTTTTATTTTTCCGTGTATGGGGCGGTATGAGGGCTCATTTTTTGCGCCGTGATCTGAAGTTTTTAACGGTACCATTTTTGCATTGATAGGACTTATTGATCACTTTTTATTCATTTTTAAATGATATAAAAAGTGACCAAAAATGCACTATTTTGGACTTTGGAATTTTTTTGCGCGCACGCCATTGACCGAGCGGTTTAATTAATGATATATTTTTATAATTCGGACATTTCCGCACGCGGTGATACCACATATGTTTATTTTTATTTTTATTTACACTGTGTTTTTTTTTTTTGGGAAAAGGGGGGTGATTCAAACTTTTAATAGGGGAGGAGTTAAATGATCTTTATTCACTTTTTTTTTTCACTTTTTTTTTGCAGTGTTATAGGTCCCATAGGGACCTATAACACTGCACACACTGATCTTCATCATTGATCACTGGTTTCTCATAGGAAACCAGTGATCAACGATTCTGCCGCATGACTGCTCATGCCTGGATCTCAGGCACTGAGCAGTCATTCGGCGATCGGACAGCGAGGAGGCAGGAAGGGGCCCTCCCGCTGTCCTGTCAGCTGTTCGGGATGCCGCGATTAGCCGCGGCTATCCCGAACAGCCCGACTGAGCTAGCCGGGAACTTTCACTTTCACTTTTAGCCGCGCGGCTCAGCTTTGAGCGCGCGGCTAAAGGGTTAATAGCGCGCGGCGCCGCGATCGGCGCTGCGCGCTATTAGAGGCGGGTCCCGGCTTCACTATGACGCCGGGCCCGCCGTGATATGACGCGGGGTTACTGTGTAACCCCGCGTTATATCAGAAGAGCAGGACCAAGGACGTACCGGTACGTCCTTGGTCCTTAAGGGGTTAAGAGCTGTCCAGAGAGAGAGAAAATCCCCATAGCAAACATATGCTGCTCTGGACAGTTCCTAAAATGGACAGAGATGTCAGCAGAGAGCACTGTGGTCATAATGTCAGCAGAGAGCTCTGTGTTCCAAAAAGAAAAGAATTTCCTCTGTAGTATTCAGCAGCTAATAAGTACTGGAAGGATTAAGAGTTTTTAATAGAAGTAATTTACAAATCTGTTTAACTTTCTGCCACCAGTTGATTTATAAAAAAAAAAGTTTTCCACGGGAGTACCCCTTTAAACCCACATTTAATTTTTCTTGGTGCCATTTTCTCCTCCCATAGAAGTCTGAGAGAAAAAAAAATGGCAAGATTCACAGAAAAAAAAAACACCATAGTCTCAGCGGGCTGCGATTTTATAAAAAAAACAAAAACACCAATGAAGTGTGAAAAAACTGTCACAGGAAAAATGCCAAGTGGGTTTGGCGTTTCATATTTTCCTATTGACTCCCAGCTAACATCTGGATGTGGCATCTGGACATTTATTTGCTTCAAATAAACGCCATGCAGCGATTTGGGGATTTTTGGGGGGCATTCTTTGTCTAAAAAAAATACCGGACAACCAATGGATCCTGAACAGTTTAGAGCACCGCAACATCACTGGATCCCTATGGATCCCATTGACTTGAATAGGGTCCATCAGGTGTCCAGTATTACAGGAGTTGAGCGGAGAGAGAAAAAAATAGGGTCTTTTTTTTTTTTTTTTTTTTTTTTTTTAATACACTTATATTTATTTTAGACATTTTTACAGACATATGCAAATATAAGGCAAACCGTACAAAAAGATTGGTGATCCTGCATGCCGTAGGTTAGTAAGAGACCTCCAGCAACCATATGCTGTCATTAGATCCCCACAATCGCACTGCGGGGGTCCGATGAGCCTCCCTGAACCCAATGGAACCTCCTTTTTCCCTATAGATGCTGTGATCGGCATTGATCACAGCATCTTCAGGGTTAATGGTGGACATCAGCCTGATCACCTTAGCAGGAAGTCTTACTATAAAACAAGCACAACTGTTTTCAGAAAGAATACGGCTCTGTGTGGGACGTAGCACACTTCAGTGCGGCACACCTCCTCACACGTACAGTATTCTGTGCAGATTTGATGCGCAGGATTTTCTGCTGCAGATTTCAATGTAAACTGAACACAGCTTGAAATCCTCCGCATCAAATCTGTGCAGAATACTGTACGTGTGAATAGACCCTAAAGGGGTATTCTGGTAAAAAAAATAATTTTTTCTTCTTCTTCATATTAACTGGCTCAAGAATGTTAAACAGATTTGTAAATTACTTCTATTTAAAAAAAAAAAAAAAATTTTATCCTACCAGTACTTATAAGCTGCTGAAGTTGAGTTGTTCTTTTCTGTCTAACCCCAGTGCTCTCTGTCGGTCTCAGGAACTGTCCAGAGCAGGAGAGGTTTGCTATGGTGATTTGCTTCTTCTCTGGACAGTTCCTGAGACAGACAAAGGTGTCAGCAGAGAGCACTTAGACAGAAAAGAACAACTCAGCAGCTGATGAGTACTGGAAGGATTAAGATTTTTTAATAGAGGTAATTTACAAATCTGATTAACTTTCTGGAGCCAGTTGATATGAAAAAATATATTTTTTTTCACCGTAGTAACCCTTTAAGGAGTTAGAAGACATTAGTTGGATGTTCATTTATTTTTTTTTTATTGTATTTTTTTCTATTTTTTTTTTTTTACTGTTTAACAGATCTAACATTCTTCTCTCCTATTCATGTATGACCCTGCAGAATTTTACTATCTAGGGCAGTGGTCTTCAACCTGCGGACCTCCAGATGTTGTAAAACTACAACTCCCAGCATGCCCGGACAGCCGTTGGCTGTCCGGGCATGCTGGGAGTTGTAGTTTTGCAACATCTGGAGGTCCGCAGGTTGAAGATCACTGATCTAGGGGATTGTGGGGAAGTGAACAGTGGTGTATTGTATAGTGAGCTCACCAGAGAGCTGTCTCTTAGGAAACACACGTCATTAGGCTGCGTTCACATGGCTGTCTAGACCCGTCCCGTTCTTCTCCCGTCAAAAAAAAAAACCAAAAAAAAATGGACTTAAAAAAAAAAAAAAAAACGGACTTTAAAAAAAAAAAAAAAAAAAAAAAACGGACAATAACGGATGCAAACGAATGCAAACGGATGTTATCTGTTTGGATCCGTTATTGTTCAGTTAATAAACCTAAAAAAAAAAAATGTTTTTGTTCTGAGCATGCTCAAAAGTAAAAACGGATCAAAAAAACGGATTGAAAAAACAGATGCAAACGGATGACATTAAAGGGGTATTCCAGGAAAAAAACTTTTTTTTATATATATCAACTGGCTCCAGAAAGTTAAACAGATTTGTAAATTACTTCTATTAAAAAATCTTAATCCTTTCAGTACTTATGAGCTTCTGAAGTTAAGGTTGTTCTTTTCTGTCTAAGTGATCTCTGATGACACGTGTCTCAGGAACCGCCCTGTTTAGAAGAGGTTTGCTATGGGGATTTGCTTCTAAACTGGGCGGTTCCCGAGACACATGTCATCAGAGAGCACTTAGACAGAAAAGAACAACTCAACTTCAGAAGCTCATAGGTACTGAAAGGATTAAGATTTTTTAATAGAAATAATTTACAAATCTGTTTAACTTTCTGGAACCAGTTGATATATTAAAAAAAAAAAGTTTTTTCCTGGAATACCCCTTTAACCCCTTAAGGACCAAGGACGTACCGGTACGTCCTTGGTCCTGCTCTTCTGATATAACGCGGGGTTACACAGTAACCCCGCGTCATATCACGGCGGGCCCGGCGTCATAGTGAAGCCGGGACCCGCCTCTAATAGCGCGCAGCGCCGACCGCGGCGCCGCGCGCTATTAACCCTTTAGACGCGCGCTCAGAGCTGAGCCGCGCGGCTAAAAGTGAAAGTGAAAGTTCCCGACTAGCTCAGTCGGGCTGTTCGGGATCGCCGCGGCTAATCGCCTCCTCGCTGTCCGATCGCCGAATGACTGCTCAGTGCCTGAGATCCAGGCATGACCAGTCAAGCGGCAGAATCGTTGATCACTGGTTTCTTATGAGAAACCAGTGATCAGCATAGAAGATCAGTGTGTGCAGTGTTATAGGTCCCTATGGGATAACAATGATCAGTGTGTGCAGTGTTATAGGTCCCTATGGGAGCTATAGCACTGCAAAAAAAAAGTGAAAAAAAAAGTGAATAAAGATCATTTAACTCCTCCCCTATTAAAAGTTTGAATCACCCCCCTTTTCCAATAAAAAAAAAAACAGTGTAAATAAAAATAAAAATAAACATATGTGGTATCACCGCGTGCGGAAATGTCCGAATTATAAAAATATATCATTAATTAAACCGCTCGGTCAATGGCGTGCGCGCAAAAAAATTCCAAAGTCCAAAATAGTGCATTTTTGGTCACTTTTTATATCATTTAAAAATGAATAAAAAGTGATCAATAAGTCCTATCAATGCAAAAATGGTACCGTTAAAAACTTCAGATCACGGCGCAAAAAAATTAGCCCTCATACCGCCCCATACACGGAAAAATAAAAAAGTTATAGGGGTCAGAAGATGACAATTTTAAACGTATTAATTTTCCTGCATGTAGTTATGATTTTTTCCAGAAGTCCGACAAAATCAAACCTATATAAGTAGGGTATCATTTTAATTGTATGGACCTACAGAATACATATCAGGTGTAATTTTTACCGAAAAATGTACTACGTAGAAACGGAAGCCCCCAAAAGTTACAAAACAGCGGTTTTTTTTCAATTTTGTCGCACAATGATTTTTTTTCCCGCTTCACCATAGATTTTTGGGCAAAATGAATGAGGTCATTACAAAGTAGAATTGGTGGCGCAAAAAATAAGCCATCATATGGATTTTTAGGTGTAAATTTGAAAGAGTTATGATTTTTTAAAGGCAAGGAGCAAAAAACGAAAATGCAAAAACGGAAAACCCCCCGATCCTTAAGGGGTTAAGGACGCAGGACGTAAATGTACATCCTGGTGCGGTGGTACTTAACGCACCAGGACGTACATTTACGTCCTGTGCATAACAGCGGGCATCGGAGCGATGCCCGTGTCATGCGCGGCTGATCCCGGCTGCTGATCGCAGCCAGGGACCCGCCGGCAATGGCCGATGCCCGCGATCTCGCGGGCGTCCGCCATTAACCCCTCAGATGCCGGGATCAATACAGATCCCGGCATCTGCAGCAGTGCGCGATTTGAATGAATGATCGGATCGCCCACAGCGCTGCTGCGGGGATCCGATCATTCAGAACGCCGCACGGAGGTCCCCTCTCCTTCCTCCGTGCGGCTCCCGGCGTCTCCTGCTCTGGTCTGTGATCGAGCAGACCAGAGCAGGAGATGACCGATAATACTGATCTGTTCTATGTCCTATACATAGAACAGATCAGTATTAGCAATCATGGTATTGCTATGAATAGTCACCTATGGGGACTATTCAAGTGTAAAAAAAAATGTAAAAAAATGTAAAAGTAAAAGTAAAAAAAAAGTGAAAAATCCCCTCCCCCAATAAAAAGTAAAATGTCCGTTTTTTCCTATTTTACCCCCAAAAAGCGTAAAAAATAAATTTTATAGACATATTTGGTATCGCCGCGTGCGTAAATGTCCGAACTATTAAAATAAAATGTTAATGATCCCGTGCGGTGAACGGCGTGAACGGAAAAAAAAAGTCCAAAATTGCTACTTTTTTAATACATTTTATTTAAAAAAATTATTAAAAGTTTTTTATAAGCAAATTTGCTATCAAAAAAAGTACAGATCATGGCACAAAAAATGAGCCCTCATACCGCCGCTTATACGGAAAAATAAAAAAGTTAGAGGTCATCAAAATAAAGGGATTATAAACGTACTAATTTGGTTAAAAAGTTTGTGATTTTTTTTAAGCACAACAATAATAGAAAAGTATGTAATCATGGGTATCATTTTAATCGTATTGACCCTCAGAATAAAGAACACATGTCATTTTTACCATAAATTGTACGTCGTGAAAACGAAACCTTCCAAAATTAGCAAAATTGCGTTTTTCGTTTTAATTTCCCCACAAAAATAGTGTTTTTTGGTTGCGCCATACATTTTATGATATAATGAGTGATGTCATTACAAAGGACAACTGGTCACGCAAAAAACAAGCCCTCATACTAGTCTGTGGATGAAAATATAAAAGAGTTATGATTTTTAGAAGGCGAGGAGGAAAAAATGAAAACGTAAAAATTAAATTGTCTTTAAGGTCCTTAAGGCCAAAATGGTCTGAGTCCTTAAGGGGTTAAAGGCTCATCCGTTTTCCACAGACTTCAATGTTAAATTTACTGTATCTGTTTTTTCTTCAGTTTTTTTGACGGCAGAAATATACTGCATGTGCTGTTTTTACTGCCATTGACATGAATGGGATTTAAAAAAAAAACTTTTTAAATCCGTTTACAGTCTGCAAGAACGGAACCGAAACGGGGATAAAAAAACGGGAACAGACGTCCGTGTGAACGCACCCTTACCCAGTCTCAGTTGCCTCCTTCACTTCGCAGCCTTCCATCAACTTCACTGGAATTTTGCTGAAATGGTTTTTGCATGTCATGTCTCATTTAGGAAGCCCCCATGGTGCCAGAACAGTGAAAAACACCCCACATAGCATACTATTTGGGAAACTACACCCCTCAAGGAACATAACAAGGGATATAGTCAGCCTTATTTGACGACTTTGCATTGAAGTTGGACGTGAAAATGAAATTTTATTTTTTTTTTTACTAAAATGCTAATGTTACCCCAAATTTTTCATTGCTGGACGTCCTACGGCAGCACAGTATGGGTTAAGTTTGTCCCCTTGAACTTGTCAGAAGAGATAATAAGCATATAATTAAATAATTAAACAATAAACCACTCCTCCCCCTCACGTATAAGTATGGGCACTAACACACAGACCACAGAGTTTTGTTTCTTCTGCTTCTCAGAAGGGGTAATATTTGTGCTAAAGCTTATTTTTTCTCTCTTTTTACAGGTTTACAGGGGACTGTGAAGTCCCCTGATCTGATCTCATAGAGGACAGGTTTTCCAGGGTACGGTGAAATCCCCGGCTCTGACGACCGAAAGGGCATGTTATCCAGGGTACTGTGAAATCCCCGGCTCTGACGACCGAAAGGGCATGTTATCCAGGGTACTGTGAAATCCCCGGCTCTGACGACCGAAAGGGCATGTTATCCAGGGTACTGTGAAGTCCCTGTTGTGGCAGGTATGTGTGTTTGCCCTGCGCTGTGAAGCCCAGCGTATTGTAGCCTAGTCCCCCTCTGCCTTAGTCCTCTGTTCCCGGTCGGTCCCTCTGCTGTTCTTGGGCTGCGGCGGTCTTTGGCAACGGTCTCGTCTCTCCACTGGGGGGAATGGCAGCCTCACTCCCGCTGATGGCGTTCGCTGTGCACGACGCCGGCTCTCCCTGACTTCCGGCGGCGTCCCACGTGCTTCTTTGTTTACTTTCTGCACGTGTCTGCCGGAAGTCGCGCTGGGGAGGGGGAGGGCTGGCCCTGCGCCTCCGCAATGCCGGAGGTTGTATTAAAGGAGTACTCCGGCACGCACTTTTTTCCTTTCATCCCGTCCGGGCTGCAAAATGAAAGAAAACACACTTTCTCTTACCTGCATACACTCCCCCGGAGCTCCGGTACACTCCGGTACAGGTGTTCGGTCCCGGGCTGTATTCTTGTTACTTCCCGTTAGCCCGGCACGTCACACGGAGCTTCAGCCTATCACCGGCCACAGCGATGTCCCGTCTCGGCTGGTGATAGGCTGAAGCTCCGTGTGACGTGCCGGGCTAACTGGAAGTAAGAAGAATACAGCCCGGGGACCGAACACCTGTACCGGAGCTCCGGGGGCTCGTCGGCAGGTAAGAGAAAGTGTGTTTTCTTTTATTTTGCAGCCCGGACGGGATAAAAGGAAAAAAGTGCACGCCGGAGTACTCCTTTAAGCTTCCCTGTTAGTGTCCTCTGCCCGGGAAACACTGCACCAGGGCAGCGGAGCTACTAGAGTCTTAAAGTAAGTTTCTTTTTGCTACTCTTTTTGCAGGCGGCGCCATCCATCACAGCAGGCAGCATTCTATGACCATACTGTTCTGTATATGCTTATAGGGGATGTCGGTGACGTATCCTTGTGTATTATGCAGCTTAGTTTATATTTTTATGACACTTATATGAGCGCTGTAAGCCTCGCAGGGTCTTTCTCATAGGATTACTGTGAAGCATCCTTGTGTTGACCCTTGTTCTTTTGTGTCCTTATGGCAGCATTTGCTTTTCTACGCCACTTATTTGGGGTAAGGGTATTGATTATTATTTTATCCCTGCAGATGTCTGACGCAACCCCCAGAGGTAAAAGGTCAAGAAAGTCCAAGCACAGGCAGTGCAAAGCCTGTTCACAGCCCTTAGTGGAGGAGACCACGGGTGGCTTCAGTGACTTATGCTCGCCAGAACATCAGCCGGTTGAAGATGAGCAAAGGTTTGGTGATGAAGCCACTGCATTCTTTTCTTGGTTCAAGAAACGTATCTCTTCTATGCTACCAGATGATGCCCCTGTTCCTAAGAAGCGTAGGTCGCATCATAGGCCAATTTCTCCTTCTGATTCAGAGGATTCTAGATCCTCTGCCTCGTTGAGTTCTCAGGAATCCCCTGAGGACTACTATATATTCCACAAGGATGAAATGCACGTTCTGATCAAAGCAGTCAAGTACGTTCTGGAAACAGATCGTTCAACTGAAGGCAAGCTTCCTAGGGAAAGTCTGTTCTACTTCCCAGTGTCCAAGGACAGGGTGCTACCATCCCATCCCACCATTACCAAATGGTTTGAGTCCAATTGGGAACGGCCAGAGAAGAGGGTCGATGTAGGCTCTAGGTTCAAATCAGTCTACAAGCTCTCACCGGCAACTACATCTGCTTGGTTTAATCCCCCTAAAATAAATCTACCTGTGGCGAGGATGGTTAAAAAATCCTACTTCCCCTCTGAGGAATATTCTATTCTGTCACACCCCATGGACAAAAAGGCGGATTCTCTGTCAAAAAAGACATACTCTACGGCCTCTGCTATCTCCAATATTGCAATGTCTTCTGTTCCCGTGGCTAGGGCACTAAGGATTTGGATGAGTCAGCTTTCCAGGGAGCTGGATGATGGTACTCCCAGAGAGGAGATCAGGCAGAAGATTCCGCTTATGAAATCCGCGCCGGAGTTCCTTTGTGATGCCCCCTTAGACACTCTTCTACTTGCTGCCCAGAATATGGCGGAATCCAATTCGGTCAGAAGATCACTCTGGATTAAGCAGTGGACAAAAGGGGATGTGGCAGCAAAGAATCATGTGTGTTCTCTGCCCTTCTCCCCAGAGTCTCTCTTCGGTCCGAATCTGAAAAGTATCCTAAAGGATATGAATGATGAGAACGATGCCTTCCCAGGGACGGCAAAGAAGGAAACATCCAAAGGCGGCCCAAAGTGGAAGAGGTCTCCTAAATTCCAGAGGAGGAGTTTTCAGGGGGGATATTATAACAGGTCTCGGTTTAACAGGCAGAGGAGAAATCCTAATTATAACACATCCACCAAAACCAACCCTCCGGCTAAAAAGAAGGAATTATGACGCCATTCCCCCCCCCCCCCCCCCCAAGTTGGAGGAAGATTAGGGGATTTCTTTCAAGTATGGGCTCAGTCTACAACCGACAAGTGGGTTTTGTCAGTAATCAGGAGGGGTTACAGGCTGGAACTCCTCAGCACGCCGGAAGAAAAATTCTTCATCAATTCAAAGCAAGATCAGAACATCTTGGACCTAGTCCTAGAATTCCTTTCAAAAGGGGTGGTCGAGTGGGTTCCTTCTCAGGAACATTTTGCAGGAATCTATTCAAGAATCTTTGCTGTGCCAAAGTCCAACTGGAAATGGAGGTTGGTGATAGATCTCACCTTCCTCAACAGATTTATGGAGAAGAAGCACTTCAAAATGGAGACCATCAGGTCAGTGCTTCCTCTCCTGAATCAAGGGGATTTTATGGCCACTCTGGACTTAGCAGACGCATACCTCCACATTCCAATTCATCACGCATCAAGGAAATACCTAAGATTTGCTGTGAAAGTTGGAGGTGCCACCTGGCATCTCCAGTTCAAGTGTCTTCCGTTTGGCCTAAGTTCAGCGCCAAGGGTCTTCACGAAACTGGTGGTGGTGCTTTCTGCGGCCCTGTGTCTGCGAGGGATCGTACTCGTCCCTTACTTGGACGATTGGTGGCTGAAGGCCGAATCAGAGGAAGTACTGGCTCACCATGTGAAGGAGACGATTCTCTTTCTCCAGGACCATGGCTTCCTGCTGAATATGAAGAAATCTAAACTAATTCCATCTCAGAAGATCTTGTTCCTTGGTTTAATGATAGACTCCGTCTCTATGAAGATAGCCATCTCCCAAGACAGAGAAGTCAGGATCAGGAAGCAAATCAAATTTCTGCTCAAAAACAGAAGAGTCTCCATCCGCTTGGCCATGAGGGTCTTGGGCAGCCTGACGTCCACAATAGACGCGGTTCAGTGGGCAAAAGCTCACATCCGCAGGCTTCAAACGAGAGTTCTATTGTCCTGGAACAGATCAAGGATGGGATTGGAGAAATCCATCTGGATCCCGGCAGATCTCTGCAAAGATCTTCGGTGGTGGCTGCTGCCAGACAGGTTCATAAAAGGAAAATCATTGCTCCCGGCCCAACAGGTCATCATAACAACAGACGCCTCGGCTCATGGTTGGGGAGCATACACTGGTCAACGCTGGGTGCAAGGCCTTTGGTCCCGGTCAGAAGCGACTCTATCTTCAAACTTGAAAGAGCTCAGAGCGGTCTACCTGGCTCTTCTCCGTTTTGCCCCCTGCTTGGTCGGCAAGGAAGTAATGATAAGATCGGACAACCTGCCTACAGTATTCTATATAAACAAGCAGGGAGGGACGAGGTCCCAGTCTCTCATGGACGAGTGTGCTCGGATGTTCAAGTGGGCGGAAAACAACATCCAGAACCTCACAGCAGTTCACCTGAAGGGTTCTCTAAACGTAAGAGCAGACCTACTCAGCCGGGAATACCTGCACCCAGGAGAGTGGGAACTGAATCAGTCAGTCTTCAGACAGATAACGGAATGGTTCGGAACACCGGATGTGGATGTGTTCGCGACAAGGCAGAATGCCAAACTCAAAGAGTTTTGTTCCCTGTCCCGCCTGGACCACCCTCTGCAGGTAGACGGCCTGTCAGTCTCTTGGGAAGGGAGGTTTGTGTATCTCTTCCCTCCCCCAGCTCTGATCCAAAGAACATTGATCAAGATCAAACGAGAGAGACCTCGGGCAATATTAATCCTGCCTTATTGGCCAAGAAGGACTTGGTTCTCTCTAGCTAGAGAGCTTTCGGGGAATCGCTTTCTGCTACTCCCCAAGAGAGAGGACCTTCTAACCCAGAAGGATATGCTCCATCAGAATCTTGATCTTCTGAATTTAGCTGCATGGAAGGTGGATTAGGAGAACTAAAGGCGAAGGGTCTGACAGAAAAGGTGCTAGTGACTCTTCAGGGGTCTAATAGACATTGCACCAGTAGGTGCTACTCTAGGGTTTGGAAAATCTTCAAATCCATGTTTCCAAATTCGGAACACACTGTCTATGATGTACTAAATTTCTTACAGCAAGGCCTGGATAAAGGCCTGAAACTTTCTACTCTGAAGGTCCAGTTTGCGGCTTAAAATTTTTTTTCTAGCGGGAAGTTTTTCCAAAGACCCTTTGGTTAAGAGATTCTTCAGGGGAGTCGACAATCTTCATCCCAAGCTGGAGAAGCCTATTCCATCATGGGACCTTTCTAAAGTGTTGAAGTGCCTGGCGTCAGATCCTTTTGAACCCATCGGTTCAATCACTCTTAAATTCTTAACTTGGAAAACGTGTTTTCTAGTCGCTATTGCCTCGGCCCGAAGAGTCAGCAAGATTCAAGCCCTCTCGTGTCGTGAGCCATATCTTAGAGATCTAGGGCATGCCCTGGTTCTAAGGACTCTTCCAGATTTTATTCCAAAGGTTCATTCAGTCAGCAACCTCCATCAGGAGATCATTCTAACAGCTCTGGAAAAGGATGACGATGTGTCTAAGGTGGATGTCAGAAGGTCTGTACTAGAGTATATCTCTAGGACCAAATCCTTTAGATGCTCGGAGCACCTATTTGTTCAATTCCGATCCAAGTCCAAAGGTTCGAAAGCAGCTAAGTCTACTATCTCCAATTGGATAAAAAAGACTATTAATTTCTGTTTCCAGATGGAAGGTGTAGAGCCACAAGAAGGTATCAAGGCTCATTCTACCAGGGCCACGGCAGCATCATGGGCGGAAGCATCTTACGTTTCTCTCCAGGAAATATGCAGAGCTGCGACGTGGTCAACTCCTACTACTTTCGTCCATCATTATCTTCTAGACGTTTCTAGTAGCTCAGCCCTGGGGAAAGCGGTGTTAGAGGAAGCGTTTAAGAAGAAATGCCCTCCGTTTTTTTCTTTCTTGCTACTCAGGTCCCATACTGTGCTGCCGTAGGATGTCCAGGAATGTCTAAATTTTGTCTAACCTGAAAATTTCAATTTCTGGAGTCCGTAGGCAGCACAGGGATCCCTCCCTAATAATTTTTTTGCTGTGAAACTACTCTGTGGTCTGTGTGTTAGTGCCTATACTTATACGTGAGGGGGAGGAGTGGTTTATTGTTTAATTACTTAATTATATGCTTATCTCTTCTGACAAGTTCAAGGGGACGAACTTAACCCATACTGTGCTGCCTACGGACTTCAGGAATTGAAATTTTCAGGTAAGACAAAATTTAGACATTTTCACAAGGGGTAATAGATGAAAATGTCCTCCAAAATTTGAAACCCCATTTCTTTCGAGTAAGGAAATACCTCATATGTGGATGTAAAGTGCTCTGTGGGTGCACTAGAGGGCTCAGAAAGGAAGGAGTCATATTTGGCTTTTGGAAAGCAAATTTTGCTGAAATGGTTTTTGGGGGGCATGTCACACTTAGGAAGCCCCCATGGTGCCAGAACAGCAGAAAACACACCACATAACATACTATTTGGTAAACTACACCCCTCAAGGAACGTAACAAGAGGTCCAGAGAGTATTTACACCCCACTGGCGTTTGACAGGGGGCTGTCCAAATGAAAAATTACATTCTTCATTTTCCAAAAATCTGTCAGACACCTGTGGGGTGTAAATGCTCACTATACCCCTTTTTACGTTCTGTGAGGGGTGTAGTTTCCGAAATGGGGTCACATGTGGGTGTTTATTTTTTTGCGTTTATGTCAGAACCGCTGTAACCCCTGTGCAAATCACCAGCTTAGACCTCAAAGGTACATAGTGCGCTCTCACTCCTGAGCCCTATTGTGCGCCCGCAGAGCATTTTATGCCCACATATGGGGTATTTCCGTACTTGGGAGAAAGTGTGTTACAAATTTTGGGGGTCTTTTTTTCCATTTACCTCTTATGAAAATGAAAAGTATGGGGAAACACCAGCATGTTGGTGTAAAAAATAAAAAAAATTTACACTAAAATGCTGGTGTAGACCCCATCTTTACATTTTCATAAGGGGTAAAAGCCACCTAAAATTTGTAGCGCAATTTCTCCTGAGTACGGAGATACCCCATATGTGGCCCTAAACTGTTGCCTTGAAATACGACAGGGCTCTGAAGTGAGAGAGCCATGCGCATTTGAGGCCTAAATTAGGGATTTTCATAGGGGTGTACCCGGATGCAAGCGTTACACTTGCCTCCGCCACCAAAAATACTGTATGTCAGTTTTCCCCAAACAGGGTGCCTCCAGCTGTTGCAAAACTCCCAACATTCCCGGTCAATGGCTGTCCGGCAATACTGGGAGTTGTTATTTTGCAACAGCTGGAGGCTCCGTTTTGGAAAAACAGACGTACAAGATGTTTTTTATTTTTATTGGAGGGGGGTGGGCGCGCGACAGTGTAAGAGTGTAGTGTATATGTAGTGTTTTACTCTTTATTTAGGGTTAGTGTAATGTCTAGGGGAAAAATAACTAGGGCATAAGTAGTTGATCACGGGAAGGGGGGGCCGACCGCTGCCCCACCCCCCCATATCACCAGGACTGGACCCAGCACTCCATTCATTCCTATGGGAGAGCAGAAAAGACCCAAGTACTGCTCTCATGCATTACTGGAGCTCCCATAGATATGAATGGAGCACAATTGCCATCTGCCGGGGTCCAGTCCTTGTGAGTCTATTCGCTCGTACAGTATTCTGCACAGATTTGATGCGCAGGATTTGAAGCCGTGTTCAGTCATTCAGTTTACATTGAAATCTGCAGCAGGAAATCCTGTGCATCAAATCTGCACAGAATACTGAACGTGTGAATAGACCCTTAAGGTCTGCCTACCTTTAAGTATACCTCCCAACTTTTGCTGAGAGAAAAGAGGGATAAGCCACGCCCCTAACTCCCTCCTCAATCATGCCCCTAACCACACCTGTACATGAGGTATGGTATCGATGTCCGGACTGTCCAAGATGGAATAGTCTCTAGGCAGGCTGTGGATCAGTCTGCGGTAGTCCTGGACAGACATGTTCTCCCGGTTGAAGATGAGGCGGTTCCAGGCCAGATTTTTTTACCTGCAACACTAGCAGCCATTACCAATTAAAATGCTTGCAGTTTGAATACTGCTCTGATTTGTATGCAACCCATCTGCGCCCCACCTGCATGCATCCTGGTCACTACACGGCAACCTGCTTTATTGCTACAAGCTGTAATACTGGACTCAACTTTATGGTTGCGACTAAAACTGTACCAACTAGTACATTTTCAAACTGACTGTAGCTATATATATATATATATATATATATAAAAAAAAGTTTTTAGATTATTAACCTGGTTTTGAGGAAAAACAGTCACACTACTTTTAGTTACAGTCAATTAGAAAACCATCAAGACTTGTGCATCGCTGTGGTTCTGGCATCAATGTGTGAACCCATTCTAAGGGTACTTCACACCTACGTACAGTGAATCCGTCATCAGTGTGACCCACACTAACCTGTTGTACAGGCACGTAACCCTGGTGATCATAATACTTACCCATACCTGATCCATGGTCCCATTTGCCCATTAACGATGGTTTACTGAAGGAGGCACACACAATTAAACACATGTGCTGCCTTAAGACAAAGAGGAATGACAAAAGTTGTCTTCCCTGTAATTTTGCTTTCCTTGAGTCCAAAGGCAGCACGTGTTAAATTTTTTTGTGTGCTGCCTGAAGACAAAGGAAACAAAAAAATAGGTTTGCTTGGAGATCTCAGATAAATAGAATTCTCTAGTAAGATATTTTTGTGTTTTCTTTCTTCCTGTTCTTTGGGTGGGGGTGCTGGAGGGGAAATTATTTTATACTTTTATAAAATTGTCATAACTTCACAGCAGCCCAGACCCCATCTAAGCTACTTTTCTACTTATGAAGTATGTGCACCTATGTGAGAGAAGTACACATGCCGTATTTCCCCCTATGTCTTCCTTACATCAGAAATGATATGCAGTGTGGAAGAAACAAAACAAGAGATGGAATCTAGACTGGACTCAGAGAGAAGACACATGGTCCAGAAGGAGTCTTTTACAGGCCGAAATAGAAGATCTAAAAGGTATTTTTGTGTCAATTTTAATTTCAGCTGCATAAAAATACATTTCGTTTAGCGTTGAAGATTTAGATGAACACAAAATCCCATTCACACCTTATTGGCTTCCTGGCCCCCAGAGGTTCCAGAAAACTGCAGAAGCTGGTGAGTTACGTTATTAGGGTACCTCCTGTTGACTTTAAAATAAACAGCACAAATGGCGCAGCTTTGCGGCCGCATTGTTTAACTTCCAGGAGTCACAAAAAATGTGGGGAAATGCTTTTGGGCAACTCCCGTAAACAGTTCCAAAAATTGTGTCTGATCTCCTCCAGGGGCCGCACATGGGTGCCAGAGGGGGGTCTGGAAAGCTGAAAAGGTGAGACAGGAATACCCCTTTTAAGGCTGCATTCACACTAGGTTTCCTCCATACAGGGTCTGAATCCGACTGGTAGATGGGAAAACCGGGCGCTCCCGTATCCCGGCGGACCCGACCCCCATCTCATTCATTTGAATGAGCCGATCGGAGTAAGATAGTGACTACGGTCGGCTCATTTTTGCCCCGTATCCGTTTTTCTGACAAGACTGAAAACCACAGCATACCAAATACCGGTCGGCTCATTCAAATGAATGAGATCGGGGCCGGGTCCAGCTGGAATACGGGAGCGCCTGGTTTTCCCATCTCCCAGCCAGATCCGGTCCCTGTATGGGTGAACCGTGAATGCAGCCTTATATGTAATTTTTACAAAAAAAATAGCATTTTTCCTTTACACACTTACTCCCCCCTCACCCCCATTTTCTCATGTTATGATACAGCTTATCCTACAAAAAACAAGTCCTAGCTCTTGGGAGAAGATGAACATTTTAACATTTGCTGCATCTTTAAAAGCGTTAGAGTATCTGCCACATGTCCCTGTGTCAAATATACTTCTCTAAATTTCCTCTAAATGAAGCTTGCGCCCCACACTCTCTGGCCAAGTCGGATGCAGTAAAAACTTAAAAGGAGTAGAGCAGGGAAAAATAGCTTGTCCCCTATTCAAAGGATAAGTTATAGATTGGGGGGGGGGATCCGAGCGCTGGGACCCCCTGCTATCTCCTGAACAGGGCTCCGGCAGTCTGCTGGAAGGGGGCGTGCCGAGCCCCACACGGAGCGCCCCAGAGATACATGGAGGGGGGGGTGTCGGCCGCAGCTTCCTGCGGGGGTCAGAACGGCTACTTCAGGCAGACTACAGGGGCCCTGTTCAGGAGATTGCAGGGGGTCCCAGCGCTCGGATTACCTCCCCCCATCTATAACTTATCCCCTATCCTTTGGATAGGGGAGAAGTTATTTTTCACTGCACTACTCCTTTAATTTGTCACAGGAACACTAACCCCTACTAGGCTATGGTGGTGGCTGTGTGGTACATATCTATGTGACAGATCTTTAAAGTTTCATACTGCACATTTTATGGACTTCACCGCTTGATTAAAAAGAGAAAATAACCATTTATGGTGCATTCACACACACATTATCCTACACATATTTGATGCACAAAATTTGAAGCTGCAGAGTTCAATGTAATCTAAATGACTGAACACGCCCCTAGACATGTTATTCTATAAAATGTCTGATTGCAGGGGGGAAGGGGGGGGGGGGGGGGGGTCTGGCATAGGTTACAATCACTGATTGTGAGTTTTGCCATCACGCCCCCTCCAATAGGCTTGCATTGAGGGGGTGGCGCATGAGGTCACAAGGGGCGGAATCATATCACGATACTCCGGCCTCGTGGTCCTGAGTCTTCAGTCATTGAGCGATCATTGTTTCATGTAGCTGGAGACAGGTGGGTGCTGTATGAGAGATTGCAGGGTCCCCAGCGGTGCGACCCATGTGATCAGACATCTTATC
Source organism: Hyla sarda (assembly GCF_029499605.1). Taxonomy (NCBI): domain Eukaryota; kingdom Metazoa; phylum Chordata; class Amphibia; order Anura; family Hylidae; genus Hyla; species Hyla sarda. The sequence goes on from NC_079193.1 coordinate 336,412,307, forward strand.
CCCTATCCTTTGGACCGGGCCGGAGTACCCCTTTAACAGTTGCACTTAGTCTTTATGCTCAATAACTATAGCAACACCTGATTATTTCATGATTTTATTATAAAAAAAAAAAAATGAACCAAAGAAATAAGACAAACACAGAAAAATTACTATACTGTACATAAAAATAATATGTTTTGCACTTTGACTTGGAACATGTGTATCAAAATACATTTACTATCGGGCCCAATACTGGGTGGTGCAGCCGTCTCGCACCACGTTGTCCATTGGTCCTTCAGTGCTCTGTTGCTTTAGAACAATCTCTCAAAATATTCACATATATAACATGTCCAGCAGCGTTCCTCCTATCTGGTGAAGGAACGTACATGACGTCCTCGGCTGCCATTGCCTCCAAGGAATTTTCCACGTGAAGCATTTCCACCACCTGCAATATTAGTCCAGGATAGTCCAATACCACCACCGCGGCCCCTGGCAGCTCGTTCCCGAGGGTTTGGACGGTATCCTGACAAAAAGAAATATTATAATGTTTAGTGTAATGATATAAAAAGGGAGAAGACTTTACATGCGCAGAGTGTATACTCCAAACACAGACCTTTTTTCTTCTTTAAAACCTCTTAAAAAGGGGTTATTCAGAAATAGAAAAAGAGAGTTACCATATTTTTTGCCCTATAGGATGCACCGGCATATAAGACGCACCCAATTTTAAAGGTGCAAAATCTAGAAAAAAAAAAAAAAAAAAGATTCTGCACCCAACAGCGATCTTCAACCTGCGGACCTCCAGATGTTGCAAAACTACAACTCCCAGCATGCCCGGACAGCCAACGGCTGTCCGAGCATGCTGGGAGTTGTAGTTATGCAACATCTGGAGGTCCGCAGGTTGAAGACCACTGGATAGGAGGTAATACTCACGTGTCCCCGCCGCTCCGGACCCGTCACTGCTCCCCTGGATGTCGTTCCATCGCTGTCGCCGCGTCCCCGTGGTGTCCCCGACGCTCCGGACGTCTTCTTCCCCGGGATCCACGATCTCCGTCGCCGTCATCTCGTCTACGCACACAGCTCCTATTGGACGACGGGACGGCGTGCGCGACGACGTGATGACGACGGAGAGCGCCAGCCATGCAGGGGATCCCGGCACGGAGCAGACACCGAGGAGGCAGGTAAGGTCCCTCCCTGTGTCCTGTAAGCTGTTCGGGACGCCGCGATTTCACTGCAGCGGTGCCAAACAGACCGACTGAACAGCCGGATTAGTGTCACTTTCCCTTCAGACGCGGCGGTCAGCTTTGATCGCCGCATCTGAAGGGTTAATACAGGGCATCACCGTGATCAGTGATGTCCTGTATTAGCCGCGGGTCCCGGCTGTTGATGGCCGCAGGGACCGACCCGATAGGTGTGTATTCGCCGTATAAGACGAACCAACTTCCCCCCCAGTGTTGGGGAAGAAAAAGTGCGTCTTATATGGCGAAAAATATGGTACTTTCTTTTTAAAAAAAACGCTCCACGTCTGTCTCAAGATTGGGGTTGGTTCAGCAGCTCAGTTCCATTGAAGTGAATGGAGTCAAGTTGTAATACCGCACCCAACCTGGAGACAAACTGGGAGCAATTTTCTAAAAGAAATTAGCTCTGTTTTTCGATTCCTGGATCACCCCCTTTAAGGGTAGGGCCACGCATGCCGTATTTTTCTGAGTATTTTCTGCAGCTGATTTTGCTACCAGTTGACTTCAATGGGTAGGAAAGTAAGCAGCGGCAAATACAAAGCATAATAGGGCACATGTGACCCTAACCTTAAAGGTGTACGGAAACTGACCAGTACTAGCTTTGCTTCTAGTAATATCCAGGTTTAGATTACTGATAAGAAGCCAGTCATGGCCAAAAACTGCACTGGGACACTTAAAAGGGTACTCCGCTGTAAATATCTTATCCCCTAGCCAAAGGATGGTTAAGGTTAAGATGTTAGATTGCGGGGGTCCTACAATCTCCGGGCCAGCAGCGGCCAGGACATGGAGGTTTGCAGCTTTCACGTTAGTCATGCCACGCCCCCTCTATTCATGTCTATGGGAGGGGGTGTGACAGTTAGTACATAGCAGTCACGCCTCCTCCCATAGACGTGAATTGGGGGGGGGGGGGGCATGGTGGCCAGCATCGCCAGTCATCAGGCATGGAGCGGAGTTTGTTCTGTGCACCGAATTACAAGGGTGCTGCAACGAAGATCGCGGGGGTCCCCAGCCATCTAACATCTTACCCCCTATCCTTTGGATAGGGGATAAGATGTTTACAGTGGAGTACCCCTTTAACCCAATATAAAAATTAGAGATGAGCAAACTTCCAGTAATTCGATTTGTCACGAACTTCTCGGCTCGGCAGTTGCTGACTTTAGCCTTCAGAAATGAGTTCAGCTTTCAGGTGCTCCGGTGGGCTGGAAAAGGTGGATACAGTCCTAGGAAAGAGTCTCCAGCCCACGGGAGCACCTGAAAGCTGAACTCATTTATGCAGGCTAAAGTCAGCAACTGCCGAGCCGGGAAGTTCGTGACGAATCGAATTACTGGAAGTTCGCTCATCTCTAATAAAAAGAAAAAAAAAAAGAAAAATAGGCCTCCAGACATAAATAGAACTGTGGTTACTAACCTGCAGAACTCTGCCTAAGGGATGGCAGGGGTCCCCTATCAAAGTTGCTTTGAGCTCCTCTGCTTTCCACATACGCTCCTCGTGGGGCGGCCTGAGCGGTCCAGTTTAGTATGCGAATACCTTCACGACGACTGTAGTTAACTAAAAGAAAAAACATAAATGAAAAAAAGTTAGTCTGGAACAACATGGATGAGCCACAGATCTTGCTGCGCACCACCAAGTGTGGTCAAGACTTCACCTGGAGATGGGTCATTCTACTGATTCCTCTGATGAAGCCTCTGCAATATAACAGGGACCATAATATATCTACTAGTGCTGGGCGATAGGACCAAAAAGGAGTATCACAGTATTTTTCTAAAGTATCACGGTATTTCACGTTTTTTTTTTTCTTACATTGAGACTTGCATTGAGGTGGCGTAGCGGAACTAAATGATCTGAACACTGGGGCAGTGGAGTACCCTTTTAAATAGATGTAACAAACAACCCTACAGCCTCCAGCTGTTGCAAAACTACAACTCCCAGCATGTTGGACTATATAGTAGTGTATAGTATAGGTCAGTGTTTCCCAACTAGGGGTGCCTCCAGCTGTTGCAAAACTACTACTCCCAGCATGCCCGGACAGCCGTTGGCTGTCCGGGAATGCTGGGAGTTGTAGTTTTGCAACAGCTGGAGGGCCTACTGTAGGTATAGTATATTATACAGACCCCTGTGCATCCCAGAACCCTGACTCACCTTCCCAGTTGCTGCAGGGACCGTCCGGGGAGGGTGGTCCGGCCCATCCATCCCTCCTGTAGTGTCCGGCGGCATTCCGGGTGGAGGGTGAACCGGTCCGGGCTGTCCTTCTCCGGGGGTCCTTTTTTCCACTCCAGACAGGCTCCGGCCTAATAACGCTGCATAGATGCCGCTGCCCAGTGACGTCCGTGCGCAGCGATGCACCCGACGTTACGGCGTCTATGCAGCGTACTAGGCCGGAGCCTGCCTGGAGTGGAAAAAAGGACCCCCGGAGAAGAAAGACAGCCCGGACCGGTTCACCCTCCACCCGGAATGCCGCCGGACACTACAGGAAGGATGGATGGCCCGGACCACCCCCATTACGGGCAAGTTTAATTTTTTTTATTGACTCTGAGGGTGGGGGAGGAGCCCGACCGGTATAGCGGTATGGGCAAAAAAAAAAAAAACGGTATCCGGTTCATACCGGTATACCGCCCAGCACTTATATCTACCCACCTCTATGTATACAGACAGGTGTAAAGAAAAAGGGTAAATCTAGGACTACCTTTTTAGCTCAAAGTTCAATGCCCAAAAACATCTCGAGACTACAAAAAAGCTGCTTTATGATAAAGGGTAACAAACCTCTACCGTTACAGTTTCACAGGTGATTTAAAGGGGTTATCCTGCCATAAAAAATGATATGACCTCTAAACAGCTGATCCAGTAAAGGTGTTGGGAATCAGACCCCCACTGATCTCATATCAATGGCCTAATCTAAGGCTGGATAACCCCTTTAATATCTCACACCAGGTCTCTCTCATCCAGTGTACGGCAAGATGAGTTAGTTGTAGAAAGAAGAATAGAATGGTCTGTGTTCGTGTCTATCCAAGTATCCTGTCATTAAAGGGGTACTCCGGTGGAAAACTTTATATTTTATTTTTTTAAATCAACTGGTGCCAGAAAGTTAAACAGATTTGTAAATTACTTCTATTAAAAAAAAAATCTTAATCCTTCCAGGACTTAGCTGCTTAATACTACAGAGGAAATTATTTTTGGAACACAGAGCTCTCTGCTGACATTACGAGCACAGTGCTCTCTGCTGACATCTCTGTCCATTTTAGGAACTGTCCAGAGCAGCATATGTTTGCTATGGGGATTTTCTCCTACTCTGGACAGTTCTTAAAATGGACAGAGATGTCAGCAGAGAGCACTGTGCTCGTGATGTCAGCAGAGAGCTCTGTGTTCCAAAAAGAAAATAATTTCCTCTGTAGTATTCAGCACCTAATAAGTATTGGAAGGATTAAGATTTTTTTTTAATAGAAGTCATTTACAAATCTGTAACTTTCTGGCACGTTGATTTATTTAAAAATAAATAAATAAAAAAATAAAAGGAAAAGGTTTTCCACTGTAGTACCCCTTTAATAAAGCCTTATAAATGGAAAGAGTCGGCTTCAATGCAGTGAACCGGCTCACACGACGCATGCGCATCGAAACGAGTTGCATCTTTGTTATTAAAGTCCACTTTTATCCTCCACACCGTGTCTTGGTCGGTCAGCGCTGTGTGAGCCGGTTCTCTGCATTGAAGCCGACTCTTTCCGTTTATTTGTCATCATTCACCGGAGGGCAGCAGAAGACATATTATCTCTTGTGTCTTCATCATTGTTGTGTATGAATCTACATGACACCCAGGGTGAGCAGTCATTCCTTCCTTCCTTCACACCAGGTATTATCAGTATTAACCTACGGGGCGCTTGTTCTTTTACTTCATTAATAAAGCCTTGGCATTGAAGATTTTACACCGTGGTGCTGGACAATTTATTCCTTCTACAAGTACAGTGATCCCTCAACTTACAATGGCCTCAAGATACAATAGTTTCAACATACAATGGTCTTTTCTGGATTATTGTAACTTGAAACCAGACTCAACATACAATGCTACGGACAGTCCAGATCAGTGAAACATGTCAATGGCTGGAAGATCTGACCAATCAGAATGGACATTTCACTGGTAAAACACCTGTATTACTGAAGTGCATGCACTGACTGGTGTCTGGTAGCGCCCCCTACAGTACAGGGAGGTATTACATGTTTTGTACTCTTTACCTGTGTCAGGGTTAGCTGCTCCTTTGGACACCAGGTGAGGACGGCTCCATGTTACTTTTTATTTAGGACACTGTGTGTACTGTATAGGACCCTGAAGAAGCTCCTGTCCTCTACATAAACCATTGTTTCACAACCAGGGTGCCTCCAATTGTTGCAAAACTACATCTCCCAGCATGCCCGGACAGCCGTTGGCTGTCCGGGCATGCTGGGAGTTGTAGTTTTGCAACAGCTGGAGGAACCCTGGTTGGGAAACACTGACATAGACAGTGATTACAGCTCCCAGCAGATCTTTATTACTTTTATATGTAAGGATTTGCTTTATCTATATTAGTTATCTACTTATTTTTCTTTAATCCTCACTTTTTCCTATTTTTGGATGACATTTTGGTGGTTTCAGAACCAATTACCTGGTTCCCATAGAGTTCTGGTCTCAATGGCCGTCCTGGAACTGATTAATATTGTAACTTGAGGGACTACTGTACCGGTTCTGAAGCCGGGGGGGGGGGGGGGGGGGGGGGTGGTGGGGGGGACAGGTCCGGGCACAGGTGTGTTCCTTAGGAAGTGGTGAGCTGAACTTTGTGGATATTTGTAAGATAAGTTAGGGTGCATTCACATCACATTTTTACATACAGTTGCCGTATATGGTTGTCAATGTGAAAACCGTATGAAACCGTATAAAAAAAAAAAAAAGCTATTTATAGACATTCCATACAAAACCGTACACAACTCGATGTATCCGGGTGCCTACGGTTTTGGACACAGGACTGTCCGGTTTTGGGATCTTTCATATAGTTATAAAAGCCGTGTAATGTTTTGATAACCTTGTACTCAATGCAAAACAAATTGAACATTAAAATACATACGGTGGTGTCAGTTTTTTTTCCCTGTTTAGGAAAACAAAACAACGACAACCGTACTTAACGCAATGTAAATGTAACCTAAGATGTAACAATGTATCCCCCCCCCAACCCTTGTGTATATCCACACTGAAATAAGTCAGTAAACTAAGTGTATGAGCGGATTCAATGTTGCAACTCACCTTTAGGAGCAGGAGGAGTGAAGAATCTGCTCTGGCTATGAAATGCCCCTCGGCCACCACGATTTCCTGGAAACCCACCACGAGATGAAACTTTTTGGGTAACCTTTGGAGGTCTCTTAGGTTGAGGAATTCCAACTTGAGGGACGACTTCTTTACGTTCAGCAGCCACAAAGTCATCCACGTGCATGGAAGGAGGTCGGCTCGTGTTCTGCTTCCTCTGCCGAAAGAGATCGTGGGGACGCATTCCCTGTCCAAATCCTCCTCTACCCCTTCCACGAGGGGGAGGTACAAAGTGGGCTCTCTTGGCTGGTTCAATGTATTCTGACTTTCCACTACTGGAAGGAGAAAAAGGATGGCAATTCACACAGACAATAAAGAGAGGAGGTCACCTCAACCATAAGTCAACTCCTTAGCTTAACAAGGAACAAAATGTTTTATTAAATTACTTGTATTCCCCTCAACATAAAAATATGCTTAACATTGTTAAGAACTCTGCTTTGTGCCATTCTTCTGTTATTCCTCCTGGAAATGTAGGAATAAATAGCCAACTGGGTTTCCCCATAACCTGCTTGTAGACTCTAATAGGGGTTAGGATAAGCATTGTGGTACCTGTTATATGTCACTGCAATTCACTGTTTACCTGTAATATTAATTGTATTGATATGCAAATGTGACTATTTGGATCTTTTACCCCTTGTGCACCAATATGGCCACCCATCAGCTGCTACAACGATGACCTCAATAATACTAGACCCTCTGTAGTGACATAATCCAAGACCAGTGCAAAGGAGCGTCTCACATAGGGATGTTAAAGGAGCTGGTGGGTGGCCATATTGTTGTACTGAGGGGTATTTAAAATAAACATATTTGGCATCACCGTGTGCTGAATTGTCCAAACTATTAATATATAACACTATGGATACGATACGGTAAATTACTTAAATGGGGGGAAAAAATTTAATTGAAAAAACATCAAAATGTTCCACCTAAACCAAAATGGTACCAATAAAAACTACAGATAGCACAAAAAACAGCACCATAAACAGAAAAAATTTTTAAAAAGTTAAAGTACACTATTACAAAAACTATGTAAACATGGGTATTGTCATAACAGCATTGGCCCACAAAATGAAAAAAAAACAACAACACATTTTACTTTAACCCCTTAAGGACCAAGGGCATACAGGTACGCCTTTGCTCCCTGGTACTTAAGGACCATGGGCGTACCTGTACGCCCGAGGGAATTTCGGTCCCCGCGACGCGGGGACCGGGGTGACTGCTGAAGTCGATCAGCAGGCACCCCGCGCAAATGCCCCATGTCGGCGATCGGCGCAAATCGCAAGTGAATTCACACTTGCGATTCCGGGTCATTACGGGTCTATGGTGACCCGGTATATATGGGGGATCGCGGGTGTCTAAGACACCCACAATCCCCCTGAAGAGATAGGAGTAAGGTGGCAGAGGTGCCACCCCTCCTATCCCTGCTATTGGTGGTCTAGACGCGACCACCAATAGCAGATTGGGGACGGGGGGACGGCGGTGGGGGTTAACTTTCGTTTTCCCCGTTCTGCCCACCCACAATAGGCGGGGCAGAACGGGGAAATGACAGAGGACCGGCGCCGGAGTCTGAGATCGGCGGGCTGCGATGTCGTGAAGCAAGCTCCCTGGATCCGACGGAAGCCGGTAAGTTGCCTAGCAACATCTGGAGGGCTGCAGTCCGAGACCACTATATAGTGGTCTCTATACTGTAGCACTCCAGATGTTGCAAAACTACGACTCCCAGCATGCCCAGACAGCTGTTTGGGCATGCTGGGAGTTGTAGTTTTGCAAGAGCTGGAGGGTTACAGTTTGAGACCACTATATGGTAGTCTCTGAACTATAGCCCTCCAGATCTTGCAAAACTACAACTCCTAGCATGCCCACACAACTGTTTTGCTGTCTGGGCATGCTGAGATTTGTAGTTTTTCAGCATCTGGAGGGCCACAGTTTGCAGTGGTCTCTATACTGTAGCTCTCCAGATGTTGCAAAACTGCAAATCCCAGCATGCTGAGAGTTGTAGTTGCGATCCCTCCAGCTGCTGCATAACTACATCTCCCAGCATGCCCTTCGGTGATCAGTACATGCTGGGAGTTGTAATTTTGCAACAGCTGGAGGCACACTGCTCGGAAAATATTGAGTTAGAACCTAACTGAAGGTTTTCCAACCAGTGTGCCTCCAGCTGTTGCAAAAGTACAACACCCAGCATGCACGGTCTATCAGTACATGCTGGGAGTTGTAGTTTTGAAACAGCTGGAGGTTTGCCCCCCCCCATGTGAACGTACAGGGTACATTCACACGGGCAGGTTTACAGTAAGTTTTCTGCTTCAAGTATGAGCTGCGGCAAATTTTTCGCCGCAGCGCAAACTTCTAGCAGGCAACTTACTGTAAACCTCTGCCAGTGTGAATGTACCCTAAAAACACTACACTACCACATAATAAAGGGTAAAACACTACATATACACCCCTTACACTGTCCCCCCCCCCCCCAATAAAAATTGAAAACCTATTTTACAGCAGTGTTTCCAAAACGCAGCCTCCAGCTGTTGCAAAACAACAACTCCCTGCATTTCTGGACAGCCACTGACTGTCCAGGCATGCTGGGAGTTTAGCAACAGCTGGAGGCACCCTGTTTGGGAATCACTGGCGTAGCATACCCCTATGTCCACCCCTGTGCAATCCCTAGTTTAGTCCTCAAATGCGCATGGCGCTCTCTCACTTCGGAGCCCTGTCATATTTCAAGGCAACAGTTTAGTGCCACATATGGGGTATTTCCGTACTCGGGAGAAATTACACTACAAATTTTGGGGGGCTTTTTCTCCTTTTAAACCTTATGAAAAGAAAAAGTTGGGGTCTACACCAGCCTGTTCATGTAAAAAAAAAAAATTTTTTACACTAACATGCTGGTGTTGCCCTTTACTTTTTATTTTCACAAGAGGTAAAAGGAAAAAAAGACCCACAAAATTTGTAACGCAATTTCTCCTGAGTACGGAAATACCCCATATGTGCGTCAGCAGAGCATTTTACGCCCACAACAAGGCTCAGGAGTGACATTTGAAGCCTAAATTGGTGATTTGCACAGGGGTGGCTAATTTTACAGCGGTTCTGACATAAATGCAAAAAAAAAAAATACCGACATGTGACCCCATTTTGGAAACTACACCCCTCACGGAATGTAACAAGGGGTATAGTGAGCCTGAACACCCCACAGGTGTTTGACGAATTTTTGTTAAAGTTGGATGGGAAAATGAAAAAAAATATTTTTTTTCCACTAAAATGCTGGCGTTACCCTAAATTTTTCATTTTCACAAGGGAAAATAGGAAAAAAGCCCTCCAAAATTTGTAACCCCATTTCTTCTGAGTAAGAAAATACCCCAAATGTGGATGTAAAGTGCTCGGCGGGCGAACCACATTCTCAGAACAGAAAGAGCGCCATTGGAATTTTGAAGAGAAAATGTGTCCGGAATTGAAGGCCACGTGTGTTTACAAAGCCCCCATAGTGCCAGAACAATGGACCCCCCCCACATGTGACCCCATTTTGGAAACTACACCCCTCACGTAATGTAATAAGGGGTACAGTGAGCATTTACGCCCCACAAGTGTCTGACAGATTTTTGGAACAGTGGTCCGTGCAAATGAAAAATTTAATTTTCCATTTGCACAGCCCACTGTTCCAAAGATCTGTCAAACGCCAGTGGGGTGTAAATACTCACTGCACCCCTTATTAAATTCTGTGAGGGGTGTAATTTCCAAAATGGAGTCACATATGGGGGGGGGTTCACTATTCTGGGACCACGGGGGGCTTTGTAAACGCACATGACCCCTGACTATCTTTCCAAACAAATTCATTCTTCAAAAGCTCAATGGCGCTCCTCCTCTTCTGAGCATTGTAGTTCAACCGCAGGGCACTTGACGTCCACACATGGGGTATTTTCATACTCAAGAAATGGGGTTACAAATTTTGGGGGGTATTTTCTGCTATTAACCCTTGCAAAAAATGTGAAATTTGGGGGGGGGGGGGGGAACACATTTTAGTGAAATTTTTTTTTTTTTTTACATATGCAAAAGCTGTGAAACCCCTGTGGGGTATTAAGGCTCACTTTATTCCTTGTTACGTTCCTCAAAGGGTCTAGTTTCCAAAATGGTATGCCATGTGTTTATTTTTTTTTGCTGTTCTGGCACCATAGGGGCTTCCTAAATGCGACATGCCCCCGACCAAAATTTGCTCTCAAAAAGCCAAATATGACTCCTTCTCTTCTGAGCATTGTAGTTCGCCCGTAGTGCACTTCAGGTCAACTTATGGGGTACCTCCATACTCAGAAGAGATGGGGTTACAAATTTTGGGGGGTATTTTCTGCTATTAACCCTTGCAAAAATGTGAAATTTGGGGGGAAACACATTTTAGTGAAATTATTATTTTTTTTTTTTACATATGCAAAAGTTGTGAAACACCTGTGGGGTATTAAGGCTCACTTAATTCCTTGTTACGTTCCTCAAGGGGTCTAGTTTCCAAAATGGTATGCCATGTGTTTTTTTTTTTGCTGTTTTGGCACCATAGGGGCTTCCTAAATGTAACATGCCCCCCAAAAACCATTTCAGAAAAACGTACTCTCCAAAATCCCCTTGTTGCTCCTTTGCTTCTGAGCCCTCTACTGCGCCCACCGAACACTTTACATAGACATATGTGGTATGTGCTTACTCAAGAGAAATTGGGCTACAAATTCAAGTATACATTTTCTCCTTTTACCCCTTGCAAAAATTGGGTCTACAAGAACATGCAAGTGTAAAAAATGAAGATTGTGAATTTTCTCAATTCCTGTGAAACACCTAAAAACGCTGACTGTCATTTTGAATACTTTGGGGGTGCAGTTTTTATAATGGGGTCATTTGTGGGGTATTTCTAAGATAAAGACCCTTCAAATCCACTTCAAACCTGAACTGGTCCCTGAAAAATAGTGAGTTTGAAAATTTTGTGAAAAATTGGAAAATTGCTGCTGAAATTTGAAGCCCTCTGGTGTCTTCCAAAAGTAAACATTTGTCAATTTTATGATGCAAACATAAAGTAGACATATTGTATATGTGAATTAAAAAAAAGTATTTGGAATATCCATTTTCCTTACAAGCAGAGAGCTTCAAAGTTAGAAAAATTCAAAATTTTCAATTTTTTCTTCAAATTTTGGGATTTTTCCCCAAGAAAGGATGCAAGTTACCACTAAAATTTACCACTATGTTAAAGTAGAATATGTCACGAAAAAACAATCTCGGAATCAGAATGATAACTAAAAGCATTCCAGAGTTATTAGTGTTTAAAGTGACAGTGGTCAGATGTGCAAAAAAAACGCTCTGGTCTTAAGGTGTAGAATGGCCTGGTCCTTAAAGGTTAAAGGGGTACTCCCGTGGAAATTTTTTTTTTTTTTTTTTATATCAACTGGTGCCAGAAAGTTAAACAGATTTGTAACTCACTCCTATTAAAAAAAATCTTAATCCTTCCAGTACTTTTTAGGGGCTGTATACTAAAGAGAAATCCAAAAAAGAAATGCATTTCATCTGATATCATGACCACAGTGCTCTCTGCTGACCTCTGCTGTTCATTTTAGGAACTGTCCAGAGCAGCATATGTTTGCTATGGGGATTTTCTCCTGTTCTGTACAGTTCCTAAAATGGACAGCAGAGGTCAGCAGAGAGCACTGTGGTCATGACATCAGAGGAAATGCATTTCTTTTTTGGATTTCTCTTTAGTATACAGGCCCTAAAAAGTACTGGAAGGATTAAGAATGTTAAAGAGGGGTAAAGTGGTTCACCATATATTTTATGTAAAATGAAAGGTGTCATTGCAAAGAACAATTGGCCCCACAAAAAACAAGCCCTATATGGCTCTATGGATCGAAAAATAAAAATGAAGAGTTATGGCTCTTAAAAGGTAAAGAGGAAAAACCGAAAACTACATATATGGAAAATTGGTTGGGATGACGTAACCTGCTGTTTTCTTTTAATTTTTTATACATTTTCTGGAGGAATAACAGGAACTTCAGAGGCGAATTCCAAGAAAATATGCAAAAATACAAAGCTTTACTAAAACAGCCATGTCAGAAGAGTGAACAGATCCTCTTCAATCTATGCAGCTTTCATGTATAACCTGTCAAATAAACCCCTTTCCTTCACAGGGATTTAAACTAACACCCACCTAGTAATGAACGTCTCATGTTTGTGTTTTCCAAGTTTGAAACCTTTAGCTGCTTTCGTCCGACCCGGCGATGAGGGCTCCAACAAAAAGGATCTTTCCAGCTCTCCTTTTATGTCAAAGTCACTGCAGCATTTGGCCGAAAGGTTGATTAAGTCAACTTTGACCTGAAATGAAACCACATAGGCCTCCTATTATGGTACTTGTGCGCACACACTGGGCACTGATAACATGTATATATATATATATTTATATACCAAGTCTAGGTCAACATCTGCTTCTTCAGGCTGGAAGGGGGAAAACGAAAAAGACTTCAGCTGCTCGTCCATCACGTCTGCAAGAACGTACACAGTCCTGCAGGAAAAAACAAAAAAGAGGCCATATGTATTGTATGATGTAAGCAGTATGTAAAATACTGTATAGACCTACAAGGGGTCAATTTGCCTCCCAGCATAAACAATATGAAAAAAACCTCTAAATCAATATAAGGTGTAGGGGAAGTGCTATTTAAGACATAACTTTTAATATATGCTTGCTAAAACACACCAATATGTGCCAAGTGATTATACCCACATAAGAATAAAATCATGCGACACAGGATCTGTTAGGATCACCACCCATCTGGTGGATTTATCATGAATCAAATGTGTAGATACACATATTCAGACATGCATTTCTAATAGAAGATATAATTCTCAACGCGTTTCTACTCCAATCAAGAGTGTCCTCAGGAGAATATCAGAATAATAGAGATAATAGAAGTATCACATTTTATAAAAAACGGTATTGCTGAGTGACCCACGATACGGGGTATCACTCAAAGGGTGTGATCTTTCCCAGCTGTAACAGGAGAATGCCGGCACGACCTAAAAAGAAGAAAACCAACAATACAGTCAGCCCAGTATACAGACTTGCACTGAATATAGTTTTTGTAGGGCTGAAAGACTCACAGTCCTTGCCGTGGTTCCGGACACCTATAAATAAAATAATATATTCCTATCAATAAACAAGGTTCCGCTGTACCTGTAATGTAAATCTAGCATAACGCCGCTAGTATGCTGTACTCACTGTCAGCTGGTCTATGTGCCGATCACAGGATCCCGGGAGGTGCGCAACCCACAGTGGCGGGGAGCCGGAATAATTCAAACCGGCTGCGATGCGCTCACCTTCCGGGTCTCTCGGCGTCTGGCGTCATATCCTGGCGCCTACGTGTGACGTCGGCAGTGCCTGCCCCGCTCTGACGCCCACAGGGGGCGGGCAGAATGCCGAACTCACTACTATAGTTCAGGGCCGGATTCAGGTATGTGTGGGAGTGATTTATTGCTAGTAATAGAGTATACTAACTCTCGTGTGACTGGTTATATGTTAATGAATGAACCAATGGGAATAGTAACAATAGTTGGTGTAGAAGTACCAAAATTGCAAAAAATTCCTAAGAAGGGGTATATAAACAAAGGTGATCGTGAGCATACCGCAGTGAATACGTGCCATTTAGAAATGAAATAGGCACATGGTCCCTAAAGATAAGGGTACACATGCCACATGATCACGACCTTATAAACCCCTTGTACATGATGAAAAAATGCCCTAATTGGTCATATCTGAAAAAAATATATATTAATCCCAAAGGTTGGAACAGGAAAAACCCCAACCAAGAGCAGCCCATATACTCCTATATTATACTTCTTATTAAATTTATTTATATGTATAAGAAATCAGCAGACGGATGTAGGGGACAACGCCCGAAAGAGAAATATTTTTAAAAATATTGGTCCCCCTTCCGACACAGGAGTGGTCCCCCTGGGATACTAACAAAAATAGAGGAGGGATGTGGGTAATGATGGGGGCCTAGGGATCCTAAACTTGCCCTGCACTAACTTAGGCCCTATGTCCTAGGCGGTGTTATCGCCCTAATAAGGGCGGCCCCGCTCCCGTACCTCCTACTTGGCCTAGCTCTTACTAAGTAAGTATGGTGACACTAACTGGAAGACCCACTAGGGTCTCACCTAACTACCTATTCGTCACCAATGGGGGGGGACCACATCACTTGTTGTAAGGGGACATCACAAAAAGGGAGCAAAACTTAATTGGTCATTGAGACCTCTAGGGTTCAATGTACCCATCTCAAAAATCCATCTACTCTCCCTTTGAAGAAGAAGTCTATCAAAGTTACCCCCTCTCGGAGACGGACGAATGAGCTCCAGTCCTAGAAACTTGAGTTGTGTGCAGCAACCACTATGGACCAAATTCATGTGACGGGCCAGGGATGTGTCCCTCTTATGTTTGACATCACCAAGATGTTCCAATATCCGTTTTTTAAAAGGACGAAGCGTTTTCCCAATGTATCTCATATGACATGGACAAATAACCAGGTAGATAACACCACTAGTATTACAATTAATGAAGTCACGAATCTTGTGCATCTTTCCTGTTCTCTCATTGAGAATCTCCCTAACTCTCAAAATGTTAGGACAGGCCTTACATCGTCCACAAGCATAAGTACCCTTCAAATTCGCCCTGTCCAACCAGGTGTTTCCTCCAGCGGTAGTCGGTGATAAGTAGCTGTGTGTAACCAGATCACCTATATTTCGCCCCCTCCGATAGGTGATCTGTGGTCCAAGTGGTATAGAATCACTCAAATCGGGGTCCATATGTAGGATCCTCCAATGTTTTACGAGAATGTTCCGTATTAACGGGGCTGCATGGTCAAATGTAGCAATAACTCTTAAGGGCTGTGCCCCCTCATCCGTCTGCTTCGGTGTCAATAAGCTTTCCCTAGGAGTGTGCAAAGCATGTTGATAGGCTGATCTTAATATGTGGTCAGGGTATCCTCTGTTTCTAAATCTCCTTCTTAGATCTTGTGCTTCTCGTAGGAAGTCCTGCCTGTCAGAACATTACAGGTACAGCGGAACCTTGTTTATTGATAGGAATATATTATTTTATTTATAGGTGTCCGGAAGCACGGCAAGGACTGTGAGTCTTTCAGCCCTACAAAAACTATATTCAGTGCAAGTCTGTATACTGGGCTGACTGTATTGTTGGTTTTCTTCTTTTTAGGTCGTGCCGACATTCTCCTGTTACAGCTGGGAAAGATCACACCCTTTGAGTGATACCCCGTATCGTGAGTCACTCAGCAATACCGTTTTTTTTTAAAAATGTGATACTTCTATTATCTCTATTATTCTGATATTCTCCTGAGGACACTCTTGATTGGAGTAGAAACGCGTTGAGAATTATATCTTCTATTAGAGATGCATGTCTGAATATGTGTATCTACACATTTGATTCATGATAAATCCACCAGATGGGTGGTGATCCTAACAGATCCTGTGTCGCATGATTTTATTCTTATGTGGGTATAATCACTTGGCACATATTGGTGTGTTTTAGCAAGCATATATTAAAAGTTATGTCTTAAATAGCACTTCCCCTACACCTTATATTGATTTAGAGGTTTTTTTCATATTGTTTATGCTGGGAGGCAAATTGACCCCTTGTAGGTCTATACAGTATTTTACATACTGCTTACATCATTTAATTCTGGATTGTGATGGCTAGCTTGGTGACTGGTTCACCTAATTTGGCAGACTGGTTATCGGAGGCCAAGGAGGTATTCTCGGAGCGTGTGTACTCGCAGCAAGAACTACTGACCTCAAGACAAAACACTCAGAAAAGAGAGGTGCCGGCTACTAAGGTGTTGCCTAAATGGGAAAAGCTTTTAACTGACAAAGATCTAACACTTCCCACTTTTCCATGAACCCCTTCCTGACATATGTACATTGTGTATCAGTGTGGAATAGGCCAAGTCCACTTTATACCTGGTAAGTAACAGCTGCTATCTACAGCTGACACCCGTCAGTGACCAGCATTGGAGAACACTCTACTGCCGGACGTTTAACTCTCTAGATCAATATTTCCTAACCAGGGGGCCTCCAGCTGTTGCAAACCTACAACTTCCAGCATGGTGGGAGTTGTAGTTTTGCAACAGATGGAGTAGTGTATCCCAACCAGGATGCCTCCAGCTGTTGCAAAACTACATCTCCCGGCATGCCCGGACAGCCTTTGGCTGTCCGGACATGCCGGGAGTTGTAGTTTTGTAACCGCTGGAGGCACTCTAGTGGGGAACCACTGCCCCAGATGCTGCAGTCCAATTAATGTTTCATGTAGATAGATGTCGTCTAAAGTGCAAACATATTTTTAGATTTCTGGCCATTTTGACAGAATAAATAATTCTTTTGGATAAAAGCATCATATACCTGTAGGTCACATTCAAATAAGGGATGCATAAGCTTTACACTTCTTTGCTATCAAGACACCTTAACATGGCCTGCCTAAGGAGACTGCATAAGGGTTTCCTCCTAACATTCTCCCAGCCCTCTGGCAGGGAGCACTTTGTAGGTGATCACATTGATGTGGTTGCACTACGGCGGTCACTGTGACTGATTCTTCGTCTGTGGGGTGGTGTGGCCCCGGAGCCAGGGGCTTGGTCGGGCAGCAGTGGGGCTCCCTGGTCACTGGGTAGTTCCCCCTGTGGGCATGGTGTTGCGTCGGTGGTGGTGGCCGCTGCCCAGCGCAACGCCAATGTTGGGTTAGGGACCCACTCTAAATAGGTGGCCTTGACGTGGTGAGTGGGCTTGTACTTTTTGATCAAAATGTATATTAACAACCTGTTTTTTAATTTATGCTGAGGAGCAAATAGATCAAAATACTAATGGTGGATGTGCGGCTATTAGAAATGAGCGAACTTACAGTAAATTCGATTTGTCACGAACTTCTCGGCTCGGCGGTTTCTGACTTTTCCTGCATAAATTAGTTCAGCTTTCAGGTGCTCCGGTGGGCTGGAAAAGGTGGATACAGTCCTAGGAAAGAGTCTCCTAGGACTGTATCCACCTTTTCAGGCCCACCGGAGCACCGGAAAGCTGAACTAATTTATGCAGGAAAAGTCATCAACTGCCGAGCCGAGAAGTTCGTGACGAATCGAATTTACTGTAAGTTCGCTCATCTCTAGCGGCTATGTTTCTTTTTTCTCTATTTTTGTTTAACCTCTTTACTGTTACCTGTTATTGAAAAGGTTCTGCAGGGGGTCTCCAGCTGGTAAAATGGGCTCCACATCGTGCTCACTCAATGGTACGGGCTCCTTAGCAGCTTCAAGTATCTGTCGGAATCCAGCCACGTTCTCCAATAAAGACTCCAGACTATCATCTTCTTTGGACTGCTCCTAGAAACGCACAAAGCGGCACAATCAGCATTGAGATTATTGAAAAAGCTTGTAATAAAAAAGGGGGGAAAAAATGTAATAAAAAAAAGAAAATAGAAAAGTCTTAAACCTACCAGAATGATTTTCTCCAGGCCCAGCAGCAGTTTCTGTGCAGGATCTTCCTTGTTGAGCAGCAGCTGCTTCATTTCTCCAGGGCTGAGGCCAAGAGTCTTTGACTGCGGAGCTCCGTCCACTTCCATCATTCCTCCGTCATCTCCACATGTCTGCCGATGACAACCAAGGGGTTAAACCACTGCATCAAAAAGCAGTTTAAAAAAAATTGGAAACCAAAACAATGAATACGGACCCAACATACTATTGCAGTTAGTACAGTGATCCCTCAACTTACAATGGCCTCATACAATAGTTTCAACATACAATGGTCTTTTCTGGACCATTGTAACTTGAAACCAGACTCATCATACAATGCTACGGAAAGTCCAGATCTGTGATACCTGTCACAACTGGAGGAACTGACCAATCAGAATGGGCATTTTACTGGTAAATCACCTCTATTACTGAAGTGTATGCACTGACTGGTGTCTGGTAGCGCCCCCTACAGTACATGGAGGAACTACAAGTTCTGTACTACTCCTTACCTGTGCCAGGGTTAGCTGCTCTTTTGGACACCAAGTAAGGGCGGCTCCATTTGGGACACTGTGTGTACTGTATAGGACCCTGAAGAAGCTCCTGTCCTCTACATAAACCATTGTTTCCCAACCAGGGTGCCTCCAGCTGTTGCAAAACTACAACTCCCAGCATGCCCGGACAGCCTTTGGCTGTCCGGGCATGCTGGGAGTTGTAGTTTTGCAACAGCAGGAGGCACCCTGGGTGGGAAACACTGACATAGACAGTGATTTACAGCTCCCAGCAGATCTTTCTCACTTTTATATGTAAGGACTTGCTTTACCTATATTACATAGTTAGTTACATAGTATTAGTTATCTTATTTTTCTTTAATCCTCACTTTTTCCTATTTTTGGATGACATTTTGGTGGCTTCAGAACCAATTACCAGGTTTCCATAGAGTTCTGGTCTCAACATACAATGGTTTCAACATACAATGGTCGTCCTGGAACCAATTAATATTGTAACTTGAGGGACCACTGTATTTGTAGCCAAAAGAAAGGAGCGGAACAGACAAAAACTAAAACTTTGCACCTTTTTTCTGTGTTCTAGACCCACTCCTGGTTTTGCCTATTAATACAGTGGTCTCTAAAGTTATATTGTTATATTAAGTAGTTAAAGGACAAACATTGTATGTTAAAATCATTATATGTTGAGAAACTCTATGGAAACCTGGTAATTAGTTCTGAAGCCCCAAAATGTCATCCAAAAATAGGAAAAAAAAAAAGAAAATAAGTAGATAACTAATATAAATAAAGCAAATCCTTACATATAAAAGTAAGATCTGCTGGGGCTGTAATCACTGTCTATAAAGAGGACAGGAGCTTCTTCAGGGTCCTGTACAGAACACACAGTGGGTGAGGGATTTATCAACATATTTAGAAGCTTTATAAACGGCTTTTTTCTCTATTTTTGTCACACAAAATTTCGCACCATGGGTCCGTGCGACTTTTTGTGCGACAATTGCTTTAGAAACGTCTCCATGATTTTTACCCATTTAGAGCACTTTGTACAGTGGTCACTGATTTACTAAGTGCGACTTTTTGCAGAACTGTTGCATGATCCCAAAAAATAGACGGTATCTCAGGTCAATTCAGCCCTGACCTACAGTTTCTGTGCAACTTTTCAATCAGGGCATATGTGACTTTTCACACAAGTTGCACGTCCGCACAAAGGCCCCGATTTACTAAGAGTGGAGAGTAGGTTTCTTTGTGGGTTTTAGTTCCCCACAGTATTTACTAATCTTTCCCTACATTTTGCACTTTTCCCTAAATTTTTTTTATTTATTTATTTTTTAAACACATGCTTTGATCTGTAGGGTTTTCCTAAGCTCAAATCCACCACATTTTCTGTGGAACACGGCCCTTTTCTGTGACCACACCCTTTTTGCAACAGACACGCCCCTTTTTCGGGTTCTTAGTAAAAGGGAGGGTTGGTTGGGTTTCTCTTTTCTGCCACAGACAATTCTGGCAAAATGAGAGAATTCTGGTGCAAATTCTAGCGCAGACAGAATTTCTGGCACACAACCCAAGAAAACAGATTCAGGGCCAAAATCTGCAACTTTTTTTTAGAAGTTACATTAGAGAAATTTATTGTGTCGTTTGAAAAATTTGGCAAAAGTCCGCAACTTTTGTGCTCTAAAATAGTTAATTCACACCACTCTTTGTAAATGTGCCCCAGTGTCCCAAAAAAGTAACATGGAGCCGCCCTTACCTAGTGTCCAAAGGAGCAGCTAACCCTGGTACAGGTTAAGAGTACTGAACATGTAATACCTCCCTGTACTGTAGGGGGCGCTACCAGACAGCCAATCACAGTGCATACATTTCAGTAATACAAGGCTATAACCAGTGAATGCCCATTCTGATTGTTCAGATCCATTGTATGTTGGAAATGTTTTAACCTGAGGCCATTGTAGGTTGAGGGATCACTGTACTAACTTTAATATGTGTAAACTCAGTCTTGGTCATACTAGTGATCTCCAACCAGCATCTACAAATAAGACAGACTGCAGAGGCTACAAGTTTTACCCCATTCAGGAAAACTACTAAACAAAAAAAATACCTGAAAAATTCATAATTTATTGGAATTCTCCCAAAGGAATAAGTTACCAATGGTTTAATTAAAACTACATGTGGGAAAAGTATACACTTTAGTCACATGAAATGTTTTCCTACAACACACACACACACATACACATGCAGGAAATAAGTGAAACGTTGTGAAAATGTTAAAATGTATGTACAGTGCCCCCCCGACCTACGATGGCCCCGACATACGATCATTTCAACATATGATGGTCTCTCAGAGGCCATCGCATGTTGAAGGCAGCATCAACATACGATGCTTTTGTATGTCGGGGCCATCGCATAAACGGCTATCCGGCAGCGCAGACTGCTTCAGCTGCCACCGGATAGCCGTTTACGGTGCCCCGTGTGGTCCGCTGACGATCACTTACCTGTCCTCGGGGCTCCGGCGCTTCCTCTTCGGGATCCCCTGCATCCTCTTCGCTCTCCATCGTCGTCATCACATCGCTGCGCACGCCGTCCCGTCATCCAATAGGAGCGGCGTGCGTAGCGACAGGATGGCGGCGACAGAGAACGAGGATGCTGGGGATGCAGAGGCCTTGCCGGAGCGTCGAGGACACCCCGGGGACGCGGCGACAGCGATGGAGGGCGACATCCAGGGCAGCTGTGATGAGTGGTGACGGTCCGGAGCGGCGGGGACAAGCGAGTACAACCTCCAATACCAGTGGTCTTTAACCTGCGGACCTCCAGATGTTGCAAAACTACAACTCCCAACATGCCCGGACAGCCATTGGCTGTTCGGGCATGCTGGGTGTTGTAGTTTTGCAACATCTGGAGGTCCGCAGGTTGAAGACCACTGTCCTATACTTTACATTGCACGGATCCCTCAACATACGATGAATTCAACAAACGATGGTCCATTTGGAACAGATTACCATCGTATGTTGAGGGATCACTGTAGTTTTATATTGACATGTAGCAAGTTATTGTAAATCTCCTTTTACAGTAACTTGTCAATAGTGTCAATCTAGTATCACTTTATGAAAAGCTATTCCCATCTTTAGCACTAGGATAAGTCATATCTTTATAAATATGTAGGGACTCCCACTGCTTGGAAATAAAAGGAGATAAGTGGCCCCCTTTAGTCTCTTTCCTGCACAGCAATACCCCAGCAAAATAAATGTGGCTGGCTGCAGTTCCCTGCACAGACTGGGGGCGCCACTGTGCAGGGAACTAGAGTTTAGACCCCCACTAATCATAAAGTGACAGCATACCCCAACATATCTTTACTTTGGCTGTCCAGGTATGCTGGGTGTTGTAGTTTTGCAACAGCTGGAGGCTCCCTGGTTTGGAAACACTGCTATGTACTATTCAGGGACATTCACGAAACAAAATACTGTATACTGTAGTTAACCATTACTGAAGGGGCTACCAACATATCTGGCTGCAAAAGTTTACTTGCCATTGGATCAGAATTTAGTATCTGTCGCATGAAATCCATGAACGATGACGCCAATTCCCCAGTGTCTTTTCCAAACCCAGAAACTATTCGCTTCAGGAGCAGAAAGAGAGCATTGTTGTGCTTCCTGAGGGAGCTAAAGCAAAAAGCAAGAGCATTACAAGACATGACTTACAAAATATCATCCATTTATTTCAATAACTATAAATCAACAGAATTTCAATTAACATTTTTTAAGGAAAATCGTTAATTGACTGGAAAATGCTGCAGTTTGTAAACTAACCACTAGGTGTCAGCACTCCTACCAATACAGTAGAATCTCTCAATAAATGTTTAAATTTTTTTTTTACATGTTTCTACATGTGGTGCCGTCTCTATCCTCTGGTTTTCATGATTATTTTTGACTCCTTAGGTTAGGTTCACACCATTTTTTCACATTCTGTCACAGGTATCATCAGCATATGGTGCCAACGTATATTGTGGTGGAGAGCAGAACAATCACTGCACCCTACTCACTCCGGGGGTAGCTTTCTCTCTGGTCTGTGCCATTTTAACAGAACTTTATAGCCTGGTCTGCAGAGCTATTGGGGTCTGTTAAAATTAGTGTATACAGCCTGACCAGTTCGGTCCACTCAAATCAATGACACCCGCTGATCTTCAAAGTAAACTTTGGCATCCCATTCGGTAGGATGACTTTGAAAGTGGTGATAGAAAGTGAAAACGTTTAAGTTAAAATTGAAAGTAAATATGTAAAAATAATGTAAACATTTTTTATATATAGAATATATCTATATATATATCTATATATATATATCTATATATATATCTATATATATATCTATATATATATATATATATATATATATAAAATATAGAATATATATATACATATATATATATATATATATATATCATTTTTTTTATAGATATATTGATTGATTAAAATTTTTTTTTAAGGTTACAGTGTTACCTCTTTAAGTGAAAGAACCCAAAATCATGCTCTGAAAGGAACATCATAGTCCTGATACAGGTAAGGAGTGTTGTGTAGCTGCTGTCAGTGTTAGCCAAGGTTTCCATTAGGCATTCGCAGATAGAAGGAAGATGATCTTTGCTCGGTAAGGAGTTGGAAAGCTGATCTACTTCTGATGCTGGAGCATCTCCTGAGGTGGGTACGATGAGAGCAATATCCTAAAAAAATAAAAATAAATAAAAAAATTCATACAAAATCACTGCTCCAACTGTACCCATTACATGAAGAAAGAGAGTTCATAAAAGGAATGGAAAGAATACCTGGTCACAGAGGGACTGCACGATGGACGCAGCATACTCCGCACATTGCTGGTGGATGACATGGTCACCTGCAGATTTTATTAACATCAGAAGCTCTTGAAAGAATTCAGCATATCGCTCGTCACCTTTCCCTCCATTTATAAGGTGTAGAATAGCCACTTTGCAGGCTCTGTGGGCAGCCAAAGAGTCGAGAAGAGCGAGAAGCCTAGCTGTCTGACCTGTGCACTGCTTCTCCTTGTCTTCGGGGGAACTGAAACAGAAAGTGTCACATTAATCCCCCAAACTACAGCAACAACCTCATAGACATTCAAGTGGCCGTCAACAAATCATGAAAAAGCTACAAATTTTTTTTAATTTCATCAACTAATCAAACAAAAGAACCAGGTCCTGTAAAAAACCTTGAAGTCTCCCGCCATTGTATTAATCAATGATTATGATTGAGGTAAGCTGCATCCATATATAGCAGGAAATATGGAGAATTACTTATCTACCGTATATACTCGAGTATAAGCAGAGTTTTTCAGCACGATTTTTCGTGCTGAAAACACCCCCCTCGGCTTTTACTCGAGTGAACTCTCCGCCCTCAGTGGTCTTCAACCTGCGGACCTCCAGATGTTTCAAAACTACAACTCCCATCCTGGGATTTGTAGTTTTGAAACATCTGGAGGTCCGCAGGTTGAAGACCACTGCCCGGGCCTTCGTCGTTATGCCTTGACGACGACGCACTGACGTTGCTCATGAACGTCCCTGTGCATCGTCGTCAAGGCAACGCCATTATTCCGGGGCCGGGCCCGAAGAGCGGAGAAGAGGCACCCCCGGTGAAGATGGACAGCCCGGAACGACTATCCCTCCCCACCGGACGGTCCCTGCAGCACAGATGGCCCGGACCAGCTCACCCTAACGTCCTGCCGAGCGGAGGTGAGTACAAAACTAAAGGGGGGAGGGAAGGTCTTGAAAACGACGAAGGCACGGGAAGTGGTCTTCAACCTGTGGACCTCCAGATGTTTCAAAACTACAACTTCCAGCATGCACGTACAGCCGATGGCTGTCCAGGCATGCTGGGAGTTGTAGTTTTGGAACATGTGAAGGTCCGTAGGTTGAAAACCACTGTTAAATCAGACATTGAAAAGCGGTGATGATGAAGGGGGTGGTGTGGGATGATGAAGGGGGGGGGATGATGAAAGGGGGAGGGATGATGACAGGGTAATGATGATGAAGGGGGGGGGATGATGACAGGGTAATGATGATGAAGGGGGGGGATGATGATGACAGGGTAATGATGATGAAGGGGGGGATGATGATGACAGGGTAATGATGATGAAGGGGGGGGATGATGATGACAGGGTAATGATGATGAAGGGGGGGGATGATGATGGCAGGGTAATGATGACAAAGGGGGGGATGATGGCAGGGTAATGATGACGAAGGGGGGGATGATGGCAGGGTAATGATGACGAAGGGGGGGATGATGGCAGGGTAATGATGACGAAGGGGGGGGATGATGACAGGGTAATGATGACGAAGGGGGGGGATGATGACAGGGTAATGATGACGAAGGGGGGGGGATGATGACAGGGTAATGATGACGAAGGGGGGGGGATGATGACAGGGTAATGATGACGAAGGGGGGGATGATGACAGGGTGATGATGAAGAGGGGGATGATGACAGGGTGATGATGAAGAGGGGGATGATGAAGAGGGGGATGATGACAGGGTAATGATGATGAAGGGGGAGATGATGACAGGGTAATGATGATGAAGGGGATGATGATGATGACAGGGTAATGATGATGACAGGGTAATGATGATGACAGGGTAATGATGATGACAGGGGGATGATGATGACAGGGGGATGATGATGAAGGGGGGGATGATGATGAAGGGCGGGATGATGATGAAGGGGGGGATGATGATGAAGGGGGGATGATGATGAAGGGGGGGATGATGATGACGAAGGGGGGGGATGATGACGAAGGGGGGGATGATGACGAAGGGGGGGATGATGACGAAGGGGGGGATGACGACAGGGTAATGATGATGAAGGTGGGGATGATGACAGGGTAATGATGATGAAGGGGGGGATGATGACAGGGTAATGATGATGAAGGGGGGGGATGATGACAGGGTGATGATGATGAGGGTGTTAATGACAGGGGTCTGGATGATGACAGGGGGGGGGGGGATGATGTATTTCCCACCCTAGGCTTATACTCGAGTCAATAACTTTTCCTGGGTTTTTGGGGTGAAATTAGGGGCCTCGGCTTATATTCGGGCCGGCTTATGCTCGAGTATATACGGTAGCTCATTGACAGCCCATTTAAATATTGTAAAGCCATAAAATTAGTCTCATCCACATACAGTCCTGATTATAAAGAATTCATAGATTTATATGTATGTGAAATCTTTTCCTTTAAAGTTCCGCTTCAAAAGTTGCAGAACCCACCTTTCCAAAAGTGCCAATGCACACTAGGAGTGGTTAACTTGTCAACCTTAGTGGAATCAGCTAACTGTCTAAGACAGTGTTTTCCAACCAGGGTGTCTCCAGATGTTTCAAAATTACAACTCCCAGCATGCTGAGAGTTGATATTTTGAAATAGCGGGAGGCACCCTGGCTGGGAAAACACCAATAATGTGTATGGAGAGGTTTACCACTCCCCCGATAGCAGTAAGGACTATTCAAGAGAACGAAGGTCAACTGCTCCCTGAATAAATAAAGGAAGCAATGTGCATGCTTGGCCACAGCTCCGCTCTATCCACTTGCTATGGAACTCCCAGCCCCATGATTACGTGTGCGGTCCATCGGTACATGTCGTCACGCTGGCATTCAACGCTCCCCCCACTGTCTCCTGAGATAACGAAAGCGAGGGAGGCATTCAACGTCGGCACGGCAACAAATACAGCTGGACCGCTCACACGCCAAGTCTCCTACCAAACAGGATCCTGGAAAAGGTTCGAGAAATTAGTCTGCTGAACCTTGGGAGACTATGAAACCTCAAAAAAAAGAAGAGGTGGCTTAACCCCACAAATGTAAGGCACTTAAGACATAACTTGCCATCACAGGCACCATAGTAAAAAGTTATTAAAACTTGGATAACTTTTTATAACCTTTTTATAATAATGTAGGAGGAATTGGGAGAAAATTTTAAAAGATATGATGTACCTCTGCAGGTCTTCTACAATAAGATCCAGGACTGTGCGCATGATTAAGAGGGCGGTGGGTGAGGCCAGGTCACACAACTGAACACAGATGCGTCTCACCATATGCTGCAAAGGTTGACACGAAGAACCAGCAAAAGACCTGACTATATCCTGCAGGAGCCTGGAATGTACGTGTAGATGCATGCTCCACAGCTTCCTGGTGTTCAGCGCCACCGCAATGTCCTGTGGATCAATTGCCTAAAAGAAAGCAAAAACGATTATTCTCTAAAATGAGTGTCTGCTGCTCTCTGTCTGATCTGATATAAACAGGAGCCTAGAGATTATGTGGCCAGCTATTTACCTGAGTGGTCTGCATTGGTAGTGGGAAAGGAAGAAGCTCAGACAGAAGGATAAGCCCAGAGAAGAAGCCCTCGGGTGCTTTAAGGACAGAGGTGAGCACCTCTTTAAGCATTAATGACCAGGTATTGTTGGCCAGAGTCTCCTCAGAGATAGTCAGCTGCTCATTGACTCCTTGTGTAAATGTCAGTAAGATGTCTATGATATCACTCTGCATCTTCTGCTCCTCTCCATCCAGCCTTCCAGTAAGAGGTATGGAACATAAGAGCATGTGTAACGTCACTAGAGTGGACGGCACCCGCATATCCTTAAACTCAAAGCTGCCGCCTCTTAAAAGCTCTGTGAGCATTGTCTTGAGCAATGATAGAGTGCAGCGAGCCGAGGAGATTGTTACTGCTTTATACAGAGTGGTTCCGAGGTTGACGTGCAGCCTCCACGGCTGGATGAGGATGCTGTTCATTTTCTGCAGGATTCGTATGAAGGTGTCAAGTCCCTCAGCAGAGAAGAGCTGAATAACAGCGAGATTCCACTTCAAGTCTTTCTGCTGGCCTGTGATGGAAAAATAAATATCTATTGAAGATTTTTCTAAATTCAGTAACATTTCGTGCTCAATGATATCATGTGCCACAATGGCGTTATAGAACACCAATAGAGAAGGCATGTATATGAGGACAGGGATGAAAGAAGTCTTCTGTGTTGGTAAAGACCTCAGTAATGTTCTCTTGTCTGCACCTCTCGTTTTCCATAGGGCGTTTAGAAAATAACCCATAAAATGCTGCGCACAGTAATCTATCATTGGGTTGATATTGTCAAATTTCTGTCTTCGCAAGTTGCCTACAAACCAGCCCTATCACTGCTACCTAAACAATATGGATATGAAGGGGTGTACAAGGGAAGAGAACGCGTCTATACGTACCTTCAACAGGAGCAGGTGGACAAGCCACATGACAAAGTACCCTGAGAGCAGTCAGCAGACCCACACCTTCCGGAGCCATCAGATTGTCCAGGTTCTAAAATTACCAAGTAACAGGTCATTGGAAAAAAAAAAAAAAAATACTTGCTAAATACTAAATAAACTAAATACACAATTTTTCTTATGTTCATTAGGCACCACATTTTGCACAGTTGTCGCTCTGCAGCTCACTGGTTCCTATAAATACCTGTGCGCCATTTTGGTAAATTTTTGAGCAGCTGCGCAAAAAAAATACACTAAGCAAGCATGGGTAAAATCTCTACTACCTCACACCAACATTGATAAAGGTTTCCCCATGTGTAAAAGGAGATTCTTTATGCTTACCGTAAAATCTCTCTCGCAGGATACATTGGGGGACACAGACCATGGGTATATGCTGCTGTCTCTAGGAGGCTTGACACTATGGCAACAGAAAAGTCGGCTCCTCCCAGCAAGATATACCCGCCTCCAGGTCACTGAGCTAATCAGTTTTAGTCCCAGAGCAATAGGAGGAGATTGAAAGGTCAAAGGAAAAACCATGAACTGTCCGAGAACCAGAAGAAAAAATAACTGAACACACCCTCAGACAGATAACCGAATAGGAACACCAGAAAGGGTGGGAGCTGTGTCCCCCAATGGATCCTTCGAGAAAAGGAGATTTTTTGACACTTACTGTAAAATCTCTCTCGAAGGATCCATTGGGGGACACAGACAGTGGGTGTATCTTGCTGTCTCTAGGAGGTGTGACACTATGGTGATAAAAAATAAAAAAATAAAGTCACCTCCTCCCAGCAGGATACACCCGCCTTCAGTCTCTGAGCTAGTCAGTTTAAGTTCCAGAGCAATAGGAGGAGACCAATAGGTCAAGGAAAAACCCAAAACTGCCCGAGAACCAGAAGAAAAAACATAACTGAACACACCCTCGGACAGAAAACCAAGGAAAAAAAAACAAAAAAGGGCGGGAGCTGTGTCCCCCAATGGATCCTTCGAGAAAGAGATTTTACGGTAAGTGTCAAAAAATCTCCTTTTCCTCTATCGGCTCCATTGGGGGGACACAGACAGTGGGACGTACCAAAGCCGTCCCTTGGGTGGGCAGATAAGTAATCAGGCAGACGGCTGATCCACTGCCACCTGCAACACCTTACGCCCCAGGGAAGCATCAGCCGATGCGCAAGTATGAACCCGATAAAACCTCGAGAAAGTGTGCAAAGACGACCAGGTAGCCGCCTTGCAAATCTGCGAGGCCGAGGCTCTATCCTGGAGAGCCCAGGATGCCCCAACAGAACGAGTGGAATGAGCCACAACCCTGAAAGGGGGAATCTTCCCCTTACAGCGATAGGCTTCCGAAATGGCAGATCAAATCCACCTAGAAATGGTGGCCTTGGAAGCAGCTTGTCCCTTGCGACAACCATCCGTCAGGACGAAAAAGGAATCGCATTGACGAAAGGAAGTAGTGATGGAGAGATAAGACCGAACAGTCCGAACCACATCCAGCTTGTGCAGTAAGCGCTCCCTAGGATGAGAAGAAGCGGGGCAAAATGACGGGAGGACAATATCCTCATTGAGATGAAAGGCCGAGACCACCTTAGGTAAAAAGGAAGGGTCTGGCCAGAAAACAACCTTGTCCTGGTGGATCACCAGAAACGGAGAACGGCAGGAAAGGGCTGCAAATTCCGACACCCTCCGGATGGAGGTGATAGCCACCAGAAATGCCACTTTCCAAGAAAGGAGGCGGAGAGGCACTTCACTAAGGGGCTCAAAGGGTGCACCCTGGAGGGCACTCAGAACCAAATTCAAGTCCCAAGGGGGAGAAGGTGACCGATAAGGAGGAACAGCGTGCGCCACTCCTTGCAGAAAGGTCCGGACATGAGGATTAGAAGCCAGGGGCCGCTGGAAAAGAACAGTAAGGGCCGAAACCTGGCCCTTAAGAGAACTGAGAGACAACCCCAGTTCCAACCCCGACTGCAAAAAGGAGAGAAGACGAGGAACAGAGAAGGTCACCGGGGAGAAGTCTTGTACTTCACACCAACGAAAATAAGACCTCCAAGTACGGTGGTAAATCCTTGCAGAGGAGGGCTTACGAGCCTTGAGCATGGTGCGAATGACTTGGGAAGAGAACCCGCGGGCCCTCAAAACCACGATCTCAACCGCCACGCCGTCAAATGCAGTGACTGTAAATTGGGGTGGCAAAGAGGACCCTGAGAGAGAGCAGGTCCGGACGGAGCGGAAGGCGCAGTGGAGCGTCGTCCAGGAGCCTGACTACGTCGGCGTACCACGACCTTCGGGGCCAATCTGGAGCTACCAGAATGGCGGGGACGCCATCTGCCTGAGCTTCCTCAGCACCCTGGGAAGAAGCGGAAGAGGAGGGAACATATAGGGTAGGGTAAACCCCGCCCAAGGAATCACTAGGGTGTCCACGGCCAGAGCCTGAGGGTCCCGGAACTTGGACACAAACGGAAGAATCTTCCGATTGTGCCGGGACGCGAAGAGGTCCACGTCCGGAATGCCCCAGAGGTCGAAGAGGTGCGCGAAGACCTCTGGATGTAGAAACCACTCGCGGGGGTCGGATGAGGACGTACTGAGGAAGTCTGCTTCCCAGCTGAGCACCCCCGGGATGTGAATCGCCGAAATGGCCGGAACCTTGCTCTCCGCCCAGGAGAGAATCTTGGTCACCTCGGCCATGGCTGCCGAGCTGCGAGTGCCGCCCTGACGATTTATGTACGCCACGGCCGTGGCATTGTCCGACTGAACGCGGACAGGACGGGACTGAAGATGGGACTCCCAATGAAGAATGCCACCTTCCAGGAAAGGAGGCGAAGAGGAATATCCCTGAGAGGTTCAAAGGGTGCGCCTTGCAGAGCACCCAGAACCAGGTTTAAGTCCCAAGGGGGGAGAAGGGGACCCATAAGGAGGGGCAGCATGTGCCACACCTTGGAGAAAGGTCCGGACATGAGAACTGGATGCCAAAGGACGCTGAAAAAGAATAGAAAAGGCCGAAACCTGACCCCTAAGGGAACTGAGGGCCAGCCTCTTTTCCAACCCCGACTGCAAAGAGGAGAGAAGACGGGGAACGGAAAAAGTAACAGGAGAGAAGGCCTGAGTTTCGCACCAACAAAAATAAGACCGCCAGGTACGGTGGTAGATTTTTGCAGAAGAGGGCTTGCGAGCCCTGAGCATGGTGCGAGTCACTTGCGAAGAGAAACCGCAGGCCCTTAACCCCTTAAGGACCGGGGTTTTTTCCATTTTTTGCATTTTCGTTTTTTGCTCCTTGCCTTTAAAAAATCATAACTCTTAAAATTTTGCACCTAAAAATCCATATGATGGCTTATTTTTTGTGCCACCAATTCTACTTTGTAATGACGTCAGTCATTTTGCCCAAAAATCTATGGTGAAACGGAAAAAAAAAAATCATTGTGCGACAAAATTGAAAAAAAAACCCGCTGTTTTGTAACTTTTGGGAGCTTCCGTTTCTACGTAGTACATTTTTCGGTAAAATTGACACCTTATTTTTATTCTGTAGGTCCATACGATTAAAATGATCCCCTACTTATATAGGTTTGATTTTGTCGGACTTCTGGAAAAAATCATAACTACATGCAGGAAAATGAATAAGTTTAAAATTTGTCATCTTCTGACCCCTATAACTTTATTTTTCCGTGTATGGGGCGGTATGAGGGCTCATTTTTTGCGCCGTGATCTGAAGTTTTTAACGGTACCATCTTTGCATTGATAGGACTTATTGATCGCTTTTTATTCATTTTTAAATGATATAAAAAGTGACCAAAAATGCACTATTTTGGACTTTGGAATTTTTTTGCGCGCACGCCATTGACCGAGCGGTTTAATTAATGATATATTTTTATAATTCGGACATTTCCGCACGTGGTGATACCATATATGTTTATTTTTATTTACACTTTTTTTTTTTATTGGAAAAGGGGGGTGATTCAAACTTTTAATAGGGGAGGAGTTAAATGATCTTTATTCACTTTTTTTTTTGCAGTGTTATAGGTCCCATAGGGACCTATAAAACTGCACACACTGATCTCCTATGCTGATCACTGGTTTCTCATTAGAAACCAGTGATCGATGATTCTTCCGCATGACTGCTCATGCCTGGATCTCAGGCACTGAGCAGTAATTCGGCGATCGGACAGCGAGGAGGCAGCTGTCCTGTCAGCTGTTCGGGATGCCGCGATTAGCCGCGGCTATCCTGAACAGCCCGACTGAGCTAGCCGGGAACTTTCACTTTTAGCCGCGCGGCTCAGCTCTGAGCGCGCGGCTAAAGGGTTAATAGCGCGCGGCGCTGGGCGCTATTAGAGGCGGGTCCGGGCTTCACTATGACGCCGGGCCCGCCGTGATATGACGCGGGGTTACTGTGTAACCCCGCGTTATATCAGAAGAGCAGGACCAAGGACGTACCGGTACGTCCTTGGTCCTTAAGGGGTTAAAATCACGGTCTCAACCGCCACGCCATTTAACGCAGCAACTGTAAACTGGGGTGGCAAAGGGGACCCTGTGACAGTAGGTCTGGACGAAGAGGAAGGTGCAACGGAACGTCGTCCAGGAGCCTGACCACATCGGCGTACCACGCCCACCGGGGCCAGTCTGGAGCCACTACAATGGCGGGGACGCCCTCTGCTTTGAGCTTCCTCAGGACCCCGGGAGGGAGAGGAAGGGGAGGGGACAGATAGGGCAGGGCAAAGCCCGACCACGGAATCACCAAGGCATCTACTGCTACGGCCAGGAGGTCCCGGGACTTCGACACAAACGGAGGAATCTTCCGGTTGTGTCGAGACGCGAAGAGGTCCACGTCTGGAGTGCCCCAGAGGTCGCAGATCTGTGTGAACACCTCGGGATGCAGAGACCAGTCGCCAGGGTCTGCCGACGACCGGCTGAGAAAGTCTGCTTCCCAGTTGAGCACTCCCGGAATGTGAATCGCAATGGCCGGAACAGTGTGTTCCGCCCAGAGGAGAATCTTTGTCACTTCGGCCATGGCTGCTGAGCTGCGAGTGCCGCCTTGCCGGTTGATGTACGCCACGGCCGTGAAGCAGTGGCTCTCAATGAAGCAGGCAAAGATGGATCGCCCTCAGTTCCAAGATGTTTATGGAAAGAAGGGCTTCTCGGGGAGACCAGCGGCCTTGAACCCTCCGGTCCCTGAAAACACCGCCCCAGCCCGACATCTGTTGTGACCACCTGCCAGTGGAGGGGAAGGAATGATCGCCCCCTGAAAAAGTAGGGGGGACCGGAGGCACCAGAGAAGAGACTGACGAGATCGTCGAGAGAGAACAATTTTGCGGTCGAGAGACAGAGGAGACCTGTCCCACCAGGAGAGAATCGCTAGTAGAAGAGGGCGGTAATTATTCTGGGCAAAGGGCACGGCCTCCATGGCCACCACCATCCAACGCAGGACTTCCATGCAAAGACAGATGGAGACTGGGGCCAGCTTCCGAAGGGAGCGGACGCCCAACAAGAGAGACAGTCGCTTGTCCGGCGGAAGGCGAATCCGAACAGAGGCCGTGTCGAATTGAAGCCCCAAGAAGACCAGAGACTGAGTGGGGGAGAGGACAGACTTGTTCCGGTTGATCATCCACCCGAAGATAGATAAAGCCTGGAGAGTGAGAGCCACATTCTCCAGATTGTGGGCTCTGGTGGGAGCCTTGATGAGGAGGTCGTCCAAGTAAGGGATCACCGAGACCCCTCTTGACCATAACAGGGCAATCACGGGCCCAGGATCTTGGTAAAGACCTGTGGAGCAGTGGCCAGGCCAAAGGGGAGGGCTACAAATTGAAAATGACCCTCCGGAAGTGCAAAGCGGAGGTACCGCTGATGGCCAGGAAATATTGGAACATGTAGGTAGGCATCCTTGATGTCCACCGAGGAAAGAAACTCCCCCTGATCCATGGACGCCACCACCGAACGGAGGGATTCCATATGGAAATGACGGATTAGAAGATGTTGGTTGAGACGCTTGAGATCCAAGATTGGCCGCACAGAACCGCCTTTCTTGGGTACCACGAAAAGATTGGAATAGAAACCACGAAATCGTTCCCTGGAAGGAACCGGGACAATGACCCCCTGGATAAGAAGGGACTGGAGCCCCCGATATTCCCTCGCTAGTGAAGGAGAC
Organism: Hyla sarda; assembly: GCF_029499605.1. NCBI lineage: Eukaryota > Metazoa > Chordata > Amphibia > Anura > Hylidae > Hyla > Hyla sarda. The sequence goes on from NC_079193.1 coordinate 336,446,234, forward strand.
GGGGGGGGGGGGGGGGTGGGGGGGGGCCGGGACTGAAAAAAACGATCCCTCGGAAGGGAGCCAAATTCTATCCGGTATCCGTTGGACACAAGTCCCTGACCCAGGAGTCCTGAATGTGCGCGGTCCAGACGTCTCGAAAGAATAAGACGACCTCCCACCCGAAAAAAAACTGTGGGTGGGGGCATCCCTTCATTTTGGCCACCAAACATCCGGAACGGTTGTCCGACTTCAAAGAGGGGCGTGTCCGGAAGGTGGGAACCTTTTTGTCCCGTGAAGGCGCCTGCCCAGACCCTTTAATGGAACCAAAAGTCCAAAAGGACCAAAAAGAAGAGGACTTCCTACGGGAAGAAGTGCTAGCCTTTTTTGGGGGCAGCAAAGAACTCTTGCCACCCGTCGCCTCTGAGATAATCTCATCAAGGCACTTGCCAAAAAGCCGGGAATCGGTAAATGGGATTTCGGTGAGAGCTTTCTTGGAGGCGGCATACGCGTTCCATGCCTTAAGCCATATGGAGAGACGGAGGGCTACCAGGTTTCCAGTGGCAAAGGCAGCACAGCTGGCTGACTGCCTGGAAGCAGAACACAAAAAGTCTCCGGCCTTCGAGCATTGGAGAGCTAGAGCCAACCGCTCCTCCGGAGGGAATCCTGAAAGAATACCCTGACGGAGTTGGGAATATCAAACTGAAAGGGCCTCCGACACCCAGGCAAGGCGAAGGCAGGAAGCAGGGAGGAACCCGCTGCTTTGAAGGCATACTTTGCTAAGGTGTCTACCTTCTTGTCTGCCGGATCCTTGAGGGCAGCTGCAGCCTTAGAGGCGCGGGAAACTGGTGGGTTCACCGATGGGGGGGGGGGGGTTAGTCCACTTAGAGACAAGGTCCTTGGGAAATGTATATCGTGCTTGAACTTTCTTCAGTCTCTGAAACTTCTTGTCAGGATGCCTCCAGGCCAATTCCGGAATGGAGTCAAATTCAGCATGAGAGCTGAACACTTTGGGTGCTGGTCGGGCACAATGAAAGGAAACTTCTGGAGCTACGTCCGAAGTTCCTGGGTCCTCTAGGTGAAAGGTGTCTCTTATGGCCGAAACCAATGAGTTCACCGTGTCCACTGTGTCCGATTGGTCCTCTGAATCAGATGACCCAGGGGATAAGTCAGAGGAGACACCCCTAGAACGCTTGTGAGAGAGTGAAGCGTAAGGAGAGGGGGAGTGGGTCCCTCTAGAGGGCCGGTGTAAGGTGGATCTCTCCAAGGCAGTCACCACAGAACAGGAGACCTGAGCCAAGTCGGATATAGACTGGGAGATGGAAGAAACAAAGGCTGGAGGGGCGGCCGAAACCACCGGGTCTGCAAGAGCATCCGGGGCAGAAATAGCAGAGGGGTCTGGGGGAGCAGTGGAGCAGGCAGAACAAGTGGGTTCAGCAGAACCTGGCATTTTTGAATTACAGCTTTTACAGGTGTAATGAGTAACAAATACTCCGGTAAACTGTTTAGAGGGAGGAACAGTTCTGGGCACGGACATAGTAAAAAATGAACAATCTCACCCAAGCCTGTGTCCCCAGGGCAGCTGCTGCAAGGAGAACTCCACTGAAAGTCAGCAGAGAGAGAGACATCAGCCAATAGTAATAGAGGGCCGTGCCAGGTGAAAGGGCGCTGCTGATTGGTCCTTGCAGCTTCCATGAGCACGCACAGCGCTGACTGGTGGCCAGTTCGCGCCCCTGTAGAAGCTCCGGCTGCCCGGGTGGGCGGAGTTAATGCACCACGGCCGCCGAAGAAGCAAAATATGAAGTAATAATGGCGCCCACTCCCGGCCCGAGCGCACATGTGAAGGCATATGCACCCCGGGTGGAACAGAGCGGGCGAGGATGCTGCTGGTAGCTACAGCTGCCAAAACGAAGCAAAACGAAAGTAAAATGGGCGCTGTGCGCTCGTAGTGAGAGGTGCCGTGCTGCGGCTGCTGAAGGCAGCCGCGTTATAACTGCGCCCCACCGAACACTGCACGGCTATATAATTAGCCTAGTCTGCACAGAACACACTGCTCCCCAATAAAATAATAAAAGTGTCCCCCTGCAGGGAAGGAGAGGGAAGAACCTCAAGGCCAGCCCCATCCCCACACTGCCTGGTTATGAACTAGTGGTCCCAAAACTGGGGGTCTCCAGATGTTGCAAGTCCGCACCTAAGGAGAAGGAAAGTACTCAACTTAGTCTTAAGAACTTACCTATAGAAGTCTTCATATGAAGTCTTCAGTCAGCATTGTCACCTGCAGCATGCCGAGCTATTATAGCAAGGCGAACAGGGAGGTAGCGGGACCCGGACCCATGAGATACAACCCCAAGCGCTGACCGTTGGTGAGAGGGGGTTAACAGTACATTCAAAATGCCTGCCCCCTCAATCGCAAAAGGGGAAACAGTGAACCTCAGTTCCGAGTCTCCACCTGAAAACGGAAAGAAAAAGGAATAAAAGAACTAACACGTCTCCTAACCTAGGAAAATAAAAAATAAGAGACCTGGTCTGGAGAGAACTCCAGACCAGTGTCTATCTCCTTAAGACACTAAGCTCAGTGACCTGGAGGCGGGTATACCCTGCTGGGAGGGGCAGACTTTTCTGTTGCCATAGTGTCAAGCCTCCTAGAGACAGCAGCACACACCCATGGTCTGTGTCCCCCAATGGAGCTGATAGAGAAAGGTATTTTTCCATCAAGCACGTCAATGTTGTGGCTAAGCCCCATTTCATTTCTAATCTCCTACAACCACTTCAAAATGTCACACATTTTCTTAAAGGAAGCCTATAGTTCCTAGAGTTGAAGTTTACCAACATCTAGAGCAGTGGTCTTCAACCTGTGGACCTCCAGATGTTGCAAAACTACGACTCCCGGCATGCCCGGACAGCCGTTGGCTGTCCGGGCATGCTGGGAGTTGTAGTCTTGCAACATCTGGAGGTCTGCAGGTTGGAGACCACTGATCTAGAGGGCTGCAGTTTGATAGGTGGGATAGGTGTCAAACTTGCCGCCCTCCAGTTGTTGCAAAACTACAACTCCCAGCCCACTAAAAGTGGAAGTTGTGCTAGAACTAGAGGGCTGCAGGCTTAAAGGGGTATTCCAGGGAAAAAAATATTTTTTTATTTTTATATCAACTGAATCCAAAAAGTTAAACAGATTTGTAAATTACTTCTACTAAAGAAATCTTAATCCTTTCAATAATTATCAGCTGCTGAAGTCATTTACAAATCTGTTTAACTTTCTTGAGCCAGTTGATATATATAAAAAACGTTTTTTTCCTGGATAACCCCTTTAACACCTACAGTTTATGGGACGTAGCCATTTACAAACCTAACTGAAGTCCATCTACCACTGCGGGGCACATGACCTGGCTTGAACACTTGCACACATTCAATAGCAAAGCACCCAATGTCACTTACCTGTTTGATATAATCGATCAGACCAGGAATACAACTGATCTCAAATCGAATACTTTTTAATGGCTCCAGCCACTTTGCAAGCTCTGAAACAGAAACATCTGCGGTCAAGAAGCTTGAATTACAATAATTACATTAAGCAAAAAGACAAAGAAGGTAAACAAATGCAATTTATCTACTGCAAAAATTCCAACAAACAAAAAGGATTTCAGTTTAAAGACTTCATGCCTGTGATTTATTGGAAAGACTTTGTAATGTCATAAAGGCCAGCAGCCGCCATAAAGAGAGAACTAGTGGTCCCTCAACATACGATGGTAATCCATTCCAAATGAACGATCGTTAGTTGAAACCATCGTATGTTGAGGGATCCGTGCAATGTAAAGTATAGGACAGTGGTCTACAACCTGCGGACCTCCAGATGTTGCAAAACTACAACTCCCAGCATGCCCGGACAACCAACGGCTGTCCGGGCATGCTGATAGTTGTAGTTTTGCAACATCTGGAGGTCTGCAGGTTGAAGACCACTTGTATAGGAGGTTATACAGTACTAACCTGTCCCCGCCGCTCACCGCTGCCCTGGATTTCGCCCTCCATCGCTGTCGCCGCATCCCCGGACCGTCTCTTCATCGCAGTCATCACGTCGCTGGGCACGCCGCTCCTATTGGATGACGGGACGGCGTGCAAGAGGACGTGATGACGATGATGGAGAGCGCAGGGGATCCCGAAGTGGACAGTCCAGAGCGCCACTACAGGTGAGTGACACCCACCGGACCACACGGGGCAACTTGAACGGCTATCCGGCAGCAGCTGAAGCAGTCTGCGCTGCCGGATAGCCGTTTATGCGATGGCTCCGGCATAAAAAAAGCATCGTATGTTGCTGCTGCCTTCAACATGCGATGGACTCAGAGGCCATCACATGTTAAAATGATTGTATGTCGGGGCCATCGTAGGTCGGGTGGGGGGGGGGGGTCACTGTATAGGCTCTTACCTTGTAGCTTGGGATTATTTTCATCTCCTTTGCAGAGCTTCAGTATAGGTGCACAGTGAGTTTCCAGCGTCTGTACATCATTGGATGTTTGCACCACCAGCAGCAAAAGCAGACAAGCGTAGTTATAAACCACCGACATCTTCGATTTTGTGTCTCTGAAAGTCAGAAAAGAAAGAAGAAATGATACACTAGCTGACGATTAATCTCCTAACCACTGAATTTCTGTATTCCACAGGTCAGCACGATCAAAACAATACTCAATTTGTAGTTTGATGTTTTACTACTTTAAAAAAAAAATTTTTTTTTATTGAATTGGACTTTGATTACTTTTTATTAAATTTTTTCTGGGTTTGATTACTTTTTATTAAATTTTTTCTGGGAGGTGGGCAAAAAAAATGAAAAAAAATGATAAAATCAGCAATTCTGGCATTTGGTAGTTTTTCATTTATGCCATTCACCGTGTTGGCCCAATAAATTTATATTTTAATAGTTTGGACAAATTTTGCATGCATTGATACCAAATATGATTTTTTTTTGTTTTATTACATTTCTTTTTTCTTGGAAAATGGGTGTGATTTACTTCTAGGCAGCCACAGAGGCCTAGCAAAAGCCTTGGGCTGCCATGACAATGGATCGGCTCCCACTGATCACGTCAGGGTGCTGACCTGAGCCACTGAACAACAGTGAAGTCATTTACAAAGCAGATGTCAGCTTTGACAATGGCAGTAAAACTTATTTAAGCGGCTTTGGAGATCACTCCATGCGGTGGCCCTCAAGATGCTGGAAGTAGCCAAGAGGTGCGAGTTATGAAGCTCCATACACCCTTAATAGCCCTAAACATAAACCTACATCATGGGTCACTGAGGGTATAAAGCTACAGATAAAATGGAAACTATTTGAAGGGGCTATTCCAGGATTTTTTTCTTCAGTCTTTGTGCCCATTATATCAAGTTAAAATACAGTATAAGGGTACGTTCACACGAGCGGATTTACAGCGTATTTTACGCTGTGGATCCGCTGGTGGAGGCCGACTCTATGCTGTCTTTACATGTGCCTGCTCAGCAATACGCCGCGACGAGCAGACACCCTGCAGCGATGTGTGCGGTGTACTTGAACATCGCGGCCACTCTCCCTGCTCTGAGCTAGACAGAGAGCTCCCGCAATGTGAGAGTATACTGCGCCTTGCACATCACAGTGTGTCTGCTCGTAGCGGCGTATTGTAGAGCAGGCACATGTAAAGACAGCATAGAGCGGGGCCTTCACCAGCGGATCCGCTGCAAAAATCCGCTCGTGTGAACGTACCCTAATGCTTCTATTACCTCCATACCCCGCTATGCTGTAATGGGTGGGTGGGATTTACAGAAGTAATGTTACCCACCCACTTCAGCATAGCCACGCCCCCTGGAGACCATGTGACTTATGGCATTGTCTCTGGCTGCAAAGAATGATGGGAAAGGTCAGAGACAACAGTGAAATAAAAAGTCTTGCACCACAGCACTTCTGGGTGTCACATATGGGACAAAGCGCTGTAGAGGTAATAGAATCATAATAGAAGAAAAGAAAATCCTGGAATACCCTATTACAAGAGAAATCCATAATTGTAAGCGCTGCGGAATCTGTAGGCGCTATATAAATAAATAAATAAATATCACGCTGAAAAACTTTAAACTGATAAGTTTTAGATGTCCAGGAAGTCGAACTGCTGAGACCCCCAACGATCTCCTATTCGGGGCCCTGGCTCTCGCCGGGAATATAGCATCATGACCGACACCCCCCCCCCCCCCTCCTCCATACACCTGTATGGGAGAGCTGTTCGGCCATCTTTTGCTCTCCCATAGAGTTTTATGGAGGGGGCGTGTCTGCCACCGCTTCCTGCAGGGGTCGTGACACTACCTTCCCAGAGAGCCGTGGCCTTGTACAGGAGATCGTGGGAGGATCCCAGAGGTCGGACTCCCCACAATCTAAAACTTATCCCCTATCCTTTGGTTAGGGGGATGTTTGTCAGCGTAATACTTCTTTAAGATATCTAAATCACATAAATCACATCTATACCAATACCCAGAATGAGAATGATCTTCATAGTCTCCATGTACGGCGATTATTGGATGTAGACATCTATACTGCTCAAATAATGGCCAACTACAAGGATAAAAGTCCCCATGATAAATAATGATGGACTATCAATCTTTGGTTGGTGGAGGTCCAAATCCAGATATCCAGCTGGTCTGAAGAATGAAGAGGCTTTTCAACTACAACAAGTGCCATATACACTTCATTATTAACCCCTTGACCATGGATGTAAATGTACGTCCTGGTTTGGTGGTACTTCGCGCACCAGGACATACATTTACGTCCCGTGAATGACCGCGAGCAACAGAGCGGGACCCACCAGTAATGGCCGACATCCGCGATCGCGTGGATGTCTGCCATTAACCCCTCAGATGCCGTGATCAATACAGATCACGGCATCTGCGGCTATGCAGTACTTTGATTGGATGATCGGATCGCCCGCAGCGCTGCCGCGGCGATCCGATCATCCAGCATGGCGGCCGGAGGTCCCCTCACCTGGCTCCGGCCGTCTCCCGGGGTCTTCTGCTCTGGTCTGAGATCGAGCAGACCAGAGCAGAAGATCACCGATAATACTGATCAGTGCTAACGGCTGTCCGGGCATGCTGGGAGTTGTAGTTTTGCAACATCTGGAGGTTGAAAACCACTGGTATAGCGTGTCAGCGCCGGGGGCCGCAACAAACAGGAGGGACGAGGAGGGCAGCGCTTGCGGGTGACATATGTGAGTAGTACCCCGATGGGGACAGCGCAGCACTGGGCTAATAATGAATTTTTTTTTTTTGGGGGGGGGGGGGGGGGGGGGCGCAGAACAGTGCTCGCGGGTCAGATATGATTATGGGGAAGCACTGGGCTGATAGTTCATTCATTCCCGAGGGGGAGGGGCCAAACCGGTATTGCGGTATGGGTTAAAATTCATACCGTGCAACACAAAATTTGGGTATTCGGTATGAACCGGTATACCGCCCAGCACTAAATGAAAGTAATTAGTGGTAAATAAACAATATCTGTTATCCTAAAAAGTAAAAGATACAGTGAGTGTATTACCCAAGGGCTTCCTTGGAGCAGATCTCCATTAAAGTGATGAGGCACTGCAGGTTCTTGTCTAGGCTGAAGACATGAGCCACTGCAGACCTGCCAATGGGACTGAAGGTGATCAGGTAAAGGTTGTGCAGGATGCCCAGCAGGTTAATGTGGTCGGCCTCTTCTGTGGCTTCACAATGCTGGAAGTGGTGAAATAGTTCAGAGATGTATTGCAGAGCCTGGGTGGCATGTAAAAGCCACAAGGCACAAGAGTCTTCATTGTTCCCCTCTGACTGCAGATTGTCATCTTGATCTTGTTCAGAAGCCTGGCATAAAGCTCTGGCGATCAGATTAGTTGCTTCATTCTCAAATAATAGAAACAGGAGTCCATTCTGAGACTGTGCCAGAAACTGAAGTATCTCCCTAATAGTGTTTACAATACCAGGGTGGGAACAGGTCCCGGGTAAAGACAGAAACAAAGTAGCAGACTCCAGGAACTGGTGATTGTGGAGGTACCTGAGAGAAGAGATGGAAAGTAATAGAAAAATAAATGAAATTAAAGTCAGTCACATACACTCTTTTAGGGATCGACAGATTATGGGTTTGGCCGATATTCACGATTTTGGACGTCATCAGTATCGGCAATTACCTTGACGATAATCCGATAATGCCCAGACACCCTGCACCGCATCGCCCCCCACCACCGCACAGAGACCGCCGCTGCCCCATTGCCTCCCCCATCCCCGGTTTTATAATTACCTGTTCCCGGGGTCCGCGCTACTTCTGGCTCCTGTGGCGTCCTGCGTTACTCTATGACAAGTGACGTCCTCAACGCGACGTCTCCGTCAGTGCGCACAGTGACAGCTCAGGGCGCCGCCGAAGCCAGAAGTAGCGCGGACCCCGGGAACAGGTAATTATAAAACCGGGGATGGGGGAGGTAACGGGGCAGCAGGGGGAGAGAAGCGGGCGGCGGCGGTCTCTGGCCAGAGCATGGGGGGGGGGGGGGTTTGGACTCAGGAGGACCCAAGGACAGGCAAGGGGAGAGAAGCAGGTGGCGGCGGCGGTCTCTGGCCCCGCAAAAGCCGCTGCAGTTCATCGATTTAAAGCGCTCGCTTTGAATCAATGATCTGCAGCCGCTTCTTCGGGCCCTAGGGGGGGGTGGAGAAACAGCCGATAACTTATACTGATATTCCGGTATAAGTTATCGGCTATCGGTATCAGGCCTAAAAAAAAAAAAAAAAATTTATTTTAAAAATCGATATCGGTCGATCCCTACTCTCTTTACATAAGGAATAGAGATGAGCAGTTACAGTGATTCGATTCGTCATGAACCTTGTGGCTCGGCGGTTGCTGACTTTAGTCTGTATAAATTAGTTCAGCTTTCAGGAGCTCTGGAGGGCTGGAAAAGATGAATACAGTCCTAGAAGACTCTCCAGAAGGCCCTCCAGAGCTCCTGAAAGCTGAAGTAATTTATACAGACTAAAATCAGCAACCGCCGAGCTACGAGGTTCGTGACGAATTACTGTAACTTCGCTCATCTCTAATAAAGAAGACTGCTGACCTCTAACCTCCCACCATAAATTAATAATCTGATTCTGGCTGCTCACTTTTGATCAAACATATGACCAACGTGGTTGCCAGCATTACTATTTAAAGGGAACCTGTCATCACTTTCAAGCAGCCCAAACCACCAGTCATTAAGGTGGTCCCCGTTGACTTCTCCCTGCCACATGCTTGCCTTGATGGATAGATCTTTCCCTATACCCAAACAGGACGGCATTTATCAATCATGGCTGCTGGGGCAGTGAGAAGCAACATATATCGACCACCGACATCTTACCTATACAGAACAGGATAAGGGTCATCTCGTTCTGGGGGGCCAGTAATTCTGGCAGAAGTTGGGAAAGACTTCACAGGAGGCTGGATCATAGCATGAGGAGCAGTTTCTAAAAGATGAAAAATCTCATTGAGAAGACCAAGCAGTTTTTCCAAGTCTCCTTCACTTATATTAGAAGACTCCAAGAATTGATCCATATCCATAGGAACTTCCACCTCGCTGTCATAGTCTCGACTTGGTCTCTCGGCTGCTGCCGGAGTTTCCTGATCAGGATCTCTGTTGTCAGCAGGAGGTGGGGTGGGAGTGTTGTCTGCTAACTGGTCTGCTATTCTCTTTACACTAGAAAGGATTTCATAAAAGTGACACTTCTGGAGGACACCAGAGCAAGCTGTGAAAACCCTGACAGTCTGGTCCATCAAGATCAGCTCCAGCAGTCTCTGATAACCACTTTTTCCTTGTGAATCTAAAGGATTCTTCAGAAAGGCTTTCATTCCCTCGGTTGTGCCGATTATGCCGTCCAACGATTTAAAGGCGTTTAGCTTGAGGGATGATGAAACATGCTCGGCAAACAATAGATTATATAACTTGCCGATGACATCCGCCTTCAGCAGAGATTCCATTGCACGAGTTCCACATTCTGCAAGCGACAACACCAGCTTAGTACCAGCTTTGAGCTGCCGGACATTCAATGCAATTGGTTGCTGGAGAGCAAGCTGTAAGTCCAATGCCTGCATGGCCCAGTCCACCAACTGGCTAAGATGGTCTCGACTTGGCTCTTTTAGCTCGAGAAAACTTAATCCCTTAACTATTAAGCTAGGTACTTCTTCCAGTGCTGTGACCCACTTTGCACCCCTGTCATCTTGATAGAGATCGAGAAGTTCCAATAGCTTCACCGACAACTCACTAGACCCAGAAATATCCTTATCAAGGTCCTGGTCCCGTAGCTTAATAATTTCGTTCTCAAAAGCAGTTCTGTACGGACAGCTAAAGTAAAGAAGGGGGCCCAAGTCTCGGTCATAAGGATCATAATTCATAGTGGGTACAGAAGCCAAATCCTCTGGTGTGTAGTCGATGTCAAAACTTGGATATTTAAATGCCTCTTGTTCAAAGTCAGCAATCCCATCTTCATCACTCGAAATCAGTTCATAAACCTCATTCCCTGCAATCCACAAAAGCTTATGTTAGAGAAGGCAAAGGAGACCTGGAGATGCCCAAAGAAACCACACATTCTTTCATATCTAAAACCCCCTCACAAAAAAGGGGCTGGAATTTAATAGGTTGTTATTAAAGGGGGTTATCCAGGGGGGGAAAAAAACCATATATCTATCTATCTCAACTGACTCCAGAAAGTTAAACAGATTTGTAAATGACTTCTATTAAAAAAATCTTAATCCTTTCAGTACTTATGAGCTGCTGAAGTTGAGTTGTTCTTTTGTGTAAGTGCTCTCTGACGACACCTGTCTCGGGAGCTTTCCAGAGTAGAAGCAAATCTCCACAGCAAACCTCTTCGACTCTGTGCAGTTCCCCAGACAGACAGAGGTGTCAGCAGAGAGCACTGTTGCCAGACAGAAAATAACTCCCCCACTTCAGAAGCTGATAATTATTGGAAGGATTAAGATTTTTTAATAGAAGTAATTTACTAATCTGTTTGACTTTCTGGAGCCAGTTGATGATAAAAAAAAAAAAAAAAAAAAGAGAGAGAAGGTTTCCTGGAATACCCCTTTAACCCCTTAACGACGCAGGACGTATATTTACGTCCTGCGCCGGCTCCCGCAATATGAAGCGGGATCGCGCCGCAATCCCGCATCATATCGCGTCGGTCCCGGCGCTAATAAACGGCCGGGACCCGCGGCTAATACCACACATCTCCGATCGCGGCGATGTGCGGTATTAACCCTTTAGAAGCGACGGTCAAAGCTGACCGCCGCTTCTAAAGTGAAACTGAAAGTGACCCGGCTGCTCAATCGGGCTGTTCGGGACCGCCGCGGTGAAATCGCGGCGTCCCGAACAGCTGACCGGACACCGGGAGGGCCCTTACCTGCCTCCCCGGTGTCCGATCGACGAATGACTGCTCCGTGCCTGAGATCCAGGCAGCAGCAGTCAAGCGCCGATAATGCTGATCACAGGCGTGTTAATACACGCCAGTGATCAGCATTAGAGATCAGTGTGTGCAGTGTTATAGGTCCCTATGGGACCTATAACACTGCAAAAAAAAGTTTAAAAAAAGTGTTAATAAAGGTCATTTAACCCCTTCCCTAATAAAAGTTTGAATCAACCCCCTTTTCCCATAAAAAAAATAAAACAGTGTAAAAAAAAAAAAAAAACATATGTGGTATCGCCGCGTACGTAAATGTCCGAACTATAAAAATATATCATTAATTAAACCGTACGGTCAATGGCGTACGCGCAAAAAAATTCCAAATTCCAAAAAAGCGTATTTTGGTCACTTTTTATAACATTAAAAAATGAATAAAAAGTGATCAAAAAGTCAGATCAAAACAAAAACCATACAGATAAAAACTTCAGATCACGTCGCAAAAAATGAGTCCTCATACCGCCCCGTACGTGGAAAAATAAAAAAGTTATAGGGGTCAGAAGATGACATTTTTAAACGTATAAATTTTCCTGCATGTAGTTATGATTTTTTCCAGAAGTGCGACAAAATCAAACCTATATAAGTAGGGAATCATTTTAACCGTATGGACCTACAGAATAATGATAAGGTGTAATTTTTACCGAAATATGCACTGCGTAGAAACGGAAGCCCCCAAAAGTTACAAAATGGCGTTTTTTTCGATTTTGTCGCACAATGATTTTTTTTTCCGTTTCGCCGTGCATTTTTGGGTAAAATGACTAATGTCACTGCAAAGTAGAATTGGCGACGCAAAAAATAAGCCATAATATGGATTTTTAGGTGGAAAATTGAAAGGGTTATGATTTTTAAAAGGTAAGGAGGAAAAAACGAAAGTGCAAAAACGGAAAAACCCTGAGTCCTTAAGGGGTTAAGAGCAACAGATCTGTTTAAGTAATTCATTGAATTTTATGTAATAGCAATTCTGGGACACATTTTATGACAACCCTGTATTGTGTTGTTCCTTTATAATTCCTCTGAGAACTGTATGGCTAAACGGACAACGGAGTGTTATAGTTTCCCCTGTCAATGGGGCATGTCCCTAGGCCAGTGTTTCCCAACCAGCTGTTGCTTAACTACAACTACCATAATGTCCAGACATCCGGGCATGCTAGGAGTTGTAGTTTGCAACAGCTGGAGGCACACTAGTTGGGAAACCCTGTCCAAAGCAATCTGACATGGTCCAAGCAGTTCTGACAATATCAGACATCCACTCTGCTTTTCCTAATCTTGGATAACCTCTTAAATGTCAAGTAACAAAATCACCTTCTATTTCTTCTTCGTCACCCTCTTCGTCTTCATCTTCATCAGCAATGCTTTCTCCTGTTTGCACATCGTCCTCCTCATCCTCTTCCTCAGCATTGAGGTCGTCATCTTCTTCATCATCATCATCATCATCCTCCTCCTCATCATCATCATCTTCATCTCCATCATCCTGAGGATCGTCATCCCCTTCCTCTTCATCAGAGTAAGTGCCATCAGGGTGAATAGATACTCGATCGGGAGAAATGGGCTCAAAGTAACCTTCTCTTTGTTCTCGATCATCCTCTTTTTCTCCTCCTAACATAAAAAAAGGATATAATGATGTGTAAACATATATGATCAAACAGAAAATAAAAATACAATTCAAACCATCCATTGCAAAAGATCTGCAATTTTCAGTAAAAACATCTAGAAAGCAAAGCAACAAGGAGAAGTGTTAGATAAATATTAGCAAAGCTGGATGCGTTCAGTGCTGTAATGGTTAACTCATGCATTTTATGTACAGAAAAGTAATAGCAGCCAATTCTTAGCTATTAGAGGGGTTATCCAGGACAAAAAATTTTTTTTATATATTAACTGGCTCCAGAAAGTTAAACAGATTTGTAAATTACTTCCATGAAAAAATCTTAATCCTTTCAGTACTTAGGAGCTGCTGAAGTTGAGTTCTTTTCTGTCTAAGTGCTCTCTGATGACACGTGTCTCGGGAACCGCACAGTTTAGAAGCAAATCCTCATAGCAAACCTCTTCTACTCTGTGCAGTTCCCGAGACAAGCAGAGATGCCAGCAGAGAGCACTGTTGCCAGACAGAAAACAACAACTCAACTTCAGCAGCTGATAATTATTGAAAGGATTAAGATTTTTTAATAGAAGTCATTTACAAATCTGTTCAACTTTCCGGAGCCAATATATATTTTATTTAAGTTTTTTCCTGGAATACCCCTTTAAATTTTAAGAGCCTTTTTCATGCAGGAGAGGGTAAAGATCATACATAAAGCTACAGATGTTACTGCCAATGAAACATCAGATTTCTACCTGCAGCTGGCATTGGCTCATCATCATCGTCATCATCATCTGGAGGCGGAGGGCCAGGGGGAGTTCTAGGCCCTCTTGGCTGCGGTCTTGGTGGACTACCATTGTACTGGTCTTCTTTGTCTTCTTCAACTAAGAACGGAGAAAGACAAATGCAACCTAAAGAGCCCAATATGTAGCCACAAGCGCGCAACGGAGAAAAGGCGGCAATAGTTATTAACAGGCCAATACTGTAGAACCTCCATCTGAGAGGCTAAATGTATGCTATATATATATATAGGGGCAGGAGGGTCATGTATTTATAAAGAATCTATTACAGATACTAAATAAACACATGGCTGAAAACAACGTATTTTCAATAGAAGTATCTATCCCAAGTATCTATCCCAAGAATGAGCTTTACCTGGTCAGTTGAGAATAAAAGTCATTAGAAGAATTGGCTTCAACGGAACCCGTCTCAACGGCGCTGATCGACCACCTTCGGTGGTCGATCAGCGCCGTTGAGCCGGGTTCCGTTGAAGCCAATTCTTCTAATGCCATATACCTACCAGAAGGCAGCAGACGACCCACGATTACATCATTGTTGTGCATGAAGCTACACAACCACCCAGGGTGAGCAACTAATTTATAAATCTTTCTCACCACGGTATTCTAAACGTTACTACTCTATGGAGCGCTTGTCCTTTTACTAGTTGAGAATAAGCGGCATCACATAGAGCAGTGATCCCTAACATGTAGTAGGGATGGGCGGTATGACCAAATGTGTGCATCACCGAATTTTTGTAACTTTTGGCGGTTCCATGGTATATAACGGTATTTCCCCCCCCACAAATTAATTATCAGCCCAGTGCTGCACTGTCCCCATAAGGGTACTACTCGCATATCCCCCGCAAGTGCTGCTCTCCTCGTCCTGTTTGTTGCGGCTGCCGGCGCTGACACTCTATACTGTGCGGTATCCCTATGCCTGGGCTGCAAAAGGTAAACAAAATAAACTAACGGCATGTTCCGACGTCGGCCTTACGCTGGGGACGGAACGTCGGACAGCCGTCAGCCTATCAGCGGCCGCAACGATGTTCTGTCTCGGCCGGTGATAGGCTGAACTCGCTGTCATGTAAGGAGCTCTGGCCGGATTCTTACATATCAGTGGGCTCAGCCTATCACCGGTCGAGGTGGAACATCGCTGCGGCCGCTGATAGCTGACGGCTCTCCGACGTTCCCATCCCCAGGAAGCAGGTGAGGAGGGTACCGGACCAACGGGGAGGTGAGTTAAAGTTTATTTTGTTTATTTTTTGCAGCCCGGGCATAGGATACCGCACAGTATAGAGTGTCAGCGCCAGCAACAAACAGGAGGATGAGGAGGGCAGCCTTGCAGGTGACATGTGAGTCTTTAACCCGATGGGGACAGCGCAGCGCTTAGCTGATAATTCATTCATTCCCGAGGGGGAGGGGCCAAACCGGTATTGCGGTATGGGTTAAAAATGCATATCGTGCAGCACAAAAATTTTGGTATTCGGTATGAACCGGTATACCGCCCAGCCCTAACATGTATCTCTCATTATGCCCTGACAGCCACACTGTAGTTTTGCAACAGCTGGAGAGTCACAGGTTGGGGAACACAGGCACAGAGGATAAACCTCAAAAACATATATAAAGCTGTCCATGCTTACCATGCTTGGGGTTCCTTTTCAGCCCTATCTGTAGCTGCTGAGGAGGCGGTGGAGGTGGAGGAGGGGGTGGAGGAGAATCTCTTTCATGGTTGAGAATAACTCTGTCCACTGATCCGTACACAGCAAGGGTCAAGCAATTGTACCAACCCTTGAGCACAAGCCCATCTGTGTTAACCTGACTCAAAAACATAACAAATGCAGTCAGAGGCTAAGTAAAGAGCAAAATACAGTATTAAAGTCTTTCATTGTGTATAGATTAAAAGGGCCCCTGGACACTACAGAAAGTCTGATTGGAATTATCCCGAGTACAATTCCATTTGCAGCAGATTACCATTGATTTGAATCGTATTCTACTGCACTGTTCACACTACAGAAGTTCTATAGCAGAACATCCAAACTGGATCGGGATTCCACCAAAAGAATAAACATGTTAATGCGGAATGCTGTCTGGAACTCAGTGGGACAGCACTTAATGTTCATGCAGCCATTAAAGGATAACTCTGAGATGTAACAATCTATCGTAAGGAGGGGATACGTTTTAGATCATGGGGGGGGGGGGGGCGTGCTCTCCCGCATGGAGCCCCATGAAACAGGCCTTTTCAACCACAGCACAAAGCTGCGGCCGACACTCCCCCCTCCATGCAGTTCTATGGCAGATCTGGAGATTGCCGAAAGCTGCGCTCCTCTCCCATAGAGCTACATGGAGGGGGCGTAACTCTTTGTGCGGTGGTCGACATGCACCATTCATGTGAGTATCGGGGCGCCATTTGGGAAATTGTGGGGTGAGGGCCCCAGCGGTCGGACCCCCTGTGATCTATCACATATCCCCTCCTTAGGAAAGGGGATAAGTTGTTACATCTCGGAGTTATCCTTTAAAAAGAGTTACTCCGCTCCCCAGCGTCTGGAACATTGAGTTCCGAACACTGTGTGCGGGCTTCCGTGTACACGCCCGCCACCTCATCACGTCACGCCCCCTCAATGAAAGTCTATGGGAGGGGGCGTGACAGCTTCCCATAGACTTTCACTGAGGGGGCAGACTGACGTCACAAGGGGGCGGGCGTGAACACGGAAGCCCGCACACAGTGTTCGGAACTCAATGTTCTGGCGGAGGCTGCTGCAAATGGAATTCCGCACAGAATTTCAATAGTGTGCATGGGCCCTTAATGTATCAGAAGCATTCTCACATAGATGTCAAAATGCCAAAGATGGAACTTGAATCTATCTTTTGGGAGTACCAAGGCTCTATAGTTGCTTGCTTGCAAACGGAAATTTTTTTTTAATAAAATAAAAAAAATTGTACATAAGCCTGACTATAAGTCAAGAATGGGGTCATGTGAACCACATTTGAATAGGTTAGGGTCCCAGGATTGAAACCTAAACTATTAGAAATGTATGACATATCTATTTTCATGTACTTTTTAGATATCTTATTGTTTTACAATTATACATTTTCTTACCTTTGCATTTGGCCGGAAGATGATTGAATTATTCTCATCATAATCCAAACTAGTCAGAGAAAAAAAAACAATATGCTGAGAATAATAAACTACATCCAAGCTAAAGACATGTCAAAACTGTAATCTAATTTAAAGTGTCCGTCATAGATACTAAACATCTATAAGGAGGACAAGTGGGGGAAGCATTGACCCCACAACCCATCAAAACTTTGACATAAAATGTCTTTTTAGTGACAGGTATACTCTACAAATATAGAAATGAAGAGTAAATGATTTACAGCTTATCAGCTCATCTTGTTCATTTTGCACTGAAGAAGACCTGGTGTGTTTTTAAAAAATTCTAAATTGACAATAGAAAAACTTTACGATACTATATAAGTAGTTTTAAAACTCAGACTGTATGAGGGCCCGACGCCAACAGGTGGGGGTTGTGCTTACAGCCCAACACCATGCAGGACGGTTGGCATTTGCCAGAGAACACCAAGATTGGAAAATTTGCCACTGGCGCCCTGTGCTCTTCACAGATGAAAGCAGGTTCACACTGAGCACATGTGACAGAATCTGGAGACGCAGTGGAGAATGTTCTGCTGCCTGTAACATCCTCCAGCATGACCGGTTTGGCGGTGGGTCAGTAATGGTGTGGGGCGGCATTTCTTTGGGGGGCCGCAGAGCACTCCATGTGCTTGCCAGAGGTAGCCTGACTGCCATTAGGTACCGAGATGAGATCCTCAGACCCCTTGTGAGACCATATGCTGGTGCGGTTGGCCCTGGGTTCCTCCTAATGCAAGACAATGCTAGACCTCATGTGGCTGGAGTGTGTCAGCAGTTCCTGCAAGAGGAAGGCATTGATGCTATGGACTGGCCCGTCCGTTCCCCAGACCTGAATCCGATTGAGCACATCTGGGACATCATGTCTCGCTCCATCCATCAACGCCACCTTGCTCCACACTGTCCAGGAGTTGGCGGATGCTTTAGTCCAGGTCTGGGAGGACATCCCTCAGGAGACCATCCGCCACCTCATCAGGATCATGCCCAGGCATTGTAGGGAGGTCATACGGGCACGTGGAGGCCACACACACTACTGAGCCTCATTGTGACTTGTTTTAAGGACATTACATAAAGTTGGATCAGCCTGTAGTGCGGTTTTCCACTTTGATTTTGAGTGTGACTCTATATCCAGACCTACATGGGTTGATACATTTGATTTCCATTGATAATTTTTGTGTGATTTTGTTGCACATTCAACTATGTAAAGACGAAAGTATTTCATACGATTAGTTCATTCATTCAGATCTAGGATGAGTTATCTTAGTGTCCCCTTTATTTTCTTGAGCAGTGTAGATTGCAGCATACTCTGTGCTGTAGGACATTCATACTACGCCATAGTTCTTCCTATGGTTACTTTATAGCACTGACTTCACACAAAGCAAATCTTCAGCACAGTTTAGATAATGAGACAAGTTTTAGCTGTGTAATATAACTCTGGCTGTTACTCTGTATCATCACAAGTGTATTTACTAAAAAGGCTAGTTCCATCTTATAAAGTCATTGAATGTCGCTAAAACATAGCATCACTTTATCGATTGATGGGGTCCAACACATCCTGCACAGCAGCCCTGGCCACCTGGCTGTGCAGAGAACGGCAATATTCATTTTAAGAGGTTATCCAGGAAAAAAAAAATGTTTTTATATATATATATCCACTGGCTCCAGAAATGTAAACAGAATTGTAAATTACTTCTATTAAAAAATCTTAATCCTTTCAGTACTTATGAGCTTCTGAAGTTAAGGTTGTTCTTTTCTGTCTAAGTCCTCTCTGATGACACGTGTCTCGGGAAACGCCCAGTTCAGAAGCAAATCCCCATAGCAAACCTCTTCTAAACTGGGCAGTTCCCGAGACAGGTGTCATCAGAGAGCACTTAGACAGAAAAGAACAACCTTAACTTCAGAAGCTCATAAGTACTGAAAGGATTAAGTAATTTACAAATCTGTTTAGTTTTCTGGAGCCAGTTGATATATAAAAAAAAAAGTTTTTTCCTGGATAACCCCTTTAAAGAATGACATGCAGCAATGCCCTGCACATGGACAGAGGTGTCAGCAGAGAGCACTGTGGTCAGACAGAAAAGACAAAAAGACAAAAACAAAAAGAACTTCCTGTCGAGCATACAGCAGCTGATAAATACTAGAAGGATTAAGATTTTTAAATAGAAGTAATTTACAAAATTTGTTTAACTTTCCGGCACTAGTTGATTTAAAAAAAAAATAAAAAAATATTGTTTTCCACCGTAGTACCCCTTTAAGTTAGCATTTAAATTTTTACAACCATGTGAATTAGGAAACATTTTAAAGAGCATGCAGAAGATTTCTGTACAAACCTCCCCAGTCGGTCAAACACAGTGGCACTTGGCTTATTGACATTGTTGACGAACAGGTCCAGATGAAATGTATGTGGCGAGGTCTCACTGCAAGAAAGAATAAATTCATGTTAATCATATGAACATCATTATTCATAGGGCTGACAATGACAGATCGGGGACACTGCTGTGAACCATCAGCAACCAATCTGTGGTCGGTGAACGGGAATATTCTGAAAACCTGTTCAACCCAAATACACTTTCCAACTAAGAATCTGATCCAGCTGTATCAAGCCTAAGCTATCCTCTGTGAGGCTAAGGCAGTGTTTCCCAACCAGGGTGCCTCCAGCTGTTGCAAAACTACAACTCCCAGCATGCCCAGACAGCCGAAGGCTGTCTGGGCATGCTGGGAGATGTAGTTTTGCAACAGCAGGAGGCACCCTGGTTGGGAAACACTGCCGTAATGTCTTATTAAAAGGGGTACTCTGGTGGAAAACCTTTTTTTCAAATCAACTGATGCCAGAAAGTTAAACAGATTTGTAATTTACTTGTATTAAAAAATCTTAATCCTTCCAGTACTTATTAGCTGCTGAATACTACAGAGGAAATTCATTTCTTTTTGGAACAAAGAGCTCTTTGCTGAATCACGAGCACAGTGCTCTCTGCTGACATCTCTGTCCATTTTAGGAACTGTCCAGAGCAGCATGTGTTTGCTATGGGGATTTTCTCCTACTCTAGACAGTTCTTAAAACGGACAGAGATGTCAGCAGAGAGCACTGTGCTCGTGATGTCAGCAGAGAGCTCTGTGTTCCAAAAAGAAAAGCATTTCCTCTGTAGTATTCAGCTGATTAGGATTTTTTTTTAATAGAAGTAATTTACTAATCTGTAACTTTCTGGCATCAGTTGATTTAAAAATAAATAAATAAATAAAATAAAGGTTTCCACCGGAGTACCCCTTTAACCCCTTAAGGACTGAGCCCTTTTTTGCAATTCTGACCATTGTCACTTTATGCATTAATAACTCTTAATAACTGATGTGTAGGGGGTACATATGTAGGGTTTTACTTTTTATTTTGTGGTAGTGTAGGTGTAGTGTAGTGTTTTTAGGGTACATTCACACGGTCAGGTTTACAATGAGTTTCTTGCTGGGAGTTTGAGTTGCGGCAAAAAATTTGCCGCATATCTACCTTGCAGCAGAACTCTCTGTAAACCCGCCTGTGTGAATGTACCCTGTACATTCACATGAGAGGGGGCAAACCTCCAGCTGTTGTAAAACTACAACTCCTAGCATGCACTGACAGACCATACATACTGGGAGTTGTAGTTATGCCACAGCTGGAGGCACATTGGTTGCGAAACACAGAGTTTGTTACTTAAAGGAGTTGTGCAAGCTAAAACTTTTAACCCCCGCTGTGCACGGGCTGTAAAACTATACATAATAAACTTTCACTTACCTGCCTACGATCCCCCGTTGTTCCGATATCGCCGCCCGTGCTCCGGTCCCTGTCAGCTTCCTCTTCCTGCGGGTCGGTGACTTCACTCTGCACTCAGCCCATCAGCGACTGCGACTGGACATTGCTGCGGCCGCTGATAGGCTGAGCGCAGAGTGAAGTCACCGACCCGCAGGAAGTGGAAGAGACTGGGACCGGAGAACGGGACGGCAATTTCTGAACGGGGGATCGTAGGCAGATAAGTGAAAGTTTATTATGTATAGTTTTACAGCCCGGGCACAGCGGGGGTTAAAAGTTTTAGCTTAAAGAACTCCTTTAACTCATTGTTTCGCAACCAGTGTGCCTCCAGCTATTGCAAAACTACAACTCCCAGCATGCCCTTTGGCTGTGTATGCTGCAAGTTGTTGCTAAGCAACAGAAGGAGGTGAACATGCCTCACCTACTGTTGTATCTTGCCGCCGGGACCGATCCTGCTGCTCCTGTCGCCGCCACCGATCGAGGGGACCCCCGCTGGACACGGCCAAGATAGGGGACCCCTGCCGGACACGGCCAAGATAGGGGACCCCTGCCGGCCCCGTTCGCCGCCATATTCACCGTCCCAATCGCCGCCCAGCAGGGTCGTGATTGGTCGGTCGTTCCGACCAATCAATCACGTGATCGTGAGGTGGCACCCGTGCCACCTCACTCCTGCTGGTAAGGGTGAATGGGGCTGCCTAGGACAGCACCATTCACCCCTTTTGTCCGGGTCACTAGAGACTCAATTGACCCGGAATAGCGGCAAATTGCCGACATGGGGGGGGGGGGGGGTTCTCAGGACTCCCCTGGGCGATATGCCGGGATGGCTGCTGATATCAGCAGTCATCCCATTCTGGAGACACGGTGATCCAGGAAAGCTGCGCCGTAAATGTACAGCGCTGTGCACTAAGTACTTCTTAGCAGCGCTGTACATTTACGTCACATGTCCTTAAGGGGATAAGGCAGTGTTTCCCAATGTGGTTGCCTCCAGCTGTAGCAAAACTACAATTCCCAGTATGTTGGGAGTTGTGGTTTTGCAACAGCTGGGGGCACCCTGGTTGGGAAACACTGGCCTAAGGACATGTTCACACGCAGCAGACCTGCTTCAGAAACTTTATCAATTGTCCCGATCATCTACATAAGGTTGCAAAATTCCAGGCAAACGCTGCAAAAACAACCCCATTAAGATGCATATAAAGGATTGTCGGCCACAGACATGTCTGCGTCAGATCTGTGTGTGAACATACCCTAATACAGCAGCACAAGAATTCAAGTGGACAGTGCTGCGGAATCTGTGTATATAAATAAAGAATTATTATTATAGCCATAGTGACTGGAATGAAAAGCTCTGAATGCAGTAATGTCCGTCCTGTGTCAACATTTGTGAACAGAACCTAAATTTTCATTATGTATTGATCAGTGTCCTTTTATTACGTTATCAACATTTCACATATTACTCACCCGTAAGCTCGACTATCAGGTAAGTTGTTGTGTGCTCTGACCCCCGGTGGGATAACTCGGACTTCGTTGATATACACAACGCATGGAAACCGGACCACATCTACGTTGCTGCCTTGCTGTAAATACAACACAGTAAACACGGGGTTAGTTGATGAAGATTATAGGAACAATTTATATCTGTCACTTTCCACAATAAAGGAAAAACATGGTTTCAAATCAACTGGTGCCAGAAAATTAAACAAATTTGTAAATTACTTCTATTAAAAAATATTAATCCTTCCAGTACTTATCAGCTGTTGCATGCTCCAAAGGTAGTTGTGTAGTTCTTTCCAGTCTGACCATGTCAGCAACTGTCCAGGGCAGGAGCAAATTCTCATAGCAAACCTTTCCTGACAGAGGTGGCAGTAGAGAGCACCACACAACTTCCTCTGTAGTATACAGCAGCTGATAAGTACTGGAAGGATTAAGATTTTAAAATAGAATTTACAAATCTATATAACTGACAGTAGGCAGAAGATTTGAAAACATTTGTTTTCCACCGGAGTGCCCCTTTAACGGCTCCTAAACTTGGTTCCTTTAACCTCTACATATCACAGTTTATACAGTGGTCCCCCGACATACGATCGTTTCAACATACGATGCTTCTGTGTGTCGAGGCCATTGCAAAAATGGCTAACTGGCAGTGCAGACTGCTTCCGCTGTCGCTGTATAGCCGTTTAATGTGCCCCACGTGCCCCCCTCAATGATACATGTCCCCATCAGTTAGCCACTCCTCTGCTGCCACTGCCCTGTGCCGTCGCTCTCAGTCTTCCAATAGGGGCGATGTGTGGGGCAATATGATGACGGCGACAGAAAGCGATGGCACAGGGCAGCGGCGAGGTAGTGATATGGCAACAATGAAGCAGCGAACTGGAGGGCCAGAGCAGCAGGGACATGTGAGTATCATTGAGCATCTATCTGTATGTGCCTCCATGTATAGTTATATCTGGTCCCTCTAAACACGATGGTTTCAACATCCAATGGTTCACCTGGAACCAATTGCCATTGTTGTGGGACCACTGTACAGTGACCCCCCCGACCTACGATGGCCCCGACATACGATCATTTCAGCATACAATGGTCTCGCAGAGGCCATCGCATGTTGAAGGCAGCATCAACATACGATGCTTTTGTATGTCGGGGCCATCGCATAAACGGCTATCCGGCAGCGCAGACTGCTTCAGCTGCCACCAGATAGCCATTTACGGTGCCCCGTGTGCTCCGGTGAGTGTCACTCACCTGTCCCTGGTGCTCCGGACCGTTCTCTTCGGCATCGCCGTCGCTCTCCGTCGTCATCACGTCGCCGCACACGACCCATCATCCAATAGGAGCGCGTGCGTAGCGACGCGATGACGGCAATGGCGAGCGGCGATCCCGGGGAAGCAGAGCCGGTCTGGAGCGGCGTGGACACCACAGGGACGCGGCGACAGCAATGAAGGGCGACATCCAGGGCAGTGGTGATGGTCCGGAGCAGCAGGGACAGGTGAGTACAACTTCCTATACTTTACATTGCACGGATCCCTCAACATACGATGGTTTCAACTAACGATTGTTCATTTGGAAGGGATTACCATCGTATGTTGAGGGATCACTGTACTCTTATGATATTGTTCACACTGCACGGAATTCTGCATGAATTTAAAGCCAATAAACTTTAATGGAATTAATTTTGCTTCAGAAATTCTGCTGTGTGAACGGGACTGGATAACCTGGCGCCAGTATAATCTACATCCATTTCTATAAGCAGCAGCCATGACAGACGACAAGGAAAAGGTAGTAACATATGGCCAACATCTGCATGAAATGGATATAGAGGGGGTCCTGGGTGAGGTTCCCCAACTAACTAGAAATGAGCAAATTTACAGTAAGGGTACGTTCACATGTATATAAGCCGCTGCCCAAATTCCATTGCCGAATGACTGCAGCAGATTATGTACATGTGCACGCACCCTTACTGTAGTCACATGTTCCACATCAATTTAATCATTATAAATATATATCCTAAGATTTGCCGAATCCGGAACTAACGAACCTGCATTCGATTCAAAGTCGGCATTGCGCTTCCCAAGTGTCCTGGTTCCCTGGAGAAGTCTCTGAGAAGGTGTTTCCCAACAAGTGTGCCTTCAGCTGTTGCAATACTACAAGTCCCAGCATGCCCGGACAGCCTAAGGCTACATTCCCACTACTGTCATGCTCCGTCAATAACGGCTGTCAAACTTTTTGTTTCTTTATTTTTTGGGGCATTTGACGGCTGTCATTTTGACGGGGCGCAACGGGCAATAACAGGTCCCGATGGACCCCATTATAGTCAATGGGGTCTGTAGGGTGCCGCTATTTTCAAAGAGAATAGGGGGAGAAAGACCGTGCAAGCAATATTTTTTCATCTGCTTGTCTCCCCGGCGGTCCAGACAGCCGTCACACTACCGGGTCATAACGGTAGTACGAAAGGCTGTCTGGGCATGCTGGGACTTGTAGTTTTGCAACAAATGGACACAAACTGGTCGGGAAACTCTGCCGTAAGGTGTCCGAGTACCTTGATATACCAGACTTCTCCGGAGGAATCGTAATGACCATCACTGACTAATCTTATTGCAGATCCACTCATCTCTACCTCCAGTATATTCTAAATGGGAGAATCAATCTTACTGCGCACTTCACCTATAAGACGTGATCATGGAGGGACCGATGCAATCTAATCTCTGGACAAAGGGGGAGATTTATCAAAACCTGTGCAGAGGAAGAGCGGTGCAGTTGCCCATAGCAACCAGATAGCTTAATTTTCACAGGCCTATTTTAAAATGAAAGGAGCGATCTGAATGGTTGCCATGGGCAACCGCACAGCTCTTCCGCTGCAAAAATTTTGATAAATCTCCCCCCTAGTCTCCAAACTAAGGACCTCTGTATGTTGCAGTGTTAAGTACTGTACAGTAACCCCCCCCCGACCTGCGATGGCCCCGACATATAAAAGCATCGTATGTCGATTTTATCATATGTCGGGGCCATCACATTAACTGCTATCCAAAAGCGCAAAATGCTTAAGCTGCTGTCGGATAGCAGTTGAACCCCTTAAGGACTCAGGGTTTTTCCGTTTTTGCACTTTCGTTTTTCCCTCCTCACCTTTTAAAAATCATAACCCTTTCAATTTTCCACCTAAAAATCCATATCATGGCTTATTTTTTGCGTCGCCAATTCTACTTTGCAGTGACATTAGTCATTTTACCCAAAAATGCACGTCGAAACGGAAAAAAAAATCATTGTGCGACAAAATTGAAGAAAAAACGCCATTTTGTAACTTTTGGGGGCTTCTGTTTCTACACAGTGCATATTTTGGTAAAAATTACACCTTATCATTATTCTGTAGGTCCATACGGTTAAAATGATACCCTACTTATATAGGTTTGATATTGTCGCACTTCTGGAAAAAATCATAACTACATGCAGGAAAATTTATACGTTTAAAAATGTCATCTTCTGACCCCTATAACTTTTTTATTTTTCCACGTACAGGGCGGTATGAGGACTCATTTTTTGCGCCGTGATCTGAAGTTTTTATCGGTATGATTTTTGTTTTGATTGGACTTTTTGATCAATTTTTATTCATTTTTTAATGGTATAAAAAGTGACCAAAATACGCTTTTTTGGACTTTGGAATTTTTTTGCGCGTACGCCATTGACCGTGCGGTTTAATTAATGATATATTTTTATAGTTCGGACATTTACGCACGCGGCGATACCACGTGTTTATTTTTTTTTTTACACTGTTTTATTTTTTTTATGGGAAAAGGGGGGTGATTCAAAATTTTATTAGGGAAGGGGTTAAAGGAGTAGTCCAGTGGTGATTCAGTGGTGAGCAACTTATCCCCTATCCTAAGGATAGGGGATAAGTTGCAGATCGCGGGGGTCCGACCCCTGGGGCCCCCCGCGATCTCCTGTACGGAGCCCCGACAGCCCGCTGGAAGGGGGCGTGTCGACCTCCGCACGAGGCGGCGGCCGACACGCCCCCTCAATACAACTCTATGGCAGAGCCGAAGCGCTGCCTTCGGCAATCTCCGGCTCTGCCATAGAGATGTATTGAGGGGGCGTGTCGGCCGCCGCCTCGTGCGGGGGTCGACACCCGCTATCTCGGCGGAGGGCCGGGCCCCGTACAGAGAGATCGCAGGGGGCCCCAGCGGTCGGACCCCCGCGATCTCAAACTTATCCCCTATCCTTAGGATAGGGGATAAGTTTTTCACCACTGGACTACCCCTTTAAATGACCTTTATTAACACTTTTTTTTTACATTTTTTTTGCAGTGTTATAGGTCCCATAGGGACCTATAACACTGCACACACTGATCTATGCTGATCACTGGCGTGTATTAACACGCCTGTGATCAGTGTTATCGGCGCTTGACTGCTCCTGCCTGGATCTCAGGCACGGAGCAGTCATTCGTCGATCGGACACCGAGGAGGCAGGTAAGGGCCCTCCCGGTGTCCTGTCAGCTGTTCGGGACGCCGCGATTTTACCGCGGCGGTCCCCAACAGCCCGACTGAGCAGCCGGGTCACTTTCACTTTCACTTTAGAAGTGGCGGTCAGCTTTGACCGCCGCTTCTGAAGGGTTAATACGGCACATCGCCGCGATCGGCGATGTGTGGTATTAGCCGCAGGTCCCGGCCGTTGATGAGCGCCGGGACCGACGCGATATGATGCGGGATCGCGGCGCGATCCCGCTTCATATCGCGGGGAGCCGGCGCAGGACGTAAATATACGTCCTGCATCGTTAAGGGGTTAAGCATCCCGGACAGGTTCGCCTACCTATCCCCGCTGCTCCGGGTCCACTTCGCGATCCTCCGTCGACTTCTGCATCTTCTCCAGGGTCTGGGCCTTGCTTTCTGGCGTCGTTATTACGTCACCACGCACACCGCGCCGGCACAGCAGCGTAATAACGTCACCAGAAAGCGAGGCGGAAGAAGCCAGAGGATCCCGAAGAAGACACCGGAACAGCGGGACAGCATCGGGAGCCCCTAGGACAGCATTGGGAGCGGTGAGGACCTGGTCCGGAGCGGCGGGGACAGGTGAGTATAACTTCCTATACTTTGCATTGCACGGATCCCTCAACATACGATGGATTCGACAAACGATGGGTCATTTGGAACGAATTACCATCATATGTTGAGGGACCACTGTATTAATAAGCATTGGTCAAGTGAGTGCTCAGTAGGCACGAGCGCTCATGTGACCGGCGCTTATGAATATTTAAATCTAGCCAACGGGCCCACCTCAAAGCGCAAGTCAGTGGTGGAAGAGGGGGACATCTGGAGGATCGGGGCTCCGGACTGTAGGTAGGTATAGCAGTCTGAGACCCCTGATTGGTCTCCTGTTCACCCGCACTATAACCCAGTGTATCAGGCTATAGTGCGGGTAAACAGGTGACCATTTCCTTTAATGCAGTGGTCTCCAAACTGTGGACCTCCAGGTGTTGTAAAACTACAACTTCCAGCATGCACAGCCAGCCACTGGCTGCCCGGACATGCAGGGAGTTGTGGTTTCGTGAAACACCTAGAGGTCCACAGTTTGGAGACGACTACCTATAAATCAGGAGGGAGATGATTGGGATGGGTTGGCCTCTGTATCAAACACATTGGATGTATACGTTCTCTGACAGCAAGCAGAGTGTAGTAGAAAATCACAAACTAATAACTGGGTCACATGACCAGGAACGCACTGATGCATAACTACGAGACACTACAGCAATCAGGATACGGATCCCACCTGGGGCAGAACCATATCCTAATGGCTTTACTCTCGAGGCTACAAAGTTGTCTTGGATTTAAACAGGTATCCTGCTGCCGGATCGTGATCGGAGTCATACTTTAAACAGGTACTCCGCTGCTCAGCGTTTGAGCTGGGAGCTTGTGACGTCATTGCCCCACCCCTCTCAATGCAAGTCTATGGTAGGGGGCGTGACGTGCCACTCTGTAGGAGAACGAGGGCTCCATACAGACTATCGGGGAGGGGGGGCATAGCGCCCAGACCCCCGTGATCTAAAACTTATCCCCTATCCTGCGGAGGGGAGAAGTTTTTCTGTACTGTTTGGGCAAAACTTGTCCATTAACTGTGTGTGTGCCGGCAGTGTACCTGCAGCGTCGAATGGATGGATTTATTCCAAAAACAGCACCACCGCTGTCCTCAGGTTGTGTGTGGTATTGCAGCTCCATCCCATTGAAGTAATTTTTTTTTTTTAAAAGGGGTCAAAAAGGGATCCCGAGTATGATAGGCCTATTGGTTTAACCTCTGTTTGTAAATTGTTTGAGGGTTTCCTAAGAGATGCTATTTTGGAGTATCTTGATAAAAATAAATGTATGACCCCATATCAGCATGGCTTTATGAGGGATCGGTCCTGTCAAACTAACCTGATCAGCTTTTATGAGGAGGTGAGCTCCAAACTGGACAAGGGGCAATCACTGGATGTCGTATATCTGGATTTTTCCAAAGCATTTGATACGGTGCCACATAAAAGGTTGGTGCATAAAATGAGAAGGATTGGGCTGGGGAGAATGTGTGTAAATGGGTAAGTAACGGGCTCAGTGATAGGAAACAGAGGGTGGTTATTAATGGTACTTATTCTGATTGGGTGACTGTTACTAGTGGGGTCCGTCTTGGGTAGAGCTGGGCAGTATGACCAAAAATCAGTATCAGTATTTTTGTAAATTATGGCCGTTCCACAGTATTTAACAGTATTTCCACCCCCCTCCCCCGACCGATGGACGCTGCTTCTCTAGTATGTGACCCCCTCCAGTTTGTCAGCCCAGCACTGCGCTGTCCCCCACATCGGGGAACTAATCATGTTACCTGCAAGCACCGCTCTCCTCGTCCTCCTGTGAGTTGCGGGCTGACGGCGCTTGAACTCTGTACTGTACTACATATTCCTGTGTCCGGGCTGCAAAAATAAACAAAAAACACGACAGTGCGCTCAGCGTATCACCGGCCGAGGCGGGACATCACTGCGGCCGGTATTAGGCTGGCGGCTCTGTGACGTTCCCATCCCCAGCGTGAGGCCGTTACCGTAGCAACAGGGGAACGTAGGAAGGTAGTTTATTTTTGCAGCCCGGGCACAAGGAATATGTAGTACAGTACAGTACAGATATCCAGCACCGGCGGCCCGCAACTCACAGGAGGACGAGGAGAGCGGTGATGCGGGTAACATGATTAGTTCCCAGATGTGGGGACAGCGGCTGCGGCTGATAATTCATTCATTCGAGAGGGGGGGGGGGGGGGGCAAGCCGGTACTGCGGTATGGGAAAAATTCATATCGTACAGGAAAAAAATTTGGGTATTCGGTATCAACCGGTATACCGCCCAGCACTACCACAGGGGTCAGTCTTGGGTCCTGTTCTATTTAATATATTCATTAATGACCTTGTAGAGGGGTTGAATAGTAAAGTAGCAATTTTTGCAGATGATACTAAACTCTGTAAAGCGGTATACACAATAGAGGACAGTGCACTGTTACAAATGGATCTGGATAGATTGGAGGTTTGGGCTGGGAAGTGGCAGATGAGGTTCAACACTGATAAATGTAAGGTAATGCACATGGGGAGGAAAAATCCGGGCTGGGATTATGTATTAAAGGGAGAACACTTGGGACGACTGACATGGAAAAGGACTTGGGAGTCTTAGTAAACAGTAAATTTAGCTGTAGTGACCAGTGTCAGGCAGCTGCTGCGGAGGCAAATAAAATCATGGGGTGCATCAATAGGGGCATAGATGCCCACGACAAGGAAATAATTCTACCGCTGTACAAATCACTAGTCAGAGCACACATAGAATACTGTGTACAGTACTGGTCAGACCACACATAGAATACTGTGTACAGTACTGGGCATCAGTGTACAAGATATAGTGGAGCTGGAGAGGGTTCAAAGACTGGCAACCGGGGTAATACGGGGAATGGGAGGACTACAGTACCCAGAATGATTATCAGAATTAGGGTTATTTAGTTTAGAAAAAAGAAGGCTTAGGGGCGACCTAATAACTATGTATAAATATATCAGGGGACAGTACAGAGATCTCTCCCATGACCTATTTATCCCCAGGACTGTATCTATAACAAGGGGGCATCCTCTACATCTACAGGTAAGAAGGTTTCTACATCAGCACAAACGGGGGTTCTTTACTGTAAGAGCAGTGAGACTGTGGAATTCTCTGCCTGAGGAGGTGGTCATGGTGAACTCTGTAAAAGTTCAAAACGGATCTGGATGCATTTTTGGAGAGTAATAACATTGCAGGTTATGTATACTAGATTTATCGGGACAGAACGTTGATCCAGGGATTTATTCTGATGCCATATTTGGAGTCGGGAAGGAATTTTTACCTCTAGTATGAGGGATTCTTGCCTTCCTCTGGATCAACTCAGTAGGGACTCATTAGGGTTATAGGTTGAACTTGATGGACTTTGGTCTTTTTTCAACCTTATGAACTATGGGGGGCATTTACTAAGGGGTTTAGTCATTTTTTTCTGACTATTTTTGGCGCAAAATTGTCGCAATTGCGCCTACCCTATAAATTGTGCGACTTTCCCTAGCAAGAGCTAGAAAGTCAAATTTTTTTTTCCCGCTTAATTTACGCAAGTTTTCAGTTTTGACTTGCAGTGGTCTGGAATTTATTAACTGAGACAGTCGCAGTTGCGCAATAAACTGTCGCAACGGCCGTAAAAATTGACTAAATTTACTCCAGCTCCAACATGGAGCAGGAAAAGCTACTGCCGCCCAGGCTCCGACATACTTTCTCCCCGCTACCCTCACTGCGCTACCGGGACACTACAGTGATTTACATCCCCCCCCCCCCCTCACCTGCCAGCGCCATGCAACTCCCATCTGTCTGCTGTTGCAAGACTACAAGTCCCAGCATGGCCTTACAGTGAGGACACGCTGGGAGTTGTAGTCTTGGAGCAGCGGGAGCTGAGCGGCGCGGGCGGGAGACAAGGGGGGGGGGGGGGGGTAGCGGGGAGGCCGTGTGAGGAGCCCGGGCGGCTGCACTGTAATGTCAGCCCGGGCTCCTGCCCTGAGAGCCATAGGCTTTGGCTGTCAGGGCATGCTGGGTGTTGTAGTTTTGCAACAGCTGGAGGGCCACAGTTTGCAGACCACTGGTGTGTGGTCTGTAAACTGTAGTCCTCCAGCTGTTGCAAAACTAAACAGCTGAAGGGGACCGGCGAAGAAGTTCACTTACCCTTCCGAGGCTCCAGCGACGATCGCTGACGGAGATCGTCGCGCGGCACTGTCGCGCGGCAGTGTCGTGCAGCGCTGGATCCTACGGAAGCCGGTAAGTTGCGCAAGCTTCCCAACCAGGGTGCCTCCAAATGTTGCAAGACTACAACTCCCAGCATGCCTGGACACCCTTTGGCTGTCCGGGCATGCTGGGAGTTGTAGTTTTGCAACAGCTGGAGGCACCCTTGCTGGGAAACACTGGCCTAAAACAGTGTTTCCCAACCAGGGTGCCTCCAGATGTTGCAAGACTACAACTCCCAGCATGCCTGGACAGCCATTGGCTGTCCGGGCATGCTGGGAGTTGTAGTTTTGCAACAGCTGGAGGCACCCTTGTTGGGAAACACTGGCCTAAAACAGTGTTTCCCAACCAGGGTGCCTCCAGATGTTGCAAGACTACAACTCCCAGCATGCCTGGACAGCCATTGGCTGTCCAGGCATGCTGGGAGTTGTAGTTTTGCAACAGCTGGAGGGCCACAGTTTGCAGACCCCTGGTTTGTGGTCTGTAAACTGTAGTCCTCCAGCTGTTGCAAAACTAAACAGCTGAAGGGGACCGGCGAAGAGGTTCACTTACCCTTCCGAGGCTCCAGCGACGATCGCTGTCGGAGATCGTCGCGCGGCAGTGTCGTGCAGCGCTGGATCCTACGGAAGCCGGTAAGTTGCGCAGGCTTCCCAACCAGGGTGCCTCCAGTTGTTGCAAGACTACAACTCCCAGCATGCCTGGACAGCCTTTGACTGTCCAGGCATGCTGGGGCTTGTAGTTTTGCAACATCTGGAGGCACCCTGGTTGGGAAACACTGTTTTAGGCCAGTGTTTCCCAGCCAGGTTGCCTCCAGATGTTGCAAAACTACAACTCCCAGCATGCCTAGACAGCCTTTGACTGTCCAGGCATGCTGGGACTTGTAGTTTTGCAACATCTGGAGGCACCCTGGTTGGGAAACACTGTTTTAGGCCAGTGTTTCCCAGCCAGGTTGCCTCCAGATGTTGCAAAACTACAACTCCCAGCATGCCTAGACAGCCTTTGACTGTCCAGGCATGCTGGGACTTGTAGTTTTGCAACATCTGGAGGCACCCTGTTTGGGAAACACTGTTTTAGGCCAGTGTTTCCCAGCCAGGTTGCCTCCAGATGTTGCAAAACTACAACTCCCAGCATGCCTAGACAGCCTTTGACTGTCCAGGCATGCTGGGACTTGTAGTTTTGCAACATCTGGAGGCACCTTGGTTGGGAAACACTGTTTTATTCCAGTGTTTCCCAGCCAGGTTGCCTCCAGATGTTGCAAAACTACAACTCCCAGCATGCCTAGACAGCCTTTGACTGTCCAGGCATGCTGGGACTTGTAGTTTTGCAACATCTGGAGGCACCCTGGTTGGGAAACACTGTTTTAGGCCAGTGTTTCCCAGCCAGGTTGCCTCCAGATGTTGCAAAACTACAACTCCCAGCATGCCTAGACAGCCTTTGACTGTCCAGGCATGCTGGGACTTGTAGTTTTGCAACATCTGGAGGCACCCTGGTTGGGAAACACTGTTTTAGGCCAGTGTTTCCCAGCCAGGTTGCCTCCAGATGTTGCAAAACTACAACTCCCAGCATGCCTAGACAGCCTTTGACTGTCCAGGCATGCTGGGACTTGTAGTTTTGCAACATCTGGAGGCACCCTGGTTGGGAAACACTGTTTTAGGCCAGTGTTTCCCAGCCAGGTTGCCTCCAGATGTTGCAAAACTACAACTCCCAGCATGCCTAGACAGCCTTTGACTGTCCAGGCATGCTGGGGCTTGTAGTTTTGCAACATCTGGAGGCACCCTGGTTGGGAAACACTGGCCTAAAACAGTGTTTCCCAACCAGGGTGCCTCCAGATGTTGCAAAACTACAAGTCCCAGGTTGGGAAACACTGTGCCCGGCCTCCGCCCCACCTTACTGTAAGGGCATGCTGGGAGTTGTAGTCCTGCAGCTGGGGGCAGGGGACAAGCTTGTCACATTTATTATCACCTGCTCACACATCTCCTGCACCACACAACTACAACTCCCAGCATGTCCTTACTGTAAGGGCATGCTGGCAGTTGTAGTCGTGCGGGGCGGGAGATGTGTGAGCAGGTGATAATAAATGTACTAACCCATTTTTTTTGTTTTCTTCTCATTTCAGATCCGTTTATCCTGTGGACTCCTTCGGATTCGGTGGACTACTTCGATGACCAGCGTTTTTCTTTGTTTGATTTTAATAAAATGGTTAACGAGGGCTTGTGGGGGAGTGTTTTTTGTAATAAAAATTTTTTAAAACCTGTTGTGTT
The DNA here is from genome assembly GCF_029499605.1 of Hyla sarda. NCBI lineage: Eukaryota > Metazoa > Chordata > Amphibia > Anura > Hylidae > Hyla > Hyla sarda. Next base: position 336,479,943 of record NC_079193.1, read on the forward strand.
TTTTTCTTACTTTACTAGACAGGCTTAGTAGTGGAAGCTGTCTTATAGACAGAGTCCATTACTAACCTGGGCTTAGCGCTAGCCACAAAAACAGCTAGCGCTAACCCCCTATTATTACCCCGGTACCCAACGCCACAGGGGTGCCGGGAAGAGCCGGTACCAACAGGCCTGGAGCGTCAAAAATGGCGCTCCTGGGCCTAGGCGGTAACAGGCTGGCGTTATTTAGGCTGGGGAGGGCCAGTAACAATGGTCCTCGCCCACCCTGGGAACGTCAGGCTGTTACTGTTTGGTTGGTATTTGGCTGAGAATGAAAATAGGGGGGACCCTATGCGTTTTTTTTTTTTAAATAAATAATTAAATATATTAAAAAAACGCATAGGGTCCCCCTATTTTTATTCTCAACCAAATACCAACCAAACAGTAAGAGCCTGACGTTACCAGGGTGGGCGAGGACCATTGTTACTGGCCCTCCCCAACCTAAATAACGCCAGCCTGTTACCGCCTAGGCCCAGGAGCGCCATTTTTGACGCTCCGGGCCTGTTGGTACCGGCTCTTCCCGGCACCCCTGTGGTGTTGGGTACCGGGGTAATAATTGGGGGTTAGCGCTAGCTGTTTTTGTGGCTAACGCTAAGCCCGGTTTAGTAATGGACTCAGTCTATAAGACAGCTTCCACTACTAAGCCTGTCTAGTAAAGTAAAAAAAAAATAAAACACAACAGGTTTTAAAAAAAATTTATTACAAAAAACACTCCCCCACAAGCCCTCGTTAACCATTTTATTAACATCAAGCAAAGAAAAACGCTGGTCATCGAAGTAGTCCACCGAATCCGAAGGAGTCCACAGGATACACAGATCTGTAGAAGAAGTAACCAAAAAAAAAAAAAGTGTAAGTACATTTAGGGAGAAAAAAACTGTGTTAAAAAAATGTAATAAACACACACACACACACACACTAAACGCCGTTTACCACTTCTGAGCCATGACTACAATTTACAGTGATCCCTCAACTTACAATGGCCTCAACATACAATAGTTTCAACATACAATGGTCTTTTCTGGACCATCGTAAGTTGAAACCAGACTCAACATACAATGCTACAGACAGTCCAGATCTGTAAAACGTGTCAATGGCTGGAAGAACCAACCAATCAAAATGGGCATTCACTGGTAAAACCCCTGTATTACTGAAGTGTATGCACTGACTGGTGTCTGGTATTACATGTTCTGTACACTTTACCTGTATCAGGGTTAGCTGCTCTTTTGGACACCAGGTGAGGGCAACTCCATTACTTGTTTTGGACATTGCCTGTACTGTACAGGACCCCTGAAGAAGCTCCTGTCCTCTACATAGACCAGTGTTTGCCAAGCAGGGTGGCCCCATTTTTTGCAAAACTACAACTCCCAGCATGCCCGGACAGCCTTTGGCTGTCCAGGCATGCTGGGAGTTATAGTTTTGCAACAGCTGGAGGCTCCCTGCTTGGGAAACACTGACATAGACAGTGATTTACAGCTCCCAGCAGATCTTTCTTACTTTTATATGTAAGGATTTGCTTTATGTATATCAGTTATCTACTTATTTTTCTTTGTCACTTTTTCCTATTTTGGATGACATTTTGGTGCCTTTAGAACCAATTACCCTGTTTCCATAGAGTTATGGTCTCAACATACAATGGTTTCAACTTACAATGGTTTTCCTGGAACCAATTAATATTGTAACTTGAGGGACCACTGTAGTTATTGAATTATTTAGATGTGGTGAAAAAGCTAAAAAAAAACTCAAAAACAAAAGATCCAGAAGGAAACCAATTCAGACAGCAGGAAAAAGGAACAGACTATTTTTTCTACTACATGAAGTAAATTTCCCACTTTTACCTACGTGTGCCAAATTTATTAATGCCGTGCAGCAATTTAGTAAATTTGTCGCACATAGTCAAAAATGAAGTAGAAAAAAACAGGGTAAAAACCAGACTACATAGTAAAAGATTAGTAAATGCCCCCCTATGTTACTAAAAAGAGTTGTTCTACCCCATCCCTGAGGACTATCTGCACGAGGACTTTTACTCATGCAAGTGTCTGATACCGATTCACATTACCGGCAACAATCAACCTCCTTATGACTTTCCTTATCATGTGACCCTGACAATAAGTAACGATCAATTTACAACACTGCTTGCTGGCAGTGAATGGATACATCCACAGCTTGGATACGGATGCCAAGTCATCCCAATAAATATGGCAGAGGTCTCCAAATTGTTGACCCCACACACTCTTGCAAAACTACAACTCCCAGCAGGCTCGGACAGCCAGCGGCTGTGCGGGCATGCAGGGAGTTGTAGTTTTGCAGCAGTAGTTTTCCGCACAGTTGGGCATTAATACAGGATTAGAAAAACAGAAATTATTGCAGAAACAGCGCCACCCTTGTCCTAAGTTTCTGTGTGGTATTGCAGGTCAGTTCAATTAAAGTGAATGGTGCCAAGTTGTAATACCACCAGGGCCGGCACCACCCATAGGAAGAGTACGCAGCTGCCTAGAGCGCCCCCATGATGAGGATGCCACCCATGGCACCCGCTGCGCCACTATATCCAGCTGCTGCCTGTCAGGAGCGCAGCACTGTCACATCACATACAGAAGAATTACTGTGTATGTGAAGTGATGCGACAGTGCTGCGCTCCTAACAGCCGGCAGCAAGATAGAGGAGCGCAGCACCGCCACTGGACACTCCTCCTTGGCACGACCATGTCACCCCAGAAGTAAGGAGATTACATGAGGAGGAGGTGTGTTACAGTGTCACCCCAGTAGTAAGGTGATTTGTTACAGTGTCACCCCAGTAGTAAGGTGGGGCATGTCAAAGGGTGGAGACAATGGGCAGATAAAAGGGGGCAGCATAATCAGCTCTTGTCTAGGGCAGCAAAAATCCTTGTACTAGCCCTGAATACCACACACAACCTGAGGGCAGTAGTGGCGCTGTTTCTGCAATAGATCAGAAGTTTTTCCATTAACCTCTCCAAATCCTATAGAGGTTTCCATTCATTTGCAACAACCAGTACCGCAGATGAACCAGAAGTCTCAGCATGCCTCATAAGCCATAACGGTTCGTGTAGTTCCCCCCCAAAAACAACTTAAAGTCCCAGACACTGACACAACTTTATAGAGCAGACGCAGCTGACAATTACCGCTGCGGAAACCGGCCCTGATGTGAACAGGACTCAGCCGGGCCGGAGGTGAAGGCCTCCCTATACCGGGCTCTAGGCCTCAGGCCGACACCGCTATGACCGGCCCGTACACGGGGACCACTAGGCCCCTCCTAAATGAACCAAGCCTCGAGACATCACGGACACACGAGGACCCCGTCACCCTCACCACAGCCGCTCTCACCTCCGTGTTCTGGTGCTTGAAAGTGTCTAAAAACAAGAGCTCCATCGCGGACTCACCCGCCATGTTTGGTGTGGGCGGGGAAGTGAGGAGGCGGGACTTCCGGGTGGTCCTAGTGAGCAACGTCTCTTTCAGCCAATGACGCTCTAGAGCAGCTTGTGGCTCCGCCTATCTAAGTAGTGTCGCTGGTGAGGCCAACCGCCGCCATGAGGATGGTTATACAGAGCTGGCTAATATCCTTGGAGAGTTTTATCAAAACCTACGTAGAAGTGGTGCTGATGCCTAGAGCAATCAGATGTCTTCTTTCATTTCTCAGAGGCCTTTAAAAAAAAAAAAAAAAAAGTGAAAGAAGCGATCTGATTGGTTGCAATGGGCAACTGATCAACTGTTTCCTGTGAACAGGTTTTAATAAATCTCCCCCACTATGTATAATTGTGAAGGTGACATTATATCAACAATAAACACGGTTATTAATATTAACCCCTTGGGGACCAAGCCCATTTTGACCTTAAAGGGGTACTCCACTCCTAGACATCTTATCCCCTATCCCCATAAGATGTATGATCGTGGGGCCCTGCCGCTGGGGACCCCCCACAATCCCGCCTGCAGCAGCCCAGAGCTAAGTTTTCTCCGAGGCTGATGATGGGCGGTGCAGGGGACGGGGCATCGTAACGTCACTGCCCCGCCCCCTCGTGACGTCATGTCCGCCCCCTCAATTCTAATCTATGGGAGGGGGTCTGATGAAATCCCCCATAAATTACCTCATTATAGAAACTGCACCCCTCAAAGTATTCAAGATGACATTCAGAAAGTTTGTTAACATTTTAGGTGTTTCACTGGAATAGCAGCAAAGTGGAAGAAAATCTAAATTTTTTACACTAACATGCTCTTGTCGACCCATTGTTTTGATTTTTACAAGGGGTATAAGGAGAAAAATCCCCCCACAATTTGTAACCCAGTTTCTCTCGAGTAAGGAAATACCTTATGTGGATGTAAAGTGCTCTGCGAGCGCACTACAGGGCTCAGGAGGGAAGGAGCGACATTTGACTTTTGGAGAGAGAATTTTGCTGTAATGGATTGGGAGGGCATGTCGCATTTAGGAAGCCCCTATGGTGCCAGAACAGCAACAAAAAAACAAAACACATGGCACACTATTGTGGAAACTACACCCCTCAACGAACGTAACAAGGGGTACAGTGAGCCTTAACACCCCACAGGTGTTTGACGACTTTTCGTTAAAGTAAAGTAAATTTAAATTTTTAACACAAAAATGCTAGTGTTACCCCAAATTTTTCATTTTCACATGGGGTAATATGAGAAAATGCCCCCAAAATTTAAAACCCCATTTCTGCCGAGTATAGAAATACCACATATATTAACGTAAAGTGCTCTGCGGGCGCACTACTATGCTCAGAAGGGAAGGAGCAAAATTTGTCTTTTGGAGAGCGAATTTTGCTGAAATGATTTTGGGGGGGGGGGGGGGGGGGGGGGGGGAGTCGCATTTAGCCCCCCATGGTGCCAGAACAGCAAAAAATAACCCTCATGGCATACTGTTTTGGATACTACACCCCTCAAGGAATGTAACAAGGGGTAGAGTGAGCCTTAACACCACACAGGTGTTTGACAACTTTTCGTTAAGGTTGTACGGAGCTCTCACTCTTAAAGGGCCAGTGCTTAATTAATCAAAGTGTCTACACCTGTCTCCTGTCCTTTAATATCAGCTCCTTCCTTGTTTCCCTTCTGGATCTTTGGTTGTCTATTGTCATTGTGAAAGTCCTGTGTCTCAGTTACTGTGTACCTGTTCTTTGCTACCTTCCTACCTTGCACTTGTGTTACCTGCCCTGACCTACTGCCATCTTGCTAGTCTCCTTCTGTGTCATGCCACCTCCCAGCTACCTGTGTGGATGAGTCGTGCCAGGGTTAGCAACCTGGGTGCCGCCAGCCACAGCAGGCCCTTAGACTCCACTCCGTGCCATGGCTCACTTCATCATCCACACAGGCCCAGAGGATCCACCACCTGGCGTGACCATAACACCCACATATGAACGATAACTGCGGGTGCACTAAAGGTCTCAGAAGAAAAGGAGCGCCATTGGGCTTTTGGAGAGAGAATTTGGCTGGAATTGTAGTTGGGGGCCATGTGCATTTTCAAAGCCTCCATGGTATCAGAACAGCAAAAAAAAAAAAAACACATGTGACACCCCTCAAAGAACGTAATAAGGGGTACAGTGAGTACTTACACCTCACAGGATTTTGGAACAGTGGGTTGTAAAAATGAAATATTTGAATTTTAACACTAAAATGCTGGTGTTACCCCCCCCCCCCCCCCCCCCCCACACACACACACACACAAATTTGTAGCACAATTGTTTCCAAATAAGGAAATACTCATATGTTGACGTAATTTACTCTGCAGGTGCACCACAGGTCTCAGAAGAGAAGGAGCGCCATTGGGCTTTTGGAGAGAGAATTTGACTGGAATTGAAGTTGGGGGCCATGTGCATTTTCTAAGCCCCTATGGTGCCAGACCAGTGGAAACTCCCCACATGTGACACCATGACACCTCAGAGTTTTTTGGAATAGTGGGTTGTGAAAAAAAAGAAAAAGCACCTGCCTGAACCCTTAAAAAAATGCTGATCAGTGATATAGTACTGTCAGCGGTCAGGGCAGGCGTGCACAGAGGTACGGTCCATCCTGGTGGCACGGACCGCAAATCCCCAAAAAAAGGTGCTAAGAAATGAATGGAAAAAAGAAACGCTTATTACCCTGAAAAAAAGCCACACCCAAAAAAAAAAAAACACTGATCAGTGGGACCGCACTGATCAACGGTGGGGTGGGCAATTCGCTAACAGTGACCGGCTGCTCTTTTATAGGGAAGAGGGTCCAGCCACAGATAGCGCATAAAAAAAGGGGGAAATAAAAGCTTACACCCCCCAAAAAAAGGATGGGGGTGAGCCACAGCCCTTACCTAACAGAATCTATCCCTGACAGGAAAGGCAGACAGGGGGTTACAGGGGGGCTCCGGATGGCACTGTATGGGGGGATTACTGACAGATCTGCTCACCAACTACAGCTGATGGTGGGAAGAGCAGAGCTATGAGGAGATCTGGGGAGGCATCTGAAGGGCAAGGGGAGGAGATCCCTTCCCACCAGTATAGCCTATTGGACGGTCGTACAGACCGTCCAATCACAGGGCTGTGGGAGGTGGCATCAATGCCACCTCCCATCTACGTTAGGAGGGTGGTGTGTATTACGCCACCCGTCACCCTCCACTTCCAGGTAATCGGGTCACTGGAGACCCAAAAGACCAGGAAACACCGCAAATCGCTGGCCTGAATTGACCAGCGTTTTGCGGCGATCGCAAAGATTTGTAAAGATTTGTAACATTCTGTTCTCACATTCTCATTATGGGGTATTGAATGCAGAATGATGAGAAAACTTTAATTTTTTCTTTTATTTTAGCACAAGGAGCAGCATAAGGAAAACCGAAAGGGTCTAAAACATTTCAAATACATTGTATAGTGCCGCCTGAATAAAAATGTCCTTACTGTCTCCATGAATAAAAATGGCCTCACACTATGACCCCCTGAATAAGAATATTCCCCAATATTCCCCATGTTATACCTCCGAAATGAGAATATGCTTCACACTATACCCCCAGAAAAAGAATGTGTCCTACACTGTACCTCTGTCTAAGAATATCACTCACACTCTGCCCCCCTGGAATGTGCAAAATGCTGACCCCTAAAATGAAAATGCGGCCCCTACATTGCACTCACTGATGTACCGTATTTTTCGTCATATAAGGCATATAAGACACACCCAACTTTAAAGCATGAAAATCTAGAAAAAAAAGATTCTGAACCTTCAACCTGCGGACCTCCAGATGTTGCAAAACTACAACTCCCAGCATGCCCGGACAGCCAACGGCTGTCCGGGCATGCCAGGAGTTGTAGTTTTGCAACATCTGGAGGTCCGCAGGTTGAAGACCACTGGTATAGGAGGTAATACTCACGTGTCCCCACCGCTCCGGACCCGTCACCGCTGCCCTGGATGTTGCCCTCCATCGCTGTTGCCGCGTCCCCGTCGCTCCGGAACATCTCTGCTACTGGGTATCCTCGCTCTCCGTCGCTCCTATTGGATGATGGGACGGCGTGCGCAACGGCGTGATGACGACGAAGGAGAGCGCCGGCCATGCAGGGGATCCCGGCACGGAGCAGACACCGAGGAGGCAGGTAAGGTCCCTCCCGGTGTTCTGTAAGCTGTTCGGGATGCCGCAATTTCACCGCAGCGATCCCGAACAGCCCGACTGGGCAGCCGGGTTAGTGTCACTTTCGCTTCAGACGCGGCGGTCAGCTTTGATCGCCGCGTCTGAAGGGTTAATACAGGGCATCACCGCGATCGGTGAAGTCCTGTATTAGCTGCGGGTTCCAGCCATTGATGGCCGCAGGGACCGCCGGTTTTAATATGTATTTGCCGTATAAGACGCACCAACTTTCCCCCCCCCCCCAGTTTTGGGGAAGAAAAAGTGTTTCTTATACGGCGAAAAATACGGTTACTATCCCATGGGTGTGGAAAAAAAAAAAAAAACTACTTGTCCAAGGGTCTAAAGTGGAACACAATCTACTTGTCCCTCAAGAAAATCCACCTGTCCTGGTAGATAAAATAATTTCAACCAAAATAGTACGTAAATAAAGTCTTTATTAGTTTCTGCACTTTTGTTTTTTTGCTCCTCGTCCTATAATAGCCATAGCTCTTATTTTTCCATGTTTTCATAACTTATGCTCTGAAACAAAAAAAAAAATATTTGTATGGTGAAATTGAAAACAATGCAAATTTGGGTTTTTTCTCTTTTTCGCCATTCACCTTGTGGTCAAACTTAAAAAATATTTTGATACTTTAGGTCGGCCTGATTACACCAATACCAAATTTGTTTTGTTTCATTCATGTTTTAATAATAAATTTTTTTTTTTTTACTTTTTAATTAAAAAAAAAATTCCTGACCCCTATAACATTTAAATTTTTTCGTATACTGAGATGTATGAGGGATAATTTTTTGCGCCGTAATATGCTGTTTGTTTGCATCAGTACCAATTTGGTATTGATCGGACTTTTTGAACACTTTTTTACTTCATTTTTTCTGGGATATGATGTTATAAACATAAAAAACGCAATTCTGTGATTTGGTATTTTTTTCTACGTTGATGCCATTTAACGTACGGGATATAAAATGTTATTTTTTAATAGTTCGGACAATTACGCACGCGCCAATACCAGATGTTTATTTTTATTATGTTTACATATTTTTATATGGAAAAGAGGGGGGGCATATGAACTTTTAATGGGTGTTTTTAAGCTTTTATTAAACTTTTTTTTTTTTTTTTTAAATACACTTTTTTAAGAGGAATCATTAAGAATAATTCCTCATACAGATCAATGCAGTCCTATTGGACTCCATTGATCTGTGTTCATTTGGTTGAGCCTGCTCAAGGCTCAATCAAATGCAGATCCACGTGGGAAGCCATGAATGCAGAGGTAAGCCCTCCGGCCACCTCCACAGAGGATCGCCCCCCTGCGATCGCGCTGCGGGGGGGGGGGGGGGGGGGTTGTGAACCACCCCACTAGACCACCAGGGTTAAAAGATCCCTTTAGACACCGCTGTCAACTTTGACAGTGGTGATCGAAAGGGTTAACAGCTGGCTGCAGCTATCGCCCCATGCCGAGCTATTAGCGGCGGCCCCCGGCTACTGAAATCAGCCGGGGGCCGCCGAGTATGGAGCGGGCTCGAGTCAGGAACCCGCTCTGTACACCCTGACCGCCGGTATGAGGTGCAGGCTTGCGTCCCATGCAAGTCTGCATCCGCTCCTGCACCTCACACCGGCATTATAAAAAAAAAAAAAGGGGGAGGTCTGGCCCTGCTTGCCCGATACAGGGCTAAATCTATGAAAAATTCACCTGCCGGTGTCGGGCGATAGGATTTCCACATCCCTGTATCCTTCCCCACACTGTGTTCCCTGATGTAACTACATATGCCCCTCACACCTGGCCCAGTTGAGCATGTCGGGTACATGTGCCCAGTCAGTGAGCGGGCAGGAAAATCTACTGCAGGGTAAGTGCACTAGTTGTGTGGTTGTGAGTCTTAAAGGGGTACTCCGGTGAAAACCTTTTTTCTTTTAAATCAACTGGTGGTAAAAAGTTAAACATATTTGTAAATTACTTCTATTAAAAAATCTTAATCCTTCCTGTACTTATTAGCTGCTGAATACTACAGAGGAAATTATTTGCTTTTTGGAATGCTCCCTGATGACATCACGACCACAGTTCTCTCTGCTGACGTTATTATAATAATAATAATAACGCTTTATTTATTGTTGTCCTTAGTGGGATTTGAACCCAAGTCCCCAGCACTGCAAGGCAGCAGTGCTAACCACTGAGCCACCATGTTGCCCTTAGCATAATCTGCTATGCATGGTTGCTAAAATGGACAGAGATGTCAGCAGAGAGCACTGTGCTCGTGATGTCATCAGTGTTCCAAAAAGAAAGGAATTTCCTCTGTAGCATTCAGCAGCTAATAAGTACTGGAAGGATTAAGATTTTTTAATAGAAGAAATATACAAATATGTTTAACTTTCTGACACCAGTTGATTTAAAAGAAAAAAGGTTTTCACCGGAGTACCCCTTTAAAGGGGGAAACCTGACTTGCATTGACCAACGTAGATTATTATATCTATCAAAATCTGTGCAAAGGAAATGTTGCCCATAGCAACCAATCAGATCGCTTCTTTCATTTTGCAGAGGCCTTGTTAAAAATGAAAGAAGCGAGCTGATTGGTTGCTATGGGCAACTAGACAACTTTTGCTCTGGACAGGTGGAGGCAGAAATTCAGAAGTGTGAATGGGCGTGCGGAATCCCATAGAAGTCTATGGGCTTTAATTTGACTCAAGCGGAAATTCTGACGTGTGAATAGACCCTTAAGGGTCTATGCATACTACAGAATTTTTACAGGTGGTGATCCTGAGGGTGCGTGGGCACTGTGGGCCCCATAGCTGGCAATGCATTCCGCTGAAAGAATGAAAACCTTTCCATTGACAGAAGCTCTGCTGTTGACATTATTGTAGCGTGCACTGTGCAGCGGAACCCGTTGGCACGAATAAGACTCTGCTGCAAATTTCGTAGGGTGCATGCGCCCTAAGATTAACAGCTCATACCTGCAGATCCAGGGATCTCTCCCCTATAGGCTCTAGATGGGTAATCTGTTATTGCAGGAGATCATCAGTGCATTGTGTGACGCACATTGTTACCATGGGAGGCAGCTCCTGTGTATATACTCTAGCACAGGGGCCTGAAACTGTTGTGACACAAACACGCTTGTCTGATGCAGGTGTTCATATGTACACTATACGGAAATGATTGATTTCAGGTGTTTCATTCAGTCCCATAGCCACAGGCAACAATGCAGTTGCCTTTAGAGGGAAGGAATGGGTCCATTCAATAGAGCTTATGGATAGCAGTATGGTACTGTAACCTGTGCATGGAGCAGCGTGTCTGCACACTACTCCATGCATTCTCTAAAAGAGAGCCAAGGATACACTTAGGCATCTCTGGCACTCCCATAGACAGTGCCTAGATAGATATTAAATAGATAGATAGATATTAAATAGATAGGGTAGTGCTGGGCGGTATACCGTTCATACCGAATACCGGAGTGATTTCTGTTTACGATATCAATTTTTCCATATACCGCAATACTGTTCGGGCCCCGCCCCCCCGAATGAATTATCAGCCGCAGTGCTCTGTCCCCACATCGGGGGAATAATCATATGTTACCTCAGGCGCTCTTTCTCCTCCTATGAGCACTGCACATCCTCCCCATGTCGGGAAATGAATGTTTTGTGAGAACCGGGCGCAGAACGGAGAACGGAAGCTGTCACCTCCCCCTGCAAGCACTGAAAGCCAATGAGCCGCGGGCGCTGCAGTGCTTCTGATCCCTGTACCTTCTGTTCAGAACAGAAGAGACGGGGATCAGAAGCTCTGCAGCGCCCGCGGCTCACTGGCTTTCAGCGCTTGCAGGGGAGGTGACAGCTTCTGTTCTCCAAATCATTCATTTCCTGATGTGGGGAGGATGTGCAGCGCTCACAGGAGGAGAAAGAGCGCCTGCGGGTAAGATATGATTAGTCCCCCGATGGGGACAGAGCGTTGCGGCTGATAATTTATTCGGGGGGGGGGGGGGGGAGCAGCACCCACGGGTCATATATGGGGGGAGGTATTGGGAATAAGTGAAAATACCGTTAAATACAGTGAAACCGGCATAATTCTGAAAAGTACCATGATATCCATTTTTGGTCATACTGCCCAGCACTAAGATAGGGTATAGGCAGATAGATATGACATAGTTAGATTGATCGATAGACATCTTCCCTGTACTGAGCATAAGAGGGGAGGTGCAGAATGTGGGGACAGACACCAGAATGTTCTGCTCAGGAGATGCAGCACCCAAAACATTCTATCAGGAGGCTACACAGGGAGCAGTCACGGCTGTTGGGTAAGAGCTACTGACAACTCCTTGCTCCCTAAAAAAGGATATGGAAGAACAATTTGGGGCAAGATACGTTTGACAGGAGTGGGGAAAGCTGTTCTTGTGGACGCTCATGCTGTCAGATGTAAATTTTGCTGGAGGGATAACACCATGGGGTTGTTCTAGGCCCTTTAGGTGACATTTTGGGCAAATGAAAGAATGGGCCCACTCCATAATAGCACCTTTGGGCTACGAATGAGATGTCCTAAAACCTCCTGTAGGTTTCCCAATACTTTTATCCATATAGTGTGTGTCTTTTAGATCCTGTACTTTCAGGTAGCAAAGCAGCATGGGAGGCCAGTGATAAATGGGGAATGTTGCAGATGATTTACTTGGATTTCAGAGTAGCACCAACTGCACTACTCTTCCTCTGCACAGGATTTGATATATCTCCCCCGGGGTGTCCACTTGGCTTTGAGTACATTTTCAACCTAATTCACAAAGAACTTTTCCCCATAGTCACAAAGTATTGGGCTTTGTCCCCTCCCCCCCCTTTGATGTCAATTGGGTCATATGTGCAAGATGTTGCACAAAGGAGAAGTTGAAATCTGCAATCAAAGGTTGTGGACTTAGAGAGGCAGATGTGCAATTACATATTTCAAATATTTTTTCTAAACATTTTTCAGTTTATATAATTTTTGTACAAAAATTCTCAGTATGGTGTATTTTTACCCTGGGTGAAGGCATCTATACACAGAGCAGCATGTATCTGCCAGCAGATAAAAGCTAACAAGATTTCATATACACTGCTCAAAAAATAAAGGGAACGCTAAGATAACACATCCTAGATCTGAATGAATGAACTAATCGTATGAAATACTTTCGTCTTTACATAGTTGAATGAGCTGACAACAAAATCACTCAAAAATTATCAATGGAAATCAAATTTATCACCCATGGAGGTCTGGATATGGAGTCACACTCAAAATCAAAGTGGAAAACCACACTACAGGCTGATCCCACTTTATGTAATGTCCTTAAAACAAGTCCCAATGAGGCTCAGTAGTGTGTGTGGCCTCCACGTGCCCGTATGACCTCCCTACAATGACTGGGCATGCTCCTGATGAGGTGGAGGATGGTCTCCTGAGGGATGTCCTCCCAGACCTGGACTAAAGCATCCGCCAACTCCTGGACAGTCTAGGGTGGATGGAGCGAGACATGATGTCCCAGATGTGCTCAATAGGATTCAGGTCTGGGGAACGGGCGGACCAGTCCATAGCATCAATGCCTTCCTCTTGCAAGAACTGCTGACATACTCCAGCCACATGAGGTCTAGCATTGTCTTGCATTAGGAGGAACCCAGGGCCAACCACAACCGTCTCACAAGGGGTCTGAGGATCTCATCTCGGTACCTAATGGCAGTCAGGCTACCTCTGGCAAGCACATGGAGGGCTGTGCGGCCCCTCAAAGAAATGCCACCCCACACCATTACTGACCCACCGCCAAACCGATCATGCTGGAGGATGTTGCAGGCAGCAGAACGTTCTCCACGGAGTCTCCAGACTCTGTAACGTCTGTCACATGTGCTCAGTGTGAACCTGCTTTCATCTGTGAAGAGCACATGGCGCCAGTGGTGAATTTGCCAATCTTGGTGTTCTCTGGCAAATGCCAAACGTCCTGCATGATGTTGGGCTGCAAGCACAACCCCCACCTGTGGACATCGGGCCCTCATACCACCATCATGGAGTCTGTTTCTGACTGTTTGTGCCCATTTGTGGCCTGCTGAAGGTCATTTTGCAGGGCTCTGGCAGTGCTCCTTCTTGCACAAAGGCGGAGGTAGCGGTCCTGCTGCTGGGTTGTTGCCCTCCTACAGCCTCCTCCATGTCTCCTGATGTACTGGCCTGTCTCCTAGTAGCACCTCCATGCTCTGGACACTACTGACAGACACAACAAACCTTCTTGCCACAGCTCGTAATGATGTGCCATCCTGGACGAGCTGCATTACCTGAGCCACTTGTGTGGGTTGTAGACTCCGTCTCGTGCTACCACTGCCAGCATTCAAGTGACCAAAACATCAGCCAGGAAGCATAGGAACTGAGAAGTGGTCTGTGGTCACCACATGCAGAACCACACCTTTATTGAGGGCGTCTTGCTAATTGCCTAAAATTTCCACCTGTTGTCTGTTCCAGCATGTGAAATTGATTGTCAGTGTTGCTTCCTGAGTGGACAGTGTGATTTCACAGAAGTGTGATTAACTTGGAGTTACATTGTGTTGTTTAAGTGTTCCCTATATTATTATTTTTTTTTTTGTTTTTGAGAAGGGGGGTTTTGTTCCTACCCATGAGGTCAGCTTTTCTTTATAGTAAAGTTTGAGTTTGTGTAACCTCAACTTGCTAATGGAGATGTATTAATGAGAGACTGAATCTCTGCCTTCCTATTCTCATACAGTGATTATCCACAGGCTTATCTCTAATATCCATGACATCTGCTTGTAAGTCCAAGCTAACCTGAAGTTTAGAGGTTAAAATCCTCCCCCCAAGGTCAGTCTGCCTGACAGGTCTATGCTTAACATAGGATTGTGCCAGAAGAGAATTGCATTGAAACATATTGTCATATTGTGCAGATTAAGGCGTTTCATGCCAGCGTTACCTTTTCAGTACGTATAATAGTAGTGCCGCACATGTAAAGATCATAGGAAGATGTGGGGAGCAGAACCCGGCCTCACTTGAATCATGGGAAATCTGGGATTTGCATCTATAATATGGACACAATTGCTGTCACATTCCACTATCTTAATACAGTCCTGGATGTCTGTGTCTGTATGTTTTTTTTTTTTGCTAAAATTTCTCTTGCTGAAAATCCATCTTGTACCCCTGAACCGTGTTTCTGTAGGATGTCCAGGTAAGCCTCCTTTAAAATGTATGGGACAGTCACAGACCACCCTAAAGTAATCAAACTACAACTAAAAACTTTTCTTTCAACTATGCATAACCACCACATAGGGGGAGATTTACCAGGACCAGCATTTTAGGTCGCTTTTCCACATTTGTCTGATTTAAGACTTAGTGAACACCAACCTCCAGCACCCCCCCCCCCCCCCCCCAATATGTGATTAGGAGAGCCACATTCACATCTGACTATAATGAACTTGCGCCCCCTCAGATTACCATTTACACCCTATGGGCACAGTATTCACATGCCATTTTGGAATAAAGCTGCGATCCATCTGAATAGTGATGAGTACAGATTGTAAAATCCCTATGTCTTATGAATGCCTAAGTACTCCATTGGAAGAGAACAGGGAAACATTTCAATCCTGGACTGTTTTGTGGGCCTTTGTTGGCACCCCTGAAATTTTTCTAGAAAATGACGGATTTCTCACAGAAAAGGATTGCAGTAACACATGTTTTGCTATACACATGTTTATCCCCTTTGAGTGTATTGGAACTAAACCAAAAAAAGGGAAGAAAAAAAAAAAAAAAAAAAGCAAATTGGGCATAATGTCTCCAAACTCCAAAAATGGGCTGGACAAAATTGGCACCTTTTAAAATTGTGGAAAAATAAGATTGTTTCATGCATGTGATGCTCCTTTAAATGCACCTGGAACAAGTAACAAATGTGGGCAATATAAAATCACACCTGAAAGCAGATAAAAAAAAAAGGAGAGAAGTTCACAGTCTGCATTGTGTGTCTGTGTGTTCCACATTAAGCGTGGACAACAGAAAGAGGAGAAGAGAACTGTCTGAGGACTTGAGAACCAAAATTGTGGAAAAATATCAACAATCTCAAGGTTACAAGTCCATCTCCAGAGATCTAGATTTACCTTTGTCTACAGTGCGCAACAATATCAAGAAGTTTGCAACCCATGACACTGTAGCTAATCTCCCTGGGCGTGGATGGAAGAGAAAAATTGATAAAAGGTGTTAATACAGGATAGTCCAGATGGTGGATAAGCAGCCCCAAACAAGTTCCAAAAGATATTCAAGCCGTCCTGCAGGCTCAGGGAGCATCAGTGTAAGCTCGAACTATCCGTCAACATTTAAAATGAAACGAAACGTTATGACAGGAGACCCAGGAGGACCCCACTGCTGACACAGAGAAATAAAGCAAGAATACATTTTGCCAAAATTAACTTAAGTCAAAATCCTTCAGGGAAAATGTCTTGTGGACAGATGAGACCAAGATAGAGCTTATTGGTAAAGCACATCATTCTACTGTTAACCGAAAACGGAATGAGGTCTACAAAAGAAAAGAACAAGCTGAGTTTGCGTCCGAGATCTTGGGTCTTCCAGCAGGACAATGACCCCAAACATACGTCAAAAAGCCCCCAGAAATGGATGGCAACAAAACGCTGGAGAGTTCTGAAGTGGCAGCAATGAGTCCAGATCTAAATCCCATTGAACACCTGTGGAGAGATCTTAAAATTGCGCCTTCCAATAAGAGACCTGGAGCAGTTTGCAAAGGAAGAGTCATCCAACATTCCGGCTGAGAGGTGTAAGAAGCGACAGATTTCAGTTATTTTTTCCAAAGGGTGTGCAACCAAATATTAAGTTAAGGGTGCCAATAATTTTTTCCAGCCCATTTTTGGAGTTTGGAGTGACATTATGTCCAATTTGCTTTTTTCCTCCTTTTTTGGTTTAGTTCCAATACACACAAAGGGAATAAACATGTGTATAGCAAAACATGTGTTACTGCAATCCTTTTCTGTGAGAAATACTTCATTTTTTAGAAAGATTTCAGGGGTGCCAACATTTACAGCCATGACTGTATATATCAGAGTGTGTGTGTGTGTGTGTTCCAGCATCACTTCATTATATATATCAATTATATACATTTAATTAATTTATTTATGGACAGGTCCCTTTATAAATTGGTGTCTTCCAGGATATACTTTTTTTTTATGAATTGCTTTTCCTAAGAATAGGCCATCGATATCTGATCAGTACTTCAATACCCGACAGGCGCTGATCAGCTGTGTCTCAAAGTGGCGGTGCCTGCATATACAGGAAACAGATTGAGGAACAGCTCCATACATTGTGGCAGTGTGCCTCCAGCTGTTGCAAAACCACAACTCCCGGCATGCCCGGACAGCCTTTGGCTGCCCGGGCATGCTGGGAGTTGTAGTTTTGCAACAGCTGGAGGTGCCTTGGTTGAAAAACACTGCATTATGTAGTGGCTGTGCTGTGTTACTGCAGCTCAGCTCTTATTCACTTCAATAGGAGCCGAGCTACAGGAACGACCACTACACAATGTATAACGCTGTCGGATCTGCTCCATGTGCATGCAGGCACTGGGGCTTCGGTGCATGTGTGTGGACATTGGACATGTACATAGAGTAGAGTTGAGCGAACTTACAGTAAATCGGCTCGTGGCGCACCTCGCTGCTCGGCTGTTGATTACTTTAGTCTGCGTAAATTAGTTCAGCTTTCCAAGAGCTCCGGTTAGCTGGAAAAGTCCGGGATGACAGTCTTAGGTCTCCTCGGTCTGTATCCACCTTTCCCAGGCAACTGTAGCCCTTGGAAAGCTGAACTAATTTACGCAGACTAAAGTAATCAACAGCCGAGCTGCGAGGTTCGCTACGAGCCGATTTACTGTAAGTTCGCTCAACCCTAGTATAGAGCGGAGAATCCTTTTTTCCCAGATTTAGATATTTTCTAGAAACCCTGCCCAGACAAGGCCAAAATAAAAGCACTGTATATAACCACGTCTTAAGTAGTTGAAAAGTCCATTCATAAAACTTTTATTCCACTTACATCAACTTATTACACATGTTCTTAAACAATTATGCTTGGATTGTTCATGAAAATTTTCATAAGACATTAAACAAAGCTAGCCATCATCTCAAGTTATTCCCCTGGTAACTATTTTGTATTGTAATTTTTTACAGCCACATGCATGTTAGGCAAGTATCAAAAACAAAAATAAAACTAAAAGTTAAATATATGTTTTTTCTTTTTTTTTTTTTTTTCCCGCTGTGCTTGATATATAGTGACATTATGGGATACCAAGCATGTATGTCTTTTAATGTATCAAGTACTTCTCTTTTGATCTTAGGTTGTTTGAAACAATTTAAATACAAATAAAAATGGAGGATAGCGACAAACAAAAGCAAAAAAAAAAAAAAAAAAAAAAACGTTAGCCAACCGTAGAGGAGAATGGAATGTGAACCTTTTTTTTTTTGCTCAGGATTTTGACTGGCTATCGCAGGGACCAATCACTAAAGAAAGGTTTAGGCACAGAGAGGGAACCTGATTGCGGACTACAGCACTGCCCTCTAAGCAATGTGCTAAGGAAATTTAGAGTCTCCGCCTACAGCGCAAACCAAACGTCCCTTACTTGCCATTACGTGGACCAATATACAAGCAGTTCATGATGCTTGAATATGGGGAATAGTGGGCCCTGTGGTAGCCCGCAATGTACCTGAAGTACTCAGCCAAACATTTAAAACATGTATAAAAATTTTGCATTCCCCATATTGGTCACCTTGAGGTGGGGAAAGGAAAAAATACTAAATAAGTAAAAAAAAAAAAAAAAAAAGCCCCAATGTTAACTGGCCCTACTCCCTATTTAACACAAAACCACATGGGAAATATAGAAATCCAGAGAATAGAAGTAACATAAACTTTTTTTTTTTATAATTGTAAACAAAAAAAAAATATAAACCTATTTGTGGGACAGTAAGGATGACAATGGTCTATTGTGTCAATTGTTTAGAATGAGGCAGACAGAAAAGGAAGGCTGATTAATTCTCTCCGCCGCATTCTCCTTGCTCAGCTTCGTCCCCTTGAGTGTCTGATGTCCACAACTGAAAGGAAAGAGAGAGAGAAAAAGATTAAAATCATCCGCAAAGAAAAGAGGAAACACATGGGGGCCATATAGATGAGATATGGGGCCACATTGTTAAGTACTTTATGTTTTTACAAACTTGCCAGGTCATCACAGTGCTGGGCTGTATGACCAAAAATGTACCGTATTTATCGGGGTATACCACGCTCCGGCCTATAACACGCACCCTCATTTTACAAAGGATATTTGGGTAAAAAAAGTTTACCCAAATATCCTTGGTAAAATGAGGGTGTGTGTGTGCATGAGTATACCCCGATACACCCCCAGGAGAGGCAGGGGGAGAGAGGCCGTCGCTGCCCGCTTCGCTCCCCCTGCCTTTCCTGGGGTCTAGAGCCCTGCTGCCGCCGCTTCTCTCCCGCTGGCTGTCTGTACCGCTGCCCGTTCTCTCCCCCTGACTATCGGTGCCAGCGCCGATAGCCAGGGGGAGAGAAGCGGCGCCGGCAATGGGGCAGCAGCGCCGACAGCCAGGGGGAGAGAAGGGGCAGCGGCACCCATTGCCGGCGCCGCTGCCCCGTTGCCTCCCCCATCCCTGGTTGTATAATTACCTGTTGCCGGGGTCAGGTCCGCGCTGCTTCAGGCCTCCCATGCGTCATTGCTATGCACTGCACGGCGCAATGACGAGTGACGTCATTGCGTCTCGCAGTGCATAGCAACGATGCAGGGGACGCACACCGGAGCCAGAAGCAGCGCGGATCCGACCCCGGCAACAGGTAATTATACAACCAGGGATGAGGGGGAGGGAACGGGGCAGCGGCGCCGGCAATGGGTGCCGCTGCCCCTTCTCTCCCCCTGGCTATGGGCGCCGCTGCCCCATTGCCGGAGCCGCTTCTCTCCCCCTGGCTATCTGTGCCGGCACCGATAGTCAGGGGGAGAGAAGGGCCGGCAGCAGGGCTCTAGACCCCAGGACAGGCAGGGGCAGAGAAGCCGGCAGCGGTGGCGGTCTCTGCACCTGCAAAGCCGCTGCAGTTCATGGATTTAACGCGCCCGCTTTAAATAATTGAACTGCAGCGGCTTATCGTCGTATAACACGCAGGTAGACTTTAGGCAAAACGTTTTTGCCTAAAAAGTGCGTGTTATACGCCGATAAATACGGTATATCACGGTATTTTCTAAATTATGGTGGTTTTACGGTATTTAACTGTATTTTTTTATGGGAGTTTTTTATTTAATTTAATTTTCATTTTTAAAATGGGGAAAAGGGGGGGGGATTCTGACTTATTAGGGGAAGGATTAAATGATCTTTATTAACTTTTTTTTGCAATGTTATAGCCTCCATAGGGGACTATAGCACTGATCATTGTTATCCCATAGGAGAACACTGATCAATGATTCTGCCGCTTGACTGCTCCTGCCTGGATCTCAGGCACGGAGCAGTCATTCGGCGACCGGACACGCAGGAGGAAGGTAGGGGTCCCTCCTCGTGTACTCCAAACTGCGGTCCCGAACAGCCCACTGAGCTAACCGGCACTGATTACATTTCACATTAGATGCGGCGATCAACTTTGAACGGCGCGTCTAAAGGGTTAATAGCGCACGGCACCGCAACCGGTGCTGCGCGCTATTAGCCACGGGTCCTGCCCATTGCTAGGTACCAGGCCTGACCCGCTATGCGTTATAGGAAGTGAGCAGGCGGAGGGCGTACAGTTCCTCTGTCCCCAACAGGGTATACAATCACCCCCACAGGTATTCGGTATGAACCAGTATACCGCCCAGCACTAGGTCCTCATTCTTTACATAGCACACAAAGATTAAGCAACACTGTTCACTTAAATGGGTCCCTGTTCCCATTAAGGCTCACAGTCTAAATTCACGTATCAGTATGTATTTTTTTTAGTGTCCATGGGTTTCCTCTAGAGATGAGCGAACTAACAGTAAATTCGATTCGTCACGAACTTCTCGGCTCGGCAGTTGATGACTTATCCTGCATAAATTAGTTCAGCTTTCAGGTGCTCCGGTGGGCTGGAAAAGGTGGATACAGTCCTAGGAAAGAGTCTCCAGCCACCGGAGCACCTGAAAGCTGAACTAATTTATGCAGGATAAGTCATCAACTGCCGAGCCGAGAAGTTCGTGACAAATCGAATTTACTGTAAGTTCACTCATCTCTAGTTTCCTCACAAACAGGGAGAAAATGCAAACTCATTGTAGATGTTGTCTTGGTGGGATCTGAATCTAGGACCCAAGCGCTGTTAACCAACAGTACCCTACGCTAATTGGTAGGCCTCAGGTGCACTTTGAATCACCCCCCCCTTTTCCCATTAAGAAAAAAAAAAGGTGTAAATAAAAAAAAAAAAAAAAAAAAAGTGGTATCGCTGCGTGCTGAAATGTCCGAATCAATAAAAATATATAATTAAACCGCACGGTCAATGGCGTACGCGCAAAAAAATTCCAAAGTCCAAAATAGCGTATTTTTTGTCACTTTATATATCATGAAAAAAATAAAAAGCGATCAAGAAGTCCGATCAATACAAAAATGGTACCGCTAAAAACTTCAGATCACGGCGCAAAAAATTAGCCCTCATACCGCCCCACATGCGGAAAAATAAAAAAGTTATAGGGGTCAGAAGATGACAATTTTAAACGTATACAGTTTTCTGCATGTATTTATGATTTTTTTACAGAAGTACGACAAAATCCAACCTATATAAGTAGGGTATCATTTTTACCGTATGGACCTACAGAATAATGATAAGGTGTCATTTTTTAACGAAAAATGTACTGCGTAGAATCGGAAGCCCCCAAAACTCGATCAGTATTTACAGAAGACAACACAGGGCCGACTAAGATTTTATTGGCAGAACAGAAGATCCAATCAGCCAATGAACGATCAAATGCTGATCGCTGGCCCTTTAACATGGGGTGACTATCAAGAATGAATCCTCATTTCAGACGTGTTCCTCAGAAGCATATAGAAAACTTACTGTCAAGTTGTCCCGCAGTAATTGCATTATTAATGTGCTATCTTTGTATGATTCTTCACTCAGGGTATCGAGCTCAGCAATAGCTTCATCAAAAGCCTGAAATGAGAGGAGTAACGTCACTGCTCCGCCATACACAAGCAGCATTAGTAATGAGCAGCACTTCTCATCCGCTTACTGTTTTTGCCAGAGAGCAGGCTCTTTCTGGGGAGTTTAGGATCTCGTAGAAGAACACGGAGAAGTTCAGAGCCAGGCCAAGTCTGATGGGATGTGTTGGTTGCATCTCCATTTTACTGATGTCAAAGGCATCCTGATACGCCTGCTGGGACTGCTCCACGATCGCTGGAATAGAAGGACAGACGGTTACAATGTGGACACGATTTATTCTCGTCACTTTAACATTTAACACTTTGTTCTACAGTACACTGCTCAAAAAGATAAAGGGAACACAAACAACACAATGTAACTCCAAGTCAATGACACTTCTGTGAAATCCCACTGTCCACTCAGGAAGCAACACTGATTGACAATCAATTTCACATGCTGTTGTGCAAATGGAACAGACAACAGGTGGAAATTTTAGTCAATTAGCAAGACACCCCCAAGGGAGGAGTTGTTCTGCAGGTGGTGACCAAAGACCACTTCTCGTTTCCTATGCTTCCTGGCTGATGTTTTGGTCATTTTTGAATGCTGGCGGTGCTTTCACTCTAGTGGTAGCATGAGAGAGTCTACAATCCACACAAGTGGCTCAGGTAGTGAAGCTCATCCAGGATGGCACACTAATGCGAGCTGGGCCAAGAAGGTTTGCTGTGTCTGTCAGCGTAGTGTCCAGAGCATGGAGGCGCTACCAGGAGACAGACCAGTACATCAGGAGAAGTGGAGGAGGTCATAGGAGGGCAACAACCCAGCAGCAGGACCACTACCTCCGCCTTTGTGCAAGGAGGAGCACTGCCAGAGCCCTGCAAAATGACCTCCAGCAGGCCACAAATGTGCATGTGTCCACTCAAACGGTCAGAAACCGACTCCATGAGGGCCCGACGTCCACAGGTGAGGGTTATGCTTACAGCCCAACACCGTGCAGAACGTTTGGTATTTGCCAGAGAACACCAAGATTGGCAAATTCGCCACTGGCGCCCTGTGCTCTTCACAGATGAAAGCAGGTTCACACTGAGCACGTGACAGATGTGACAGAGTCTGGAGACACCTTGGAATACGTTCTGCTGCCTGCAACATCCTCCAGCATGACTGGTTTGGCAGTGGGTCAGTAATGGTGTGGGGTGGCATTTCTTTGGGGGCTGCACAGCCCACCATGTGCTTGCCAGAGGTAGCCTGACTGCAATTAGGTCCCGAGATCCTCAGACCCCTTGTGAGACCATATGCTGGTGCGGTTGGCCCTGGGTTCCTCCTAATGCAAGACTATGCTAGACCTCATGTAGCTGGAGTGTGTCAGCAGTTCCTGCAAGAGGAAGGCATTGATGCTATGGACTGGCCCGCCAGTTCCCCAGACCTGAATCTGATTGAGCACATCTGGGACATCATGTCTTGCTCCATCCTCCAATGCCACATTGCACCACAGACTGTCCAGGAGTTGGCGGAGGCTTTAGTCCAGGTCTGGGAGGACATCCCTGAGGAGGCCATCCACCACCTCATCAGGCGCATGCCCAGGCGTTGTAGGGAGGTCATACGGGTACGTGGAGGCCACACACACTACTGAGCCTCATTGTGACTTGTTTTAAGGACATTACATAAAGTTGGATCAGCCTGTAGTGTGGTTTTCCACTGTGATTTTGAGTGTGACTCCATATCCAAACCTCCAGGGGTTGGTAAATTTGATTTCCATTGATAATTTTTGTGTGATTTTGTTGTCAGCACATTCAACTATGTAAAGACGAAAATATTTCATACGATTAGTTCATTCAGATCTAGGATATGTTATCTTAGTGTTCCCTTTATATTTTTTTTGAGCAGTGTATATTGTGTCACAAATTCTTTATCTTAAAGGTGTACTCCACCGCTAGACAACTTATCCCCTATCCAAAGAATAGGAGATAAGATGTCTGATTGCCAGCGGAGGGACCCCCAGCGATCTCTGCAGCGGCACCGCAGTCATCTGGTGCTCGGAGCAAACTTCGCTCCGTGCCTGATTACAAGCGATGTGGTGCTGATGTCACGGCCACGCCCCTTTGTGACGTCACGCCCTCCCTCTCAATGCAAGTCTATGGGTATCCTTTGGATAGGGGATAAGATGTCTAGGGGCGGAGTACCCCTTTACGATCACAGAAAGTGTGAGCTTAAAGGATAGACTGATCAGTGCAGTCCCAAAGTGCAGCAAGATCTTTGAGGATCTTGACAATACCTATAGTGGTATGCCAGATGTACAAAGAGTGCCCCTAAATCATTTTAAGCAGTCCCAACTGGTAGCTGTTAAAAAAACCTATAACTCCCATCATGCCCAGACAGCCTTCAGTCATAACTTAGGAGAATCACAAACTGGGGAACACCACATGAAATCAACAGTTCAAGGAAATCAAAATGACAGACAATCGAAAACTGTAAGAGTAGGATTGGAGTTGTAGTTCTCAAAATAGCTGGAGAATCACAACTCCCATCATGCCCTGATCAGGTTTTCCAGAAACTATTAATTTAATGTTGTGTTCCCTAACTTGTAAGTCTCCAGCTGTTAAAAACCTACAAGTTTGGGAACCAGGCATTAGATCAACAATTTAGGAAAATCAGCTGTTGCAAAACTTCAACTCATTATGGCCGGACAAAGCCTTTGGATGTCTGGCATGATGGGAGTTGTAGTTTTACAGCAACTGGCGATTCCCAAGTTTGGTAACACAAAACATCTAGAGTTGTCAAATAAAAGACAAAGTGATGTTTAAGTAAAGCTGCATTTATACAGAACAATTTTTCAAGCCACCAATTCACTATGTATTTAATATAATTTTCTGATGTAAAATCAATTGCAGCTGATAACACAAGGCATCAGAACAATAATTGATACATGTAAAAAGGGACATCAATTACATATACACCCTTTGGCTCTAAAAGTAGGGAAGCTGATGTATTATTTAGTGTACTGCAGATGGTGCACAAGCCGCAATGAGTCTGATCCAGAGGTCACAATCTGGATTCTCTCCAGGTCTGATGAGAACGCACGGCTCTACAGCATGGTAACATCCCCCAAAAATAACCCAGAATTAATTATCCATGTCTAATCTAGGCCTGGCAGAGCCGCAGGGCACAGGGACTGACAGGACTATGTACAGCCAAGTACGGCGTACATGGTCCCTCCTGTGCGGCCACTGGGACAGTGAAGAATTATGCTCCGATAGACTCACTAACCCAGAATCCTACAAATGTTCACAGTCTATTCCCCCTGTGACTTCTCTGCATTGTGCAGCTCCAAAATAACTTTAATGTGACTAAAGCAGCGGAGGAATTTGGAGCCATGGATGTTTCCGGGGCAGTAACAAAGCAAGGCATGTATGTGGTCCTCCTGCATGTGAGGCTGAATCTCTACTCCCTTCAATCATCCTGTATTAGTTACTGGGAGAAGAGAGGTTAAAACTGGGATATTGTGCAACCTAACCAAATACAGGCTGGCACTGGGAAACGAGCCATACGTATAAAGCCGGTCATACACATACGTTGGTATGGTACTTGTGCGAAGGGGCTAATGATTGGCTGACGAATTCCAACATGGCGGCCACAGCCAAGGAAATGTTCACCTGAAATTTTAAAACTATGGCTGTCTGAAATGGTTAAAACTGGCCATGTCGGACCAGTTCTGTCTAGTGTATGTGCACAGGTTAAAGGGGTACTCCGCCCAAAAGGATAGGCGGTAAGAGGTCTGATCACGGGGGTCCCACTGCTGGGGACCCCCATGATCTCTCCTGCAGCATCCTGTGTCATCTGCTGCACGGAGGGAACTTCGCTCCATTCCTGATGATGGGCGATACAGGGGCCGGAGTATGGTGACGTCACGGCCCCGCTTCCTCAAAGCAAGTCTATAGGAGGGGGAGTGTCGACTGTATTGAGGGGACGGGGCGTGGTGTCAAGAAGGGGGCGGGGCAGTTACATCACGATACTCCGGCCCCTTTATCGCCAGTCATCAGGAAGGAAGCGAAGTTCGCTCTGTTCAGCAGATGACACAGGATGCTGCAGGAGAGATCGCTGGGGTTCCCAGCAGTGGGACTACAGTGATCAGAGATCATATCCTTTGGATAGGGAATAAGATGTCTAGGGGCGGAGTACCCCTTAAAGCTTGCCATACTCAGGAGAGCCCAGCAGATAAGGGACCCCTTACCCAAATAGCAGCTAAATTAGTGTTTCCTAACCAGCTGTTGCAAAACTACAACTCCCAGCATGCCCGGACAGCCAAAGGCTGTCCGGGCATGCTGGGAGTTGTAGTTTTGCAACAGCTAGAGGCACCCTGGTCTAAACGGTATGGGAGGATTTTATTGACACAGATTGAGAACTACTGCGTCATGATAGTGGTCTCCAAACTGTGGACCTGCGGCTGTTGCAAAACTACAACTCCCAGCATACCTGTTGAGCCGCTGGTTGTCCCGGCATGATGGGAGTATTAGTTTGGCAACATCTGAAGGTCCAAAAGGCCATTAGTATATGGAATATGTAAAAAAACAACCAGATTATGGAAATATCCTTTAAAATGGTGACTGCCTGTAAGATGTATTAGGGCACAAAGACATGATCCACAGCAGAGACCCCTTTAATGGCCGCTCCCGTCAGCAGAAGAGTATTAAACCTACCCAGTTGTGATGTGATACATTTCACCTGCAGTGGTCACTACTGTATAAATTTCTGCTTCCATGTTTCAGCCATATGACTGAAGGAAAAACCTGGTTTTATAGTGGCAGAGGTCTCAGCTTATATAGCTTATGAGTCCAGTGGTATATAAGTAACCCCTACATGTCTGTACACACACATTAACCTATGGAAAATATAAAATAAAAGCAGCCATTACTTTTCTTGTCATCTCCGCTAGCTACTTCAGCCAGGTAACGGTAATAATCTCCCTTCATTTTCAAGTAGAAAACTTTGCTCTCTGCTTGTGATGCGTTGGGAACCAAGAACTTATCCAGAAGATTCTGAAAGACAAGAAAATAAAACAGTAACTAACAAGGTGGTAAATGGGTGGTGGTCTCCCCGGAAGAGGATCCACCCTTTAAAAACATGTGTGAAAATTTAAAGGCGTATTTCCCACAAAGAAGGCTAGTCACCTGGGACCCCCACTAGTCATAAGAAAGAGGGTCCCATGTCCCCTGATTTGAATTGATAAGCAGCCTCTCGTGATCAGTGGGGGTCCCAGGGTTCAGGGCCACACGGATCAGACTCTCATACCTTGGTGATCCAGGTGGAGTTTGTCCTTCACGGGAAAACCCTTTCGCTGCCAAGCTATTTTTGCTGTTCAGTGCTCTCCCGTTTACTTTGCCATCAGTTTGTAAAGATCATGAAAAAAGACCCATACATACTGATCACTGTGATATACATTATTAAAGGGGTACGGCAGCCATAGCAGTCACGGGGGTGAGGGGGGAGACATGGCTGCATGTATCTATGGATTTGGGAATCCACATTAATTGGGGGTAACAATAGATTGCATTGGTATTTATAAATATTTACGAATACTTTTTTTTAATATTGTTTCACACTGAATATCTTCTAACTTAATGCTTTCCATTATGACTATGAAAGTACCCAATACAAATATGTTGAGCTTAAAAAAAAAAAAAAAAAAAAAAAAAATGTACAAGAATTATTTTTAGTTTACACAAATATTGCTTAATGTACCCCTGTATACTAATACACTATGATCTGTGTACACAACACAGCAGCCAGGGTGTAGAATGCCCAGGGGGGCTTTTTAAGTCCCCAGGTGCCGATCAGATCACTGAGAAAGGGGCCGTACCTACAATCATGCTGCAAAGCAGAATAAGCAACATGGTGGCACAGGAAACAGGTGTAAATTAGAGTGGTCATTAAGGGGTTAATTCTTAAGAATGCTTGGCATGCAATATGGTAGACCAGCGTTTCCCAACCCGGATGCCTCCATCTGTTGCAAAACTACAAATACAACTTCCTGAATGTAGACCATGATATCCTATCATTAAATCTCTAGGTCTTCCCACTAGAGGGAGAAAATAAATAAATAAACCTCTGTCAGAGCTCTGTGGTCAGACTGGAAAGAACTACACAACTTCCTGTGGAGCATACAGCCGCTGATAAGTACTGGAAGGATTAAAGGAAAACTGTCACATGTTCACTCTCGCACTACCCACAGGTACTGACGGGTAGTGCGGGGGACGCCGATTCATATGATCCCTAACTTGCCCGGATCCGTCCGGCCGTTCACCCGCAATCTTAGTTTTTCTATATATGAAAATGTGGCTGTAACTGGCACGGGCGGGGTTTTCAGGAGCCTAGTGATACTGTGACATTAGCACCACCCGCTTATGAATATTCATCCCCCCCTCCCTCCAGCTCTCCCCGTCACTCCTAACCGGTCTTCACAGCGCATGTGCCGCGTCCTGACATGCGCAGTGAAGACCGGTTAGGAGTGGCGGGGAGAGCTGGAGGGAGGGGGGGGATGAATATTCATAAGCAGGCGGCGCTGCGGACGGGCGTCATTGACGTCACAGTATCACTAGGCTCCTGAAAACCCCGCCCGCGCCAGTTACAGCCACATTTTCATATATAGAAAAACTAAGATTGTGGGCGAACGGCCGGATGGAGCCGGGCAATGTAGGGATCATATGAATCAGTGTCCCCCGCACTATCAATCAGTACATGTGGTTACTGCGGGAGTGATCATGTGACAGTTTTCCTTTAAGATTTTTATATTGAAGTAATTTACAAATCTGGTTAATTTAAAAAAAAAAAAAAAAACATTTCCTTCAGAGTCTCTCTAAGTATATAGTTGCCTCGCCCTCCTTTTAGGCTGCAGATCGTAAATACCTTTCAGCACTTCATAGTTGAAAAATATTACTGGCCATCCTAAAATACAGCAACATCTCCATGTAAAATCAGAGGTTTGTTGCGGATCTCAGGGGATCACATGCACTATATGCCTAAAATGCATGGATTGCGACATTGATACTACAGCTCCCACTCCATGAGCCAAACCCAACAGGAAACCTCCATGAAAGTCACATACAAAACTCTTACCAAACTGCTGACACTAACACCGCTGGTATTGGTCATGCTTTCCGTAGTGTATATCATTGCTTTTTTTTTTTTTTTAAACGTTTACTCTGTTTACCGTATGGGGTCATTATATTTATATTATTTATATTTTGATAGATCGTACATTTATTTACACACGCGGCAATACCAAATATTTTTTTTACATTTTTTTTTGTAAAATCAGGAAAAAGGGTGATTTAAATTTTTATTGGGGGAGGGGATTTTTCAGTTAATTTTTTTTACTTTTATTTTTAAATTATGTCCCATAGGGTACTTTCTATAGCAATCAGATTGCTAATACTGTTCAGTGCTATGCACAAGCATAGCACTCATCAGTATTAGAGATGAGCAAAGTTACAGTGATTCAATTTGTCACGACCCTCGCGGTTTGGCGTTTGCTAATTTTAGCCGGCATAAAATTAGTTCAGCTTTCTGGTGCTCTCTTCAGTCTCCTAGGACTGTATCCAACTTTTCCAGCCCACCAGAGCACCTGAAAACTGAACTAATTTATGCAGGATAAAGTGAGCAAACGCCAAACCGCGAGGTTCTTGACAAATTGAATTACTGTAACTTCGCTCATCTCTAATCAGTATTATCGGCGATCTTCTGCTGGAAGGCAGATCAGTGCAGAAGACCCCGGGAGAGCGGGCGGAGGCAGATGAGGGGACCTCCGGCCACCATCTTAGCCGATCTAATCCTCGCAGCTGTGCCGCAGGCGATCAGATCAGCTATTACAATAGCCGCACTGTCCCAGATGCCGTGATCTGTATTGATCACGGCATCTGAGGGGTTAATGGCGGACATCAGGGAGATCGCCATTACCGGCAGGTCCCCGACTGCTTTCACGCATGAGGCGAGCACCGATCCGGTGCTCACGGTCATGTACAGGAAGTAAATGTACATCTTTGTGTGCCAAGTACCAGCAGACCAGGACGTACATTTCAGTCCTTGGTCGTATCCTGCGCATATTTGATGTACAGAATGTAAAGCTTTAGATTTTGTGCTGCAGATTTCAATGTAAACTAAATAATTGACCGCAGCATCAAATCCCGTGCATCAAATATGTGCAGGATACTTTACATGTAAATAGACCCTAATAGGTAGCAAAATCAGCTTCACAAAATATGCAGCAGCTCCTGTACATGTAAAACATACCCTAAGGGTGTATTGACACATACAGTATCCTGCACATATTTGATGCACAGGTTTTGAAGCTGTGTTCCTTAGGGTAGAGTCACATGTAGAGAATCCGCAGCTTATTTGACGCTGTGGATGCTCTACTGACCGTCCCCAGAGTGCGTCCTGCTGTACCGGAGAGCCCTGCATTGTGCAATCCGTCGCCATGAGCAGACACACCGTGATCGGCGAGTCGCCGTGTGCAGGCACAGTGTACACACAGACATCACGGCCGATCTTTGCCTAGTACGACCGTGATATCTGAGACTACACGGCAAATGCACGCGGCGAATCACAGATCACTGTGGGCGATAGGGGCAGACAAAGTGGGCACAGCCTGAGGCACACTCTAGGGCCAGTCAGTAGTGCATCTGCAGCATCAAATACACTGCAGATGCGCTACATGTGACCCCCACCCATGGTATGTTGACACGTAGAGGATCTGCTTCATATTTTGTGCCATTTTGCTACCCATTAGGGTCATTTTACACATACAGTATTCTGCACATATTTGAAGCGCAGATTTTGATGCTGCGGCCATTTACTTGACATTGAAATCTGCAGCATTAAATCTGAAGCTTTAAAGCCGGCTTCTTACATGACAGTGCGTTTAACCCATCACTGGTAGGGGCGGGACATCGCACTGGCCGGTGATAGGCTGGCGGCTGTCCGACGTTCCAGTCCCCAGCGTAAGGCCGACGTATTTAAGTTAAAGTTTATTTTCTATATCTTTTGCAGCCCGGGCATAGGGATACAACATACAGCAGTGGTCTCCAACCTGCGGACCTCCAGCTGTTGAAAAACTACAACTCCCAGCATGTCCGAACCGCCGTTGGCTGTCAGGCATGCTGGGAGTTGTAGTTTTACAACATCTGGAGGTCTGCAGGTTGGAGACCACTGGCGAACAGCGAGTTCCAGCGCCGGGGGCCCCTAACTAAGAGGAGGAGGGCAGTGATTGCGGGTGACATATGTGAGTAGTACCCCGCTGGGCTGATAATTAATTGGGGGGGGGAGCAGAACAGCGCTGGTGGGTAACATGATTTGGTGGGGGGAGCAGAACAGCGCTGGCGGGTCACATGATTAGGGGGGGGGGAGAGCAGAAGATTGCTCGCGGGTCACATGATTTGGGGTGGTGAAAGAAATACTGTTATATACCGTGGAACCACCATAACTTACAAAAATACCGTGATATACATATTTGGTCATACCGCACAGCTCTAATACACAATAAAGATGTATGATACTTTGAGGTACTATACAGGGTCACACAGCTGCAGAGCACAAAACCGGAGAGACTCTTTGCCATTGTATAGAGTCTGTGCGTATGAGGCCTTAGAAAACATTTTTTGGTTATTAGTTTGTCTACCACTGCGGGAGTGATGGCAAGAAATCCTAGAAAGGAACAATGCAGCCAAATACCTCCTGCTGCCTAATGTTAGAGATTCATCCAGTGCTGGAAGTGCCTTATGTAAAGCGGGGGCAGCTCATATGCAGAGGAGCCTACGCTTATGTGTACGCCAATTGTTCTGGAGAGTCTCAGGACTGACTATGTGAGATCACGGGGGCCGGGAGAACACTACAGTCACCCTTTACTCCAGCCAGAAGGAAGAACGCATTGCACTTGGTTGTTTGCCCTTAAAGTATTTCTCAGTGGGCAGAGAATGTGAAGGAACAGCTGACTCTGGAAACTTTAGACGCTGGGCACGGCTGATCCGTGGGGCGGAATAGTGATCCTGTGTTGCTAGAAGGGATATTTGTTAGGAAGTCATGGTTTCTTTAGGAGTTGGCCGTATTGTGGTGACGGGAATAGTAGCAGGTCACCCGACACGCCCAGTGACACATCCCCTCCAAGCCGTACGGACTTTGTACTCACCAAGGAGCAGGCGGCCTCAAACCTGCTATTTCGGAACAGCCAAAAACGTTTTATTACAAGATCCGGAACATTGGGAATCTAGTCTAGATTTAAGACACTTCCCTCTGATATGGGTAAAAGAATAACAATGTACATAAACAGAGAAAAAAGTCATGAGGACCATGTGTGGGGTATTGGGGACTTCTCACCTCTGCAGAACACGTCAGGGGTTACATCATACCTGATCTATTCAGCAGAGGTGTCTGGCAGCTATTCAAGCCTCTCTCCACAAAGCGAACACGTGTACGCACTGCCTAAGTGTGCATGTATAGAGGGGCATTGGAAAGATAAGCAGTTGGATTAAAGGGGTATTAAGGCTTTATACATGTAAGGACCCCCGCAAACTCTGTGCAGCCCCCGGCATTCTGTGCCGGGCACTGCTTCCGACACAGGGACAGGACGTCACGGCATTCATGTCTATGGGAGCGTGCGTGAATGGAGGGTGTGTGTCACGTCCACGTCTGAGGCAGCAGCGGGACCCCTGCGATCATACATCTTATTCCCTATCCTTTGGATAGGGGATAAGATGTATAAAGCCAGAATACCCCTTTAAACCAGTGTTTCCTAACCAAAGGTGCCTCCAGCTGTTGCAAAACTACAACACCCAGCATGCCCGGACAGCCTATGGCTGTCCGGGCATGCTGGGTGTTGTAGTTTTGCAACAGATGTAATTAATGGAACAGCCTCAACTGGTCCAACCTATAAAAAGGGGGTCGGTCCTCTAATAGCACTTCCCATCTGGTGATTAATGATCGATCACTGGGGGTACAATCGATCAATAGAATGGCATTCCCCGACTGCCCCTTGTGAATAAAGTCGCAATGTGATAGGGGTCTGTTCACTGCTTTAGCACTTACCGCAATAGGGTAGCACAGCGGGCCGCCAGGGTACAATAGGCAGAACAAAAGCCAACAATACAGGGCACACCTACCCGCTCGCGGTCAGCAATGAGAGCACAGTTTTAAAATCTTCAAGGTCAAAGTTCCTTGTTACAGCAGCAATTGTCAAACAAGTGACTGATAGCTAATCAGCCCAGACATCCGGAGTATGGATGACAGACAGAATACTTTTGGTGGCACCTCTCCAGCCATTTATGATGCTTGCTCGATAGTCAACCAACACTAGAATGTAGGCAGCCAGAGGAAGCTCTCGTGTCAGCCCATACGGCCAGCAAGATCCGCCAGGAGTTCGATGGTCTGCATTTTACAGATGCCCAAAAATATAGTTGTTGCATTTAACCTGTATTTTACCCCTTACCTTATTAATTTCATTTCTACTGTACGGCTGAGTACAGGTTACTGTATGTCTTACTGAATATCAGGTTGGTGGGTGGGGGGGGGGGGGGGGGAGGTTAGATCTTGGGTGTCCCTGAGGTTGAACTTTGTATATCTAGTGGATGTGTCAACTACATAACATTAATTTCACATTTATTTCACGCTGCGGATGCGCCAATGCCAGTCACTAGAATGAGCTCCCTGCTGCGGCCGGGTAGCCCTGTGTGTCAGATCTGCAGCGGGAAATATGCTGCTACGAGCAATGAGCAATGAGCAGACACACCGGGCTACCCAGCCACAGCAAGAAGCTCAGTCTAGTGACTGTCGTTGGCACATCCGCAGTGTGAAATACGCTGTGGATACGCTACGTGTGACCTTAACCTTAAAAGGAGATCTTTTATCCTAAACTGTGCCCGGGCTGTAAAACTATACATCATAAACTTTCACTTACCTGCCTACGATCCCCCGTTGTTCCGATATCGCCGTCCCGTTCTCCGGTCTCTTCCACTTCCTGCTGGTTGGTGACTTCACTCGCTCAGCCCATCAGCGGCCACGTCGGGACATTGCTGCGGCCGCTGATAGGCTGAGCACAGAGTGAAGTCACCGACCCGCAGGAAGTGGAAGAGACCGGAGAAAGGGACGGCGATATCGGAACAACGGGGGATCGTAGGCAGGTAAGTGAAAGTTTATTATGTATAGTTTTACAGCCTGGGCACAGCGGGGTTAAAAGTTTTAGCTTAGAGAACTCCTTTAAAGGGGTACTCTGCCCCTAGACATCTTATACCCTATCCAAAGGATAGGGAATAAAAAGGTGCGATGCCAGGGGTCCCTCCTCGATTTCTGCTGCAGCACCCCAGACATCCGGTGCACGGGATGAACTTCACTCCATGTCGGATAACTGGCGATGCAGGCTCCTGCGTCGTCACGCTCCCTCCCATAGACTTGCATTGAGGGGGGCACGGCTGCATTGTCACGAGCCTCCAGCGCGGCAACCGACGCTCTAAACGAATGCCAGGTGCAGCAGGGAGATCGCAAAGGGGGGGGGGGTCCACAGCGGCAGCACCCCCTTGGTCAGACATCTTATCCCTTATCCTTTGGATAGGGGATAAGATGTCTAGGGGCAGAGTTCCTATTAAAATTAAGTCCAACACATGGAAGACCGGTGACAAGATAAATATTTGTCCAGCTGACATCTTCGGACCTCTGACCATCATAGAAAGTCTATAAGTAGTTGGTATCCACTATGTTTTGCACATTTAGAGGATGCTGGATGTTTCATACTATGCACACAGCAGTCTGTGAAAGGTCAATCCTTATGTAGCTTCTCTGATTATGTTTCTTTGAGTGTATTAATTACCCCCTATAGACATCAAGCTCGAGTTTAACATCTTACAGGAAGTGCTGCCTAGGAAAAGGCATGAAAATTAGCTCTTCACGAGCGAGAAAACTCTCTAAAGCCACCTACAGGTAGTTACCCTGTAAGCCACATGTCCAAACCATAAATAAAATAAAAAAAATAACACTAAGGAAGTTGGCCACAAAAACCTCTTTACTAACCACACACAGCTAAAGCTAGGTTCACACCTACATTCTGAGCTTCCATCATAGATGTAATTGACCAGGGGAAAAAAGGAGCTAGTATGTCTGTTGTACACCAGATAGAGCCCAACAGATCCCACTGCAGACTTCATTGGGGTCCGTAAGGCTTCCTTTATTTTACTGGATTCTAATGGGACATAAAATACTGCATGCAGCTTAATGTCCTGTTGTCTAAATGGAAAGTGCCTCCAATATAGATGTGAACAGGGGCTTAGGGTGCATCCACACCACGTTTGCGAGATCCGGCAGGGAAATTTCAAAACTGGGCGCTCCCGTATCCCAGATGGACCAGCGCTGAATCGCATTCATTTAAATGCGCTGACAGGAGTCAGAGATAGTTTTGTGGCTGGACTGAAAACTGGAATACTATGCCGGATCTCGCAAACGTGGTGTGAGTAGAGTAGAGAGTAGTTTATGGCTAGGTGCTATTCTATGTGGATCCGCTTGTGTAACTTCCCAACAAGGGAAACAGGAAGCACTTCCTGTTAGCAAAATACTAAGGGGGGGGGGGGGGGGGGATGTGCACAACATCTGACAGGCATCAAGCAAAGAGCTCCTAAAAGATGGAGGGAGACCCGTAAGTAACTGGTGCTTGTGTGAGGACCATACGCAACATTTAAAAAGTAACACTTTGATGAGTACAATAAGTACTGGACAAATCGTTAACTTGCATTTTGGACTTTTTGGGAATGTAAAATTGCTATTTGTTCATCTATAATTCCCAACAGCAACCTCAAATTGAGATCTTGGGGATCCCGCTGTACAAACCGTTTATAAACCAATGTACACAGCTCCCTAGTACAGAGTGACACTAGTATGTAAAAACAAAAACTGATCCAGTGCAGTTACAGAAGATCAATTTGTGAAGCAATTCAACCTGAGGCTATATTCACATGGAGGAATTTCCGAGCAGAATTTCACCGGAACATTCTGCTCTGAAATTTTGCGGCAGAAGAGTCAGATTGATTTCAATAGGATTGTGCTGCATTGTGCACATGGCAAAATTTCGGCAGAAGATGTTTCTATGAACGTGGCATTAGGGTCCCCTATCCATAAGCTCAAACTACTACAGCACTAGTCTCCAAACCGTGGACCTCCAGCTGTTGCAAAACTACAACTCCCACCAAGCCCTTAGAGCCAACTGCTGTCCAAGCATGCTGGGATTTGTAGTTTTGCAACATCTGGAGGTCCTCAGTTTGGAGATGTCTCTGTGTGTCAGAATTTCTAAGCCTTACTATATAGTTAGTTGCCTGGTAAGTATAAAGCGGTGTTCACACTTATGTTTTCTAACCATTTTATAAGAAAGAGATCTTAACCAAGGACCTAGCACGAAAAAGGGAGTTTTTATAAAAAGGCAGGATAAGCAGGAGGGGGGTTTCTTACCAGAACATCATTACAGATCTCTCTCAGCTCTGTCTCGATCTTTTCCCGGTATTCTCGAGCCATCTGCTGCTTTTTCTCATGGCTCTCTGTCTTCTGCTCAATACTGGAGATGACCCTCCAGGACGACCGGCGGGCACCTACTACATTTTTGTAGGCGACTGACAGAAGATTCCTCTCCTCGTTGGACAGTTCACCTCCTTCTTCCGTCACCCGCTTCATGCAGGCGGCCATGTCATCGTACCTCTCTGCCTGCTCAGACAACTTGGCCTTCTGTACCAGCTCGCTTTTATCCATGGCTAAAGGTTCTAGACAGAGGGGAAAAAAAAAAAAAAGAAACTATCAATTTCTGCATTATTCATTTTACCAGAGTATACTATACTCAGTACAGGCACATCCTACCATTTGGATACATTAAATGTTGCTAGCAGGCCTGCAAATCCAGTGCCAAAGCCCCTTAACAGCTTTATTTGGTGGGGTTAAGGAATATCTTCTCTGCTGCAACACTATGCGCTACAACTAGAGATGAGCAAACTTGCAGTAAATTCGATTCGTCACAAACTTCTCGGCTCGGCAGTTGATGATTTATCCTGCATATATTAGTTCAGCCTTCAGGTGCTCCGGTGGGCTGGAAAAGGTGGATACAGTCCTAGGAAAGAGTCTCCTAGGACTGTATCCACCTTTTCCAGCCCACCGGAGCACTGGAAAGCTGAACTAATTTACGCAGGATAAGTCATCAACTGCCGAGCCGAGAAGTTTGTGACAAATCGAATTTACTGTAAGTTCGCTCATCTCTAGCTACAACCCTTGTAATGCAAAGCACATGGACTAACACTAGACAAGAAACATCCCAGAATGTAGGTGTCACCTGCTAGTAGTCTCCAAACTTAGGACCTCCAGCTGTTGTAAAACTATAACTCTCAGCATGCCCGGACAGCCATTGGCTGTCCGGGCATGCTGAGAGTTATAGTTTTACAACAGCTGGAGGTCCAAAGTTTGGAGACCACATATCTAGATGCACTGGCTTCTGACTAGGCCTGAAGCGCAGACGTGCTAGTAGAGAGAGAAGAGGGTTGTAAAGAGTCAAGGACACCTGCGCCAGTCTGCAAGACCTTCTATATGAACCGGAGAAGAGGAATCGCCAAAAACAGATAAATGCAATTGAGGCATTAAAAGAAGGCAAAAAACAAGGGGTGACACCAAGATTATACCCCATGACCTATCCACAGGATAGGGACTAAGTAGCTGAATGATCAGGAGAACAGGGGGTTCCTTGTCCTCTGAGTAAATGGAGTAGTAGCCAAGGAGGAACGCTGCTGTTTTATACACTTTATGTGTGACTACCAAAGAAAGCTTGCAGC
This sequence comes from Hyla sarda, assembly GCF_029499605.1. NCBI lineage: Eukaryota > Metazoa > Chordata > Amphibia > Anura > Hylidae > Hyla > Hyla sarda. Next base: position 336,517,504 of record NC_079193.1, read on the forward strand.
GGCCACCTACAGCAATCCCATAATGACTGGATGCAGCACTCTTGCTTCACTCACTCCGGGGACAAGGCACTAGTGCTGGGCGGTATATCGGTTCATACCGAATTTTTTTTTTCTGCATGATATGAATTTTTTCTCATACTGCAATACCGGCTGGGCCCCTCCCCCCCCTCGAATGAATGAATTATCAGCTGCAGCACACTGTCCCCACATTGGGGATCTAATCATGTGAGACCCGGGGGCACTGTTCTGTTTCTCTCGTCCCTCCCCCCCAATGAATTATTGGCTCTCATTTTTATGCCTCACGACCACGGGGACGGAGTATTGTGACACCACACCCCCTCCGATAGACTTGCATTGAGGGTGCGGGGCGTCGTCGTGATGTCAAGATACTCCATCCCCGTGGACGGGAGGCATAACACAGAGCCTCCAGCAGTGCTTACAGGTGGGTGCTGCATGCTAGATTGCGCGGGACCCCCGCGATCAGATATCTTATCCCCTATCCTTTGGATACCGGATAAGATGTCTTGGGGCAGGAGAACCCCTTTAACACTGAACCCCTGGCCTATCCTGAGAAAGAAAAGCCATAATGCCGGTTCAGCACTACCTCCTTTTTACCATTCTTCCACTATATAGCAGTATCTGATCACCCGCTGTGTAGAAAACTGCAGCATGGTCCCATTCAAGTACATGGAGCAGACAGAAGATCTGTGCACAGCTGGGTGTGCGGCTGAGGAAACTTAGAAGGGGACGCAGAGCTACACAAACATTGCATCCATTATGTGGGAAAGTAAGGGTCCCAGAAGCCAGACCCCAATCAATCACGCCATCTCTTAGCAGTATGTCAGAACTGTACAACACTGCAACAACCTTTTCCGTTTTCTCAGAACGACTAAGTGGCTCCTGGGAATTGTCCAGCATCTAGGGGGTAATCGATGTCTGGGAAACTAATGGACACTTGTAGTGGCTTTCAATGATGGAAGCTCAACACTGCCGATAACCGGATTACACAACTATTAAACTCCCACCATGTCATAATTACACGTCACATTGAGCCAGAGCAAGAAAACACCATTTACCACCGTTCTGATCATTGTACATCAGAAACGCTCCAGAACAAGGATGAAGCGAACAAAAGAGCCGCTACACAAGTCCTTGTGCTGTCTACAGCTGTCAAAAATATAGATCATTAAAGCTCCCATTAAGGTTAGCAACTCTTTCAGTAATGTTCAGCTGTGTTCATATACTTTTCCTGCTGTATTTTGGTGCATATGTACAAAATACAGACCAAAAATGCGAGCAATGAGCTTCCAATGCATTTAATTGAAATGCATTATTTTTAACACCTTAAGACCAGAGCGTTTTTTTGCACATCTGACCACTGTCACTTTAAACATTAATAACTCTGGAATGCTTTTAGTTATCATTCTGATTCCGAGATTGTTTTTTCGTGACATTCTACTTTAACATAGTGGTAAAATTTTGTGGTATCTTGCATCCTTTCTTGGTGAAAAATCCCAAAATTTTATGACAAATTTGAAAATGTTGCATTTTTCTAACTTTGAAGCTCTCTGCTTGTAAGAAAAATGGATATTCCAAATAATTTTTTTTTTATTCACATATACAATATGTCTACTTTATGTTTGCATCATAAAATTTATGAGTTTTTACTTTTGGAAGACACCAGAGGGCTTCAAAGTTCAGCAGCAATTTTCCACAAAATTTTCAAACTCAGTATTTTTCAGGGACCAGTTCAGGTTTGAAGTGGATTTGAAGGGTCTTCATCTTAGAAATACCCCACAAATGACCCCATTATCAAAACTGCACCCCCCAAAGTATTCAAAATGACAGTCAGTGTTTTAACCCTTTAGGTGTTTCACAGGAATAGCAGCAAAGTGAAGGAGAAAATTCACAATCTTCATTTTTTACACTCACATGTTCTTGTAGATCCAATTTTTTAATTTTTACAAGGGGTAGAAGGAGAAAATGTATACTTATATTTGTAGCCCAATTTATCTCGAGTAAGCACATACCTCATATATCTATGTAAAGTGTTCGGCGGGCACAGTAGAGGGCTCAGAAGCGAAGGAGCGACAAGGGGATTTTGGAGAGTACGTTTTTTCTGAAATGGTTTTTGGGGGGCATGTTGCATTTAGGAAGCCCCTATGGTGCCAGAACAGCAAAAATAACCCACATGGCATACCATTTTGGAAACTAGACCCCTTGAGGAACGTGACAAGGAATTAAGTGAGCCTTAATACCCCACAGGTGTTTCACGACTTTTACATATGTAAAAAATAAAATTTTCACTAAAATGTGTTTCCCCCCAAATTTCACATTTTTGCAAGGGTTAATAGCAGAAAATACCCCCCAAAATTTGTAACCCCATCTCTTCTGAGTATGGAGGCACCCCATAAGTTGGCCTGAAGTGCACTACGGGCGAACTACAATGCTCAGAAGAGAAGGACTCATATTTGGCTTTTTGAGAGCAAATTTTGCTCGGGGGCATGTCGCATTTAGGAAGCCCCTATGGTGCCAGGACAGCAAAATAACCCCCACATGGCATAACATTTTGGAAACTAGACCCCTTGAAGAACATAACAAGGACATTGGGAATCACTGGCGTTGAATACCCCTAACAGGGTGCCTCCACCTGTTGCAAAACTCCCAGCATGCTTGGACAGTCAACGGCTATCCAACAATACTGGGAGTTGTTATTTTGCAACAGCTGGAGGCTCCATTTTGGAAACAGTGGCGTACCAGATGTTTTTCATTTTTATTGGGGAGGGGGCTGTGTAGGGGTATGTGTATATGTAGTGTTTTTTACTTTTTATTATATTTTGTGTTAGTGTAGTGTTTTCATGGTACAGTCCCACGGGCGGGGTATTACAGCGAGTTTCCCGCAAACTTGCAGCCTGATACTCACTGTAAGCCCCCTGCCCATCCAGCTGTTGCAAAACTACAACTCCCAACATGCACAGTCTATCAGTGCATGCTGGTAGTTATAGTTTTGCAACAGCTGGAGGCACACGGGTTGGGAAACACTGAGTTAGGAAACAGACAATGTTTCCCAACCAGTGTGCCTCCAGTCATTGCAAAACCACTACTCCCAAACATTCTCAGGCATGCTGGAAGTAGTAGTTCGGCAACATCTTTAGAGCCAGATGCTGCCGAACTACAACTCCCAGCATGCTTGGAGTTGTAGTTTTGCAACATATGGAGGACTACAGTTTGCAGACCACTAATACAGTGGTTTCCAATCTCTGCCCTTCCAGATGTTGCAAAACTACAACTTCCAGTATGCCAAAACTGTCCAGGCATGCTGGGAGGTGTAGTTCAACATCTGACGGGCCAGATGTTACAGAACTACAACTCCCAGCATGCCTGGACAGTAAGGGCATGCTAAGGATGTGTAGTTTTGCAACATCTGGAATGGCACAGTGGTCTCCAAACTGTGGACCTCCAGATGTTGCAAAACTACAACTCCCAGCATGCCCAGACGCCAAGGGCTGCCTGGGCATGCTGGGAGTTGTAGTGTAAGGGGACAAGATGGAGCCGTCCAGATAGCTTTACGGCGGTCTGGACTGCTGCAAAAGTCCTGCAACGCCGCCAAAGATCAACTCACCTGTCGTCACCGCCGCCGGGATCCGGGCCTTCAGGGACGAGGTAAGTACCGGGGCTGGGCCCCAGCACTCCCCCGTCGCATCCTCCGGTCTTCCTCCCGTCCTCTCCGGACTTCCAGGGGCCGGGCAGGGCGGGAGGAAGTAACCCCCCCCCCCCTGCAATTGGTCGGTTAGCTAACCGAATCGCAGGGGATAGGAGGAGGTGGCAGGCTTTCCACCTCGCTCATATACTCCAGCATGGTCCTGGCTGTCTGTGACAACCGGGATCATGCAAAATTACCGGGCGGTCGGGTCCCAGAGACCCGATCAGCCCGGTATCGCCGCAGATCGCAGGGGCGATTTCCCTCGTGATTTGGGGGGCAGACATGGCCCCCCTCAGTGTTTGCCCTGGATGCCTGCTGAACGATTTCAGCAGGCATCCGCTTCCGATCTCCGCCCGGCGAGATGCATACGTCCTCAGTCCTTAAGTACCAGGGTCCCAAGACGTATGCATACGTCTTGGGTCCTGAACAGGTTAAAGGCATATTTTAAATATGGCGGTATAAGTGGCGAGTCAGGAGTGAGCGCTGGAGATGCACGGTGACAGACTCACATAATCAGATGGATTACCTGAACCGCCTGTCTATGGGACTCAGGCTATACGATTGCCTGGGAAGCTTAAAGGGGTACTCCACTGAATTTTTTTTTTAAATCAACTGGTGCCAAGAAGTTCAACAGATTTGTAAATGACTTCTCTTAATCCTTCCGGTACTTAGCTGCTGTATGTTCCACAGGAAGTTCTTTTTTTTTTAAATTGCTCATGTAGCCTTGTCTATGACTCATGGACAAGCCTGACGCTGCTGCAGGACTGCTTAGTGTCCCGGTTGGTATATGGGGACGGTCCCTTTCGTCATTTGGGGTATCAAAGAGAAACCAAATGAATTCATTATTATTTTTTTTTGCATAAGTAGCTACTCACACGGGATGTTCATATGGCTGAAAGTTCTCTGTTCCGAACGTTACATACACAAACGCTGAGCTCAGCTGAATGTTCACATGTTTTGAATGGATATAGAAGTTGCTGCCATGGACTGTACTGGTGGCAGCTTATCTTTTAGAGAAGAAGATCAGACAACTGAAATCAAACACGGTTCTTCTAAAGCGAGTGTTGGGAGACCACCATACACCTTAAAGGGGTATTCCAGGGATTCTCCCCCCCCCCCATCTGGTTCCAGAATGTTAAACAGATTTGTAAACTACTATTAAAAAGATCTTAATCCTACCAATAATTATCAGCTGCTGAAGCTGAATTGTTCTTTTCTTTGTGGCAACAGTGCTCTCTGCTGACATCTCTGCTTGTCTTGGGAACTGCACAGAGTAGAAGAGGTTTGCTTCTACTCTGGACAGTTCCCGAGAGAGGTGTCATCAGAGCACTAAGAGTGTGTTCACACTGCGGAATCTCTGCTCGCTGAATTCTGCGGGCAGAGGTTCTGCCTGGCGGCCGCCGCTTCAACGCTGGGGCCGCGGGGCACTGAGGCTTCACCATTGACGGCTATGCAGTGCTCGCGGAATCCACGCAAAGAACAAACATGTTCTTTCTTTGCACGGAACAATTTCAACGGCAGAATTGTCTGCCGTGGAGTTCCGCTTGTGGAATTCTGTAGTGTAAACCGAAAAGAACAACTGAACTTCAGCAGCTCATAAGTACTGAAAGGATTAAGATTTTTTTTTTTAATAGAATTTACACACACACATATATATACATATATATATATATATATATATATATATATATATATATACACACACAATTATATATATATATATATATATATATATATATATATATATATATATATATATATATATATATATATATAAAGTTTTTTCCTTGGATAACCCCCTTTAAACCAGTGTTTCCAACCAGTGGGCCTTCAGCTGTTGCAAAACTACATCTCCCACCATGTTTGGATAGTTTAGACCAGTGTTTTCCAACCAGGATGCCTCCAGCTGTTTCAAAACTACAACTCCCAGCACATGCTTGGAGTTGTAGTTTTGCAAAAGCTGGAGGCACACTGGTTGGGAAACACTGGTTTGGACAGTCGACCATTCCCATTAAAGGGGACAATTTGGCCAAAGTTTTTTCTGATGCGTATAGGGGCCTCAAACAGAAGCTGAATTTAGATCAAATTACATGGGCAAAAAGTCACATGTAAAGCCTTCATATGCAGTACCAAAAAGTGCAAAGTTTAAGAGAAGGAGAGAACAATAAAGTAGCGGCCACTCAAGCACCGAACCTCCATTGCTTTTGGAGACTCATGGGATGCAGTCTTGATATTAAAGGGGTTCTCCGGTGGAAAACCTTTTTTTTTTATTTTTTTTTTTTTTTTAAATCAACTGGTGCCAGAAAGTTAAACAGATTTGTAAATTACTTCTATAAAAAAAAAATCTTAATCCTTCCAATACTTATCAGTTGCTGAATACTACAGAGGAAATTCCTTTCTTTCTGGAACACAGAGCTCTCTGCTGACATCACGAGCACAGTGCTCTCTGCTGACATCTCTGTCCATTTTAAGAACTGTCTAGAGAAGGAGAAAATCCCCATAGCAAACATAGGCTGTTCTGGGCAGTTCCTAAAATGGACAGAGATGTCAGCAGAGAGCACTGGGTCCCAAAAAGAAAATATTAGCTGCTGAATACTACAGATGAAATTAAGTACTGGAAGGATTTTTTTAATTTTTTTTTTAATAGAAGAAGTCATTTACAAATCTCTTTAACTTTCTGGCACCAGTTGATTTAAAAAATAAAATAAAAAAAGGTTTTCCACCGGAGTACCCGAACTGGAGTTGCTCTCAAGCTGGTGGCGACTTCCCCAGTACAGCGCCGGGCCCTGCCGCATTTCAGACATTTCTTTCCTGCTATTCTTAGTCTTGGAATGAATACCCCCTGCTGTGTCACCAGAAGACAATGCTATCTGCTTCTCATAGTCCTCAAGATATCACAAGGTGCAATAAACGGTTGTGTAAGCCTCTTGGAAGAGAATAAATGTTCTCCTAGATGCACCTTGTCCCCACAGTGACATGATCACACGTAATAAAACGTGCACGCCACCTATGACCCAGTCCTGTGCCGCTCACTGGAAGCGCACACGCATATACTGCTGAGACACATGAGGACGGCCATGCACCGCTCCCGCATTGTCTGGTCATACACTGCAATGGCATCGGATTCTGCAGGAGGGCCTCATGGTTGTCTGGATTGGAAACGCTGGGATTCAACGTGTAGAACATCTTACACCAGTGTTTCCCAGCCAGTGTGCCTCCAGCTGTTGCCAAACTACAACGTCCAGCATGCCCGGACAGCCAACGGCTGTCCGGGCATGCTGGGAGTTGTAGTTTGGCAACAGCTGGAGGCACACTGGCTGAAAGCATTAGAGCAAAATCCCCCAATCTGTGGCTCTCCCACTGTTGCCAAACTTCAACTGCCCTAATGCCCAGACAGCTGTCATATGTCCGGGCATGCTGGGAGTTGTAGTTTTGAAACAGCTGGAGGCACCCTGGCTGGAAAACACTGGGGGATTCTGATCTAATGTGTAAGACAGTGTTTTCCAGCCAGGGTGCCTCCAGCTGTTGCAAAACTACAACTCCCAGCATGCCCGGACATATGACAGTTGTCTGGGCATTAGGGCAGTTGAAGTTTGGCAACAGCAGGAGACCCACAGATTGAAGAACACATTAGTTGACTATTTTCCAAACTTGCCCAGGTCAGCAACATCATCTAATGTCTATTACAGCGTTTCCCCAACCATGGTCCCCCTAGATGTTGCAAAACTACAACTCTCAGCATGCCCAGACAGCCGTTGGCTGTCTGGGCAAGCTGGGAATTGTAGTTTTGCAACAGCTGGAGGCAACCTGGTTGGGGAAACACTGGTATATTACAAACCTGATCAATCATACTTTTGGCTACAGGCGAGTGAAGAGGTGAGTGAAGAGGTGAGTGAAGAGGTGAGTGAAGAGGTGAGTGAAGAGGTGAGTGAAGAGGTGAGTGAAGAGGTGAGTGAAGAGGTGAGTGAAGAGGTGAGTGAAGAGGTGAGTGAAGAGGTGAGTGAAGAGGTGAGTGAAGAGGTGAGTGAAGAGGTGAGTGAAGAGGTGAGTGAAGAGGTGAGTGAAGAGGTGAGCGGTAGCTGCTTATTTCCCTCTCCCTACTGAGAACACATACATGCTTGGCCAAGATGAGCATACATATGTATGGAGGGTGGGGCTCGGGAGGCATAGCTGTCTGGCCATCAGCTATCTAAAAGCCAGTTCACACTGAGAAATTCCTGAGCGGAATCTACTTGCAGCAGCTTCCCATTGTTGTCGATGTCCACTGTGCAGCTCAAACTATGCAAATACCACAGCAGAACTGGATTCCGACAACAGAATGAACCTGTGCATGTCCATGTCTCTTGTGCCAATTGCTATCTGTGGGTGGCACCTGCTGCACTCGGAATTTCCGCACCGAAAACTCTGGGCAGATGGTACCTTAAGGCGGGTCCATCCATATGAAGTCAGTCAAACCCTCTGATTATGGTTTGGCCAACCATTAAAGGGGTACTCCAATGGAAAATGTATCCACTGGAGTCTACTCTGGCTTCTCCACATCAGTCTTCTCTGGCAGCAGATTATCTCCCTGTGAACATAGGGATTGGTCATGTTAAAATCCCCCTGTCCAATCCTTACTTCCCCTGACATCTGCCTTCAGAAGACCCCTATACACTTTTAAAAGGGGTACTCCGGTGGAAAACATTTTATTATTTAATTTTTTTTTTTTTAAATCAACTGGTGCCAGAAATTTAAAAACAGATTTGTAAATTTCTTCTATAAAATTTTTTTTTTTACCCTTCCAGTACTTTTTAGCAGCTGTATGCTACAGAGGAAATTTTCTTTTTGAATTTCTTTTTTGTCTTGCCCACAGTGCTCTCTACTGACACCTCTTGTCAGTGTCAGGAACTGGACAGAGCAGCATAGGTTTGCTATGGGGATTTTCTCCTGCTACAGTCAGCAGAGAGCACTGTGGACAACACAAAAGAGAAATTCAAAAAGAAAAGAATTTCCTCTGTAGCATACAGCTGCTAAAAAGTACTGGAAGGGTAAAGATTATTATTATTTTTTTTTTTTTTTAATAGAAGTAATTTACAAATCTGTTTAACTTTCTGGCACCAGTTGATTTATTAAAAAAAATAAAAATAAAAATGTTTTCCACCGGAGTACCCCTTTAAAAGTGTATAGGGGTCTCCTGAAGGCAGATGTCAGGGAAAGTAAGGATTGGACAGTGGGATTTTAACATGACCAATCCCTATGTTCACAGGGAGATAATCTGCAGCCAGAGAAGACTGACCCCATTTCAAATGCATGCATGCACGCACAAGTGAGCATGCGTATGTGGGCATTAGGTTATCTGAAATGCATGGCAAGATTTATTCCTTGCAGACGTCAATGCTCACCCACAGCAGCCCATTAAGGTTACACATCAGTACAGTTCTGTAAACCAGGGAGCCAGCATCACATTTACCTGTAGACCACTACAGCAGGTCCGACTAAATGCAATCATATAGAGCAGTGGTCTTCAACCTGCGGACCTTCAGATGTTGCAAAACTACAACTCCCAGCATGCCCGGACAGCCGTTGGCTGTCCGGGCATGCTGGGAGTTGTAGTTTTGCAACATCTGGAGGTCTGCAGGTTGAAGACCACTGATATAGAGAAAATGACCAGCAGATAGCACCAACATAAGCTGTATCCGTAGATACGTCTCCCAGCCCAATGGTGGGCCTGATAATTGACAGCTGTCCGTTCAGGCCATCAGATCCATAGTCGGCTCAGGACTTGCTGCTGTTCACACGTTGCGGCTAATTAGTGGCACTGAAACAAATTATAGCATGCGATTTTGCAGTATAAAATGACATTTTATTGCGATAATGCAATACATTAAATCACCATTTTTACCGCGATTTCGATAATTTGCTGTAAAACGCATGAGGTAATCATTTGCAATACCGCCAGTCAGCTTTAAGACGTGAATACAGCCTTACACACATGTATATTAGGTTAATGTGAACGCAGGTCTACAGTCACATAGCTCCTGTGTCCCGGCTATCACCCCCCATCCTTCACGCCGATCCAGTGATAATATACTACGCTTCTTCGGAGCAGCGTTTTTAGAAACCATATTTGCCCTTCCTTGTCCCCAGATGTTAACTGATGGACACCCACGGAATAAAGGGTATAGTTAGCCCAAAAGGGACATTCAAACATAACGTGTTATGGCGTGTGCCCTGGTACATGAACGCAAGCTGCCATTACTAAAGAGCCGACATAACGTGGCGGAAACCCACATCACGCTTAGAAGGGGGAAGTACAACGCCGGCCTGACAGGAGGTTCAGGTTAACCCATTGCAAAAAAAAATAAAATAAAAAAACCCCATCCGCATACAAGGGCATGGCAATGAGAGGAGCAGCTAGCCTCCGTACAAACACGTGTCTCTGCTGCACAATGCATATTATGCATCATTTTACTTCTCAGCTGGTCAGGCACTGCAATGGTTAACCTCGAGCGGTTAGCAACCAGTCACACACCACGGCCTGCATGTCATTATCACCCTTTGCTGCACATACATTTTCCCAGGCTGTGCCCAGCGCTATGCAACCCCCCCTCCCCCCCCCCTCCCATATGACGAATCGCATTGCAACCAGCATCCTAATGCTCCGCCATGCTATTAGTCCACAGTAACCGAGGCTCTATGTATTCTCAAATCCCCTTTCCTTTATCCGTAATCCAGGCCCGGGTGTACGTATAGCATCTCTATCCTGCTGAGCAGAGGTCACAGGCTTCCATACTCCCCAGCCGGCAGGAGTCCTATCCAGCAGCCGCAAGGTGATCTACATGTACAAACAGGAACCGCACGTACAAGGATAAAAAAAAATCCTACATCCACCACGCCCTGCCGGCCCCAGCTCTTTGCCGGTCTGTCCTTTAGAAGCACATGCTGGAGTTTAACCATAGGACGCCCTGAAGGGATGCAGAGAAGAAGATAGGACAGTGGCGTCCAACCTGTGGCCCTCCAGCTGTTGCAAAACTACAACTCCCAGCATGCCCGGACAGCCGTTGGCTGTCCGGGCATGCTGGGAGTTGTAGTTTTGCAACTGCTAGCAGGTCTCTGCGTTGACAACTATAATCCAGGCTGCAGAGGAAGAAAGCAAGGTCTCTCCCGGTCACTGAGAAAGCCCAAGAGGTGGGGGCAGGGAAAAAAAAAAAAAAGCCGAATCCCTAGCGCCCCACCCCGACCAGCCTGTGTTACCTGTTTGCAATGTGTCCAGCTCTACACTATACGCCAGACATCACCTAGACGCCCTGGTTTTTATAGCAAGGGAGGTGGCCCCTGAGTAAATTGTAGATGCCAGACGATTCATCTGCAAGGGGAAAAAAAAAAAAAGGGTTTTATCTGAAGATTACGCTCCACCCGCCATTGCATCATGGCTTCTGTAATCCATGGTTAGGAAAGAGAGATTCTCTCCGTGTGTAGGTGGTGGGGGAATGACTACAAAGCCCAGAGCAACCTCTGGATTACTTCAAATCTCAGCAGGACTATCGCCTATCGCAGTGGCCTGCAAACCGTGGCCCTCCAGATGTGGCAAAACTACAACACCCAGCATGCCCAGACAGCCTTCAAGATGGGCTGTTATAGGATTGCCCGGGCATGCTGGGAGTTGTAGCATTGCAACATCTGGAGGGCCACTGTTTGAGACCATGGAGCTATAACACCGTCCCCCCCCAAACCTGCGGCGGAAATACAACTCCCAGTATGAACAGACTGTACAAAGCCTGTCCGAACATGCTGGGAGTTGCAGTTTAGCAACAGCTGGAGGCACCCTGCGCTAGACCATAGGCTCTTTTCCCGCATCTGGAAATATTTAAAAAGGACATTCACATCCTCTCCCATAACCCCTCTCTTCCAGGGAAGCCTCTGATTTAACCCTCGACAGTTCCAGGTAATAGTCACAATCCACCCCCCCCTTTCTCTGATGCATAAGAAACCTGCAAGGCATTACCCAGATGAACACCTCCCATCCACCCCAAGTATCTGGAATGTGTGGGGGGAGGTGCGATCCAGCTATGCACAGGTCTGGAATAGCCTATTCTCCTCCCATCTACCCAAAAAAAAAAAAATAATCAATATTCTGAGCCATAAAACAGCATAATGTGCACAGACGCCAGTGCATTGTTCCCCTGCAAGTCATGCAGTTTAAAAGCAAATAAACTAAAAAATATATAAAATTAAATATATAGTCTTCACCCCTCTAGGAGACGCTCTAGTAAATATAGGTCTATTACACGTAGGCTGAGGTCACTGTGACCTTAAGTTTGTCCAGGAAAACAGATGCAAGCGGCCCCCAGGATGGAAGCGGCCGGGGGGCTTCTACGCTGAACAGGATTCCTTTGTGAGGAGGGGGAAGGAGGGGGTTCCGAACCTTTCCTGGGAATATGGCCACTGTCACCTTGTCTGTTCACCACTGACCCAGCACAGAGAGGATGATCGCACCAGAGACACCTCCCTTCCTCCCTGGGGACAGGCGAGAAGGAGGGAGGAGGAGGAGGGGGCGGCCTCACCTGTGCTGCAATGTCTGCAACAAAAAACTGCATCAATGCAACACAGGGGGGGGGGGAGGTGGTGCATGCAACAGCCCCGGCATATCCAGGGTATACAGCTATAGATCACATGTGATGGCAATGAATGGAGGTACCCACACCGCTATAACCATCACCCCCTGCAGATGTGGGGCACATGGATGGGTCAGTCAGTAGAGCAGTGTTTCCCAAGCAGAGTGCCTCCAGCTGTTGCAAAACTACAACTCCCAGCATGCCCGGACAGCCTTCGGCTGTCCGGGCATGCTTGGAGTTGTAGTTTTGCAACAGCTGGAGGCACTCTGCTTGGGAAACACTGCAGTAGAGCATCAGACTCCCAATCTCAAGGTCCAGGGTTCAAGTCCCTGTTCATCAACAACTGCGGTGTTATTTTTTTTATTTATTAATTACATTTTTTTTTTTTTTGCAAAATCTCCCCCTAATATCTATGAGAAGGCAAAGATATATTTAAGAGGACAGGAGAAACCATCATCAGCCCTGAATAGATGGCAAAGTCTATGGATGAGATCAGCCTCCATATAAGGGGAGGGGAGGGTCCTCTCTGCTATAGACCAAGGCAACAGAATCTGGGGACAAAGGCAAAACCCGGGGGACTACAAGTCCCAGCATACCAGAACGCTCCCGCCTGCCCCAGCCCTAAGGGATGCACAATGGGAAGCGCTGGAGGACACAGAGCCCTGCGCGGCCCCAGCCTCCTCCCAGTTCTATGAACAATGCTTCCTCTCCGCCATTACCCGGGCCTCCCCCCACCTCCTCTCCAGCTCTTCCCCCCTCCACCCTGTCAGGCTCGAGCCCTCCACACTTTCCCCGCCGGTGAAGGCCCCCCCGCCGGTACCTGTGTGAGAGAGGGGATGCACGGAGGCGGATGTCGGGTCCCCGGGCTGGGTGTATACGCGTCTCTCAGGCGACTGCCGCTGGGAGAGTCCGGTCTCTTCCGAGCGCTCAAAGCTCTAACCGATCCACGGGGTTTCCTCCAATCGCTGAGCAGGGGCCGGGGGAGTGACGTCAAGCGCTGCTATGGCAACGGCTGACTGGGTGGCATAATCACCGCCCGCTCCCTCCCCTCCCTCCCTGTAGGCCTCGGGGGCGCGCGGCGGCGGAGGGTGGGGTGCTCGTGCCCGCCCGGGGCCCTGGCTGCACAGTCACTGCCTCACAGGCCGGCGGGGAGGGCCGGGGGCCATGCTGTGGTCCTGGTGCCGACATACAGTGGAGGAGATAACATATCTGGACCCTTAGAATAAAATCATGAGGGGGAGGGGGAGGGCTCCATCACCATATGAAGCAATATCTAAGATGGAATGTTACACCTGTATAAATTATAAGGGGATTCGACTGTGATGGAGAATGGTTTGTCAGTGTATGGTAAAAAATAAAGTTTCCATTGTACAAACACCTACAACACTTATCAGAACGGTCTTTGTTGCCTGTAGCAACCAATGAAGTGACAGCTAGGCTACGGTTGCTATAGGCAACTGATGTTTTTCATGCCTAGTCCGCGCTCCCCAGCATGTGGTTCTCCAGCAAAACTACAATTCCCATTATACGCTGAAAGCCAAGGCTACAACACCCATCTTGGTGCATTCACACCACAGTTTGTGTATACAGCGACCGTATACAGTTTATATTATAGCACCGTATTTGTTTTATACCATACAGTTTTAATATTCCCAAACTGTATAAATAAACCATGCTGTGTATGCCGCATTACCCTGACAGCAGAAGCTACAATGCCCATCATACTCCTAAGCTACAATAACCATCATACCCTAACAGCCAAAGATACAATGCCCATCATATACTGACAACCAAACATACAATGCCCATCATATACTGACAACCAAACATACAATGCCCATCATATACTGACAACCAAACATACAATGTCCATCATATACTGACAACCAAACATACAATGCCCATCATATACTGACAACCAAAGATACAATGCCCATCATATACTGACAACCAAAGATACAATGCCCATCATATACTGACAACCAAAGATACAATGCCCATCATATACTGACAACCAAAGATACAATGCCCATCATATACTGACAACCAAAGATACAATTGCCCATCTTATACTGACTACCAAAGCTACAATGCCCATCATATACTGACAACCAAAGATACAATGCCCATCATATACTGACAACCAAAGATACAATGCCCATCATATACTGACAACCAAAGATACAATGCCCATCATATACTGACAACCAAACATACAATACCCATCATATACTGACAACCAAAGATACAATGCCCATCATATACTGACAACCAAACATACAATGCCCATCATATACTGACAACCAAACATACAATACCCATCATATACTGACAACCAAAGATAGAATGCCCATCATATACTGACAACCAAAGATACAATGCCCATCATATACTGACAACCAAAGATACAATGCCCATCATATACTGACAACCAAACATACAATGCCCATCATATACTGACAACCAAAGATACAATGCCCATTATATACTGACAACCAGATACAATGCCCATCATATACTGACAACCAAAGATACAATGCCCATCATATACTGACAACCAAACATACAATGCCCATCATATACTGACAACCAAACATACAATGCCCATCATATACTGACAACCAGATACAATGCCCATCATATACTGACAACCAAAGATACAATGCCCATCATATACTGACAACCAAAGCTACAATGCCCATCATATACTGACAACCAAACATACAATGCCCATCATATACTGACAACCAAAGATACAATGCCCATCATATACTGACAACCAAAGATACAATGCCCATCATATACTGACAACCAAACATACAATGCCCATCATATACTGACAACCAAACATAAAATGCCCATCATATACTGACAACCAAACATACAATGCCCATCATATACTGACAACCAAAGATACAATGCCCATCATATACTGACAGCCAAAGATACAATGCCCATCATATACTGACAACCAAACATACAATGCCCATCATATACTGACAACCAAAGATACTATGCCCATCATATACTGACAACCAAACATACAATGCCCATCATATACTGACAACCAAACATACAATGCCCATCATATACTGACAACCAAACATACAATGCCTATCATATACTGACAACCAAAGATACAATGCCCATCATATACTGACAACCAAAGATACAATGCCCATCATATACTGACAACCAAAGATACAATGCCCATCATATATGTTACGCCTAGCGCTCCGGGTCCCCGCTCCTCCCCGGAGCGCTCACGGCGTCTCTCTC
Source organism: Hyla sarda (assembly GCF_029499605.1). Lineage (NCBI taxonomy): Eukaryota > Metazoa > Chordata > Amphibia > Anura > Hylidae > Hyla > Hyla sarda. The sequence goes on from NC_079193.1 coordinate 336,533,080, forward strand.
CCCGCAGCGCCCCGGTCAGTCCCGCTGACCGGGAGCGCTGCACTGTCATGGCCGTCGGGGATGCGGTTCGCACAGCGGGACGCGCCCGCTCGCGAATCGCATCCCAGGTCACTTACCCGTCCCGGTCCCCTGCTGTCATCTGCTGGCGCGCGCGGCTCCGCTCTCTAGGGCGCGCGCGCGCCAGCTCTCTGCGACTTAAAGGGCCAGCGCACCAATGATTGGTGCCTGGCCCAATTAGCTTAATTGGCTCCCATCTGCTCCCTGCCTTTATCTGACCTCCTCCCATGCACTCCCTTGCCGGATCTTGTTGCCTTGTGCCAGTGAAAGCGTTTAGTGTGTCCAAAGCCTGTGTACCTGAACTTCTGCTACCCATCCTGACTACGAACCTTGCCGCCTGCCCCCGACCTTCTGCTACGTCTGACCTTGCTTCTGCCTACTCCCTTGTACCGCGCCTATCTTCAGCAGCCAGAGAGGTGAGCCGTTGCTAGTGGATACGACCTGGTCACTACCGCCGCAGCAAGACCATCCCGCTTTGCGGCGGGCTCTGGTGAAAACCAGTAGTGGCTTAGAACCGGTCCACTAGCACGGTCCACGCCAATCCCTCTCTGGCACAGAGGATCCACTACCTGCAAGCCGAATCGTGACAGTAGATCCGGCCATGGATCCCGCTGAGGTGCCGCTGCCAAGTCTCGCTGATCTTCCCACGGTGGTCGCTCAGCAATCGCAGCAGATTGCCCAACAAGGACAGCAGCTGTCGCAGTTGACCGCCATGTTACAGCAAATTCTGCCTCTGCTACAGCAGCAACCATCTCCTCCGCCAGCTCCTGCACCTCCTCCGCAGCGAGTGGCCGCTCCTAACCTCCGCTTGTCCCTGCCGGACAAATTTGATGGGGACTCCAGACTCTGCCGTGGATTTTTGTCTCAGTGTTCCCTGCATATGGAGATGTTGTCAGACTTGTTTCCTACAGAACGGTCTAAGGTGGCGTTCGTAGTAAGTCTTCTTTCAGGAAAGGCCTTGTCTTGGGCCACACCGCTCTGGGACCGCAATGATCCTGCCACAGCCACAGTCCAGTCCTTCTTTGCTGAAGTCCGAAGTGTCTTTGAGGAACCTGCCCGAGCCTCTTCTGCTGAGACTGCCTTGCTGAACCTGGTCCAGGGTAATTCTTCCGTTGGCGAGTACGCCATACAATTCCGTACTTTTGCTTCTGAACTATCCTGGAATAATGAGGCTCTCTGCGCGACCTTTAAAAAAGGCCTATCCAGTCGCATCAAGGATGTGCTGGCCGCACGAGAGATTCCTGCCAACCTCCAAGAACTCATCCATTTGGCTACCCGCATTGACATGCGTTTTTCTGAGCGACACCAAGAGCTCCGCCAGGAAAAAGACTTAGATCTCTGGGCACCTCTCCCACAGCATCCTTTGCAGTCTTCGCCTGGGCCTCCCGCCGAGGAGGCCATGCAAGTGGATCGGTCTCGCCTGACCCAGGAAGAGAGGAATCGCCGTAGAGAAGAAAATCTCTGTCTGTACTGTGCCAGTACTGAGCATTTCTTGGTGGATTGCCCTATCCGTCCTCCACGCCTGGGAAACGCACGCACGCACCCAGCTCACGTGGGTGTGGCATCTTTTGCTTCTAAGTCTTCTTCTCCACGTCTCACGGTGCCCGTGCGGATTTCCCCTACAGCCAACTCCTCCATCTCAGCCGTGGCCTGCTTGGACTCTGGTGCCTCCGGGAATTTTATGTTGGAGTCCTTTGTTAATAAATTCAGCATCCCGGTGACCCGTCTCGCCAAACCGCTCTACATTTCCGCGGTCAACGGAGCCAGATTGGACTGCACCGTGCGTTACCGCACAGAACCCCTCCTGATGTCTATCGGACCCCACCACGAAAGGATTGAGTTCTTCATCCTCCCCAGTTGTACCTCTGAGGTCCTCCTCGGTCTGCCATGGCTCCGGCTTCATTCCCCCACCCTTGATTGGACCACCGGGGAGATAAAGAACTGGGACTCTGCCTGCCATAGGAAGTGCCTCTCCCCCCCTCCCAGTCCCGTCAGGCAAACCTCTGTGCCTCCTCATGGCCCCCGTCCTGGTGTCACACTGCCCCGTGCCAGGCTTCGCCCTCTGCCCTCCCTCCCCATTCCCACTCCTGCTGTACTGCCTGCCGTTGAGGAAACCCTCCATTTTTTCCCGGTGTCCTCATCCCAGGGGAGGCAGTTGCCGGTCAAAGAAAAGGGGAGACCTAAGGGGGGGGGTACTGTTACGCCTAGCGCTCCGGGTCCCCGCTCCTCCCCGGAGCGCTCACGGCGTCTCTCTCCCCGCAGCGCCCCGGTCAGTCCCGCTGACCGGGAGCGCTGCACTGTCATGGCCGTCGGGGATGCGGTTCGCACAGCGGGACGCGCCCGCTCGCGAATCGCATCCCAGGTCACTTACCCGTCCCGGTCCCCTGCTGTCATCTGCTGGCGCGCGCGGCTCCGCTCTCTAGGGCGCGCGCGCGCCAGCTCTCTGCGACTTAAAGGGCCAGCGCACCAATGATTGGTGCCTGGCCCAATTAGCTTAATTGGCTCCCATCTGCTCCCTGCCTTTATCTGACCTCCTCCCATGCACTCCCTTGCCGGATCTTGTTGCCTTGTGCCAGTGAAAGCGTTTAGTGTGTCCAAAGCCTGTGTACCTGAACTTCTGCTACCCATCCTGACTACGAACCTTGCCGCCTGCCCCCGACCTTCTGCTACGTCTGACCTTGCTTCTGCCTACTCCCTTGTACCGCGCCTATCTTCAGCAGCCAGAGAGGTGAGCCGTTGCTAGTGGATACGACCTGGTCACTACCGCCGCAGCAAGACCATCCCGCTTTGCGGCGGGCTCTGGTGAAAACCAGTAGTGGCTTAGAACCGGTCCACTAGCACGGTCCACGCCAATCCCTCTCTGGCACAGAGGATCCACTACCTGGAAGCCGAATCGTGACAATATACTGACAACCAAAGATACAATGCCCATCATATACTGACAACCAAAGATACAATGCCCATCATATACTGACAACCAAAGATACAATGCCCATCATATACTGACAACCAAAGATACAATGCCCATCATATACTGACAACCAAAGATACAATGCCCATTATATACTGACAACCAAACATACAATGCCCATCATATACTGACAACCAAAGATACAATGCCCATCATATACTGACAACCAAAGATACAATGCCCATTATATACTGACAACCAAAGATACAATGCCCATCATATACTGACAACCAAAGATACAATGCCCATCATATACTGACAACCAAAGATACAATGCCCATCATATACTGACAACCAAAGATACAATGCCCATCATATACTGACAACCAAACATACAATGCCCATCATATACTGACAACCAAACATACAATGCCCATCATATACTGACAACCAAACATACAATGCCCATCATATACTGACAACCAAACATACAATGCCCATCATATACTGACAACCAAACATACAATGCCCATCATATACTGACAACCAAACATACAATGCCCATCATATACTGACAACCAAAGATACAATGCCCATCATATACTGACAACCAAAGATACAATGCCCATCATATACTGACAACCAAAGATACAATGCCCATCATATACTGACAACCAAAGATACAATGCCCATCATATACTGACAACCAAAGATACAATGCCCATCATATACTGACTACCAAAGCTACAATGCCCATCATATACTGACAACCAAAGATACAATGCCCATCATATACTGACAACCAAAGATACAATGCCCATTATATACTGACAACCAAACATACAATGCCCATCATATACTGACAACCAAAGATACAATGCCCATCATATACTGACAACCAAAGATACAATGCCCATTATATACTGACAACCAAAGATACAATGCCCATCATATACTGACAACCAAAGATACAATGCCCATCATATACTGACAACCAAAGATACAATGCCCATCATTTACTGACAACCAAACATACAATGCCCATCATATACTGACAACCAAACATACAATGCCCATCATATACTGACAACCAAACATACAATGCCCATCATATACTGACAACCAAACATACAATGCCCATCATATACTGACAACCAAACATACAATGCCCATCATATACTGACAACCAAACATACAATGCCCATCATATACTGACAACCAAAGATACAATGCCCATCATATACTGACAACCAAAGATACAATGCCCATCATATACTGACAACCAAAGATACAATGCCCATCATATACTGACAACCAAAGATACAATGCCCATCATATACTGACAACCAAAGATACAATGCCCATCTTATACTGACTACCAAAGCTACAATGCCCATCATATACTGACAACCAAAGATACAATGCCCATCATATACTGACAACCAAAGATACAATGCCCATCATATACTGACAACCAAAGATACAATGCCCATCTTATACTGACTACCAAAGCTACAATGCCCATCATATACTGACAACCAAAGATACAATGCCCATCATATACTGACAACCAAAGATACAATGCCCATCATATACTGACAACCAAAGATACAATGCCCATCATATACTGACAACCAAACATACAATACCCATCATATACTGACAACCAAAGATACAATGCCCATCATATACTGACAACCAAAGATACAATGCCCATCATATACTGACAACCAAACATACAATACCCATCATATACTGACAACCAAACATACAATGCCCATCATATACTGACAACCAGATACAATGCCCATCATATACTGACAACCAAAGATACAATGCCCATCATATACTGACAACCAAAGCTACAATGCCCATCATATACTGACAACCAAACATACAATGCCCATCATATACTGACAACCAAAGATACAATGCCCATCATATACTGACAACCAAAGATACAATGCCCATCATATACTGACAACCAAACATACAATGCCCATCATATACTGACAACCAAACATAAAATGCCCATCATATACTGACAACCAAAGATACAATGCCCATCATATACTGACAACCAAAGATACAATGCCCATCATATACTGACAACCAAACATACAATACCCATCATATACTGGCAACCAAACATACAATGCCCATCATATACTGACAACCAAAGGTACAATGTCCATCATATACTGACAACCAAACGTACAATGCCCATCATATACTGACAACCAAAGATACAATGCCCATCATATACTGACAACCAAAGATACAATGCCCATCATATACTGACAACCAAAGATACAATGCCCATCATATACTGACAACCAAAGATACAATGCCCATCATATACTGACAACCAAAGATACAATGCCCATCATATACTGACAACCAAAGATACAATGCCCATCATATACTGACAACCAAAGATACAATGCCCATTATATACTGACAACCAAACATACAATGCCCATCATATACTGACAACCAAAGATACAATGCCCATCATATACTGACAACCAAAGATACAATGCCCTTTATATACTGACAACCAAACATACAATGCCCATCATATACTGACAACCAAAGATACAATGCCCATCATATACTGACAACCAAAGATACAATGCCCATCATATACTGACAACCAAAGATACAATGCCCATCATATACTGACAACCAAAGATACAATGCCCATTATATACTGACAACCAAACATACAATGCCCATCATATACTGACAACCAAACATACAATGCCCATCATATACTGACAACCAAAGATACAATGCCCATCATATACTGACAACCATAGATACAATGCCCATCATATACTGACAACCAAAGATACAATGCCCATCATATACTGACAACCAAAGCTACAATGCCCATCATATACTGACAACCAAAGCTACAATGCCCATCATACCCTGACAGCCAAAACTACAAAGTCCAGCTGAAGCTACGATGCCCATTATACCTCAACACCCTAAGTTACAATGCCCATCATACCCTAACAGCTGAAGCTACAATGCCCATTATACCCAAACAGCCAAAACTACAATGCCTATCATACGCTAACAGCCCATCTTGTTCTAGCAGTTTTGCAATAGCTGGACAGCCACATGTTAAAGGAGTACTCCAGCCCTAAGACATCTTATCCCCTATCCAACCAAAGGAATGCATTGAGGGGGAGTGACTGTGACGTCACCAGCCTCCGTTACGCATTCATCCAGCACGGAGCGAAGTTCGCTCTGTGCACAGGATGTCTGGGGTGCCGCAGACAAGATTGTGGGGGTCCCCAACGGTGGGACCCATGCAATCTCTGTTGCGGCACCCCAGGCATCCTGTGCACAGAGCGAACTTCGCTCCGTGCTGGATGAATGCGTAACGGAGGCTGGTGACGTCACAGTCACGCCCCCTCAATGCAAGTCTATGGGAGGGGGCGTGACGGCCATCACGTTACTCCCATAGACTTGCATTGAGGGGGTGGGGCGTGACATCACATGGGGTCGAGTCGTGATGTCACGATACTCCCGCTCTGTGGTAGTGAGGCTTCAGACTCGGAGCCTCCAGCACTGCGTGCAGCTCACACAGGTGGGTGCTGCATGAGAGATTGCGGGGGTCCCCAGCGGCGGGACCCCAGTGATCACACATCTTATCCCTTAACCTCAGGCCCGGAGTACCCCTTTAAGGAACACTGTCCTAAAATGTTTTATTTGGTTCCCACTGATGGTGTAATAATGTGCCCCCCCCCCCCCCCCCCCGCTGCGCTCGGACCCCCAGAAATCGAAAACATATCCCCTATCCGGCAGAGTGCCACAGATGGGGTAACACTGTCCTAGAAATTCTTCTTTGGCCCCCACCAATCATGTATCAATTCTAAAGATGTCACTAGAACAAGCTCATTCCCCTGTTTCGAATGTCCTATACTTTGTAATCACGAGTGACATATGTGCCCTCTGCTCCATTATAGTGATCAGGGGACATGGGACCCCACTTGGCGATTGTTGATGATCCCAATGATCTAAGATCTATTATTGTTCCTATTATTGATCCATTTGAACTAAGCCACAGGGAACCTCACTTCTGACAATTCACTTGGTCTTAGAGGTGATTTACAACATGTCATTTAAATTATCTGTACTGATCAGGTCCCTACAGCTGCCCTGGAGCCACAAGGGTCCTGAGGATGGGCAGATGTCTTATGACAGTAGGTGGGTGTCAAGCATCTGGCTGTTGCATGTGATATAGACCAGTGTTTCCCAACCAGTGTGCCTCCAGCTGTTGCAAAACTACAACTCCCAGCATGCCCGGACAGTTAATAAAGATAGATTTAGAAATTGTCACAAAAGAGCAAGAACACTTTTTTTTTTTTTGCTGCAGGTGCTGGTATCCATAGAGAAACCCCCATTATAAGTAGTCTTTTGTGACAATTTCTAAATCTATCTTTATTAACAAAAATATATTTCACTAGGATTTGTTTTGTCTTGTATTAAAGAGTACCTGTCACCAAACTAAACTTTTAATATATTGTTCTTTATGTAATTATAAGACACTTTGGTATTTACTTGCTGTTAAAATTCTCAACCTTTTATATGTTTTTAATGTGATTGAAAAAACAGCCACTAGGGGGCTCTGTTCTGTTCCTTGTCCCAAGTCAAACAGTTAGTTTGGTCTCTGACTGGCCTGGCAGGACACTAAACTCAGGAAGTGCATGCGGAGCATGGCGAGGCACAGCTCTCGCAGGCTTCAGTGATGTCATACCTGCTGGGGAACGCCCACTTTCTCCTGCCGGGAGCTCACAGACTGTGAGCAAGGGGAAGGATATAGTACACAGCTTTTTAAAGCTCTGACATTTTTTAAGGGCACGAGGCATGTTAAGAGTAGTTAGGGAATATAATCTGAGTTAGTTTAGAAAATATGATTTGATGACAGGTACTCTTTAAGGATGCAGCACTTCAGTTTTTTCCTGCTTGCCTTCTAATAGCCATAAACACTTTACATTTTCCACCTACAGGGCCATATGAGAGTTTGTTTTTTTGCGCCAACTAATGTAATGACATCTTTCAATTTACTACAAAATCGATGGTGAAACCAAAAAAACTTTGTGGGACAAAGTTGAAAAAAAACTCTGCTATTTTGCAACATTTGGTGGGTTTTGTTTTCATGCAGTGCATTTTTCGGTAAAATTGACAATTACGGTACAACAATACCCAATTTATATAGGTTTTGTTTTGGTTACTTTAAGAAAATGAGTATGCTTGAAATTGAGATCTTCTGACTCCTATAACTCTCTTATCTTTCTGTATATGGGACTGCTTAGGGCATATTTTCGGCCCTGGGATCGGGGCCCCAGGAGCGGAGTTGGCAGCGGCAACGGCAGGCGGATCTTCAGTGCGCAACAGCAGGAGGTAAGGCTGGCCTCCTGCTGTTGCTTAGCAACAACTCCCAGCATGCACAAAAGGGCATGCTGGGAGTTGTTATGCAACAGCTGGAGGCACTTTTTTTTTGCCTCCAGCTGTTGCGTAACTACAACCCCCAGCATGCACGGACAGCCAAAGGGCATGCTGGGAGTTGCAGTAGTGTGCCTCCAGCTGTTGCATAACTACAAGTCCCAACATGCACTGATAGACCGTACATGCTGGGATTTGTAGTTTTGCAACAGCTGGAGGCTCACTGGTTGTGAAACACTGAGTTAAATAATAAACTCCCAGTGATTTGCAACCAGTGTGCCTCCAGTTGTTGCATAACTACAACCCCCAGCATGCACAGGCAACCAAAGGGCATGCTGGGAGTTTTAGTAGTGTGCCTCCAGCTGTTGCATAACTACAAGTCCCAGCAGGCCCTTTGGCTGTCTGAGCATGCTGAGAGTTGTAGCTTTTTGCAACAGCTGAAGGCACACTGGTTGCAAAACACTGAGTTTGTTACCTAAATCAGTGTTTCGCAACCCCCAGCATGCACGGACAGCCAAAGGGCATGCTGGGAGTTGCAGTAGTGTCCCTCGAGCTGTTGCAAACTACAACTCCCAGCATGCACTGATAGACCATACATGCTGGGAGTTGTAGTTTTGCAAAAGCTGGAGGCACACTGGTTGCGAAACACCAAGTTAAGTAACAAACTCTCAGTGCTTTGCAAACAGTGTGCCTCCAGCTGTTGCATAACTACAACCCCTAGCATGCACAACAGCCTAGGGGCATGCGGTGAGTTGTAGTTTTGCAACAGCTGGAGGCTTGCCCCCCTATGTGAATATACAGGGTACATTCAGACGGGCGGGGGTTTACAGTGAGTTTCTCACTGCAAATTTGAGATGCAGCAAATTTTCCGCTGCCGCTCAAACTCCCAATGGGAAACTCGCTGTAAACCCCGCCTGTGTGAATGTACCCTAAAAACACTACACTACACCTACACAAAATAAAGGGTAAAACACTACATATACATATACCCAAATACAGTAACGTCGCCCCCCCCCCCCCCAATAAAAATGAAAAACGACTGGTATGGCAGTGTTTCCAAAATGGAGACTCCAGCTGTTGCAAAACAACAACTCCCAGTATTGCCGGACAGCCATTGACTGTCCAGGCATGCTAGGAGTTTTGTAAAAGCTGGAGGCACGCTGTTTGGGAAACACTGCCGTAGGGTAATTTTGGTATCAGAAGCAAGTGTAATTCTTGCATCCGGGTCCGTCCCTATGCAAATCCCTAATTTAGGCCTTGAATGCGCATGGCGCTCTCTCACTTCGGAGCTCTGTCGTATTTCAATGCAACAATTTAGTGCCACATATGGGGTATTTCCAAACTCAGGAGAAATTGCCTAACACATTTTGGGGGGCTTTTTCTCCTTTTACCCCTTATGAAAAGTTGGGGTCTATACTTGCATGTTATTGTAAAAAAAAATATTTTTTACACTAACATGCTGGTGTTGCCCAATACTTTTCATTTTCAGAAGAGTAAAAAGGAAAAACAAAAAAACAAAATTTGTAACGCAATTTTTCCTGAGTACGAAAATACCCCATGTGTGGGCATAAAATGCCCTGCAGGCGCACAACAGGGCTCAGGAGTGAGAGTGCACTATGTAAATTTGAGGCCTAAATTGGTGATTTGCACAGGGGTGGCTGATTTTACAGCGGTTCTGACATAAACGCAAAAACAAAAATACCCACATGTGACCCCATTTTGTAAACTACACCCCTCACGGAACGTAACAAGGGGTATAGTGAGCCTTAACACCCCACAGGTGTTTGACGAATTTAGTTAAAGTTGGATGGGAAAATGAAAAAAGAAAAAACATTTTCATTAAAATGCTGGTGTTACCTTTACATTTTTCACAAGGGAAAATAGGAAAAAAAAGCCCCCCAAAATGTGTAACCCCATTTCTTCTGAGTAAGAACATACCCCATATGTGGATGTAAAGTGCTCTGCGGGCAAATTACAATGCTCAGAAGAGAAGGAGAGCCATTGGGGAGAGAAAATTTGCCCGGAATTGAAGGCCATGTGTGTTTACAAAGCCCCCATAGTGCCAGAACAATGGAACCCCCCACATGTGACCTCATTTTGGAAACTACACCCCTCATATAATATAATAAGGGGTGCAGTGACCATTTACACCCCACAGGTGTCTGACAGATTTTTGGAACAGTGGTCCGTGAAAATGAAAAATTAAATTTTTCATTTGCACAGGCACAGCCTACTGTTCAAAAGATCTGTAAAATGCCAGTGGGGTGTAAATGCTCACTGCACCCATTATTAAATTCTGTGAGGGGTGTAGCTTCCAAAATGGTGTCACATGTGGGGGGGGGGGGTCCACTGTTGTGGCACCATGAGGGCTCTGTAAACGCACATGGCCCCCGACTTCCATTCCAAACAGATTCTCTCTCCAAAAGCTTAATGGCGCTCCTTCTCTTCTGAGCATTGTAGTTCGCCTGCATTTTACATCCACATATGGTGTATTTCCATACTCAAAAGAAATGGGGTTAAACATTTTGGGGGGCATTTTCTCCTATTACCCCTGGTAAAAATTTTATATTTGGGGAAAAACCAGCATTTTAGTGAAAAAAAAAAATTCCATCTACACATCCGACTTTAACGAAAAGTCGTCAAACACCTGTGGGGTGTTACGTTCCTTGAGGTGTGTAGTTTCCAAAATGGTATGCCATGTGTTGTTTTCTTTTGCTGTTCTGGCACCATAGTGGCTTCCTAAATGCAACATGTCCCCCAAAATCCATTTCAGCAAAATGTGCTTTCAAAAAGCCAAATGTGACTCCTTCTCTTCTGAACATTGTAGTGCACCAGCAGAGCACTTGACATCCACACATGGGGTATTTCCATACTCAGAAGTAATGGGGTTACAACTTTTTGGGGGGGGGCATGTTCTCCTATTATCCCTTGTAGAAATGGAAAATTTGGGGGAAACCGGTATTTTAGTGACATTTTTTTTTTCATTTACTCATCTGACTTTAATGAAAAGTTGTCAAACACCTGTAGGGTGTTAATGCTCACTGGACCCCTTGTTACATTCCTTGAGGGGTGTAGTTTCTGAAATAGTATGCTATGTGTTTGTTTTTTTTGCTGTTCTTGCACCATAGGGGATTTCTAAATGCGACATGCCCCCCAAAAACCATTTCAGCAAAATTTGCTTTCCAAAAGCCAAATGTGACTCCTTCTCTTCTGAGCATTGTAGTTCGCCAGCAGAGCACTTGATGTCCACATATGGGGTGTTTCCATACTTGGATAAAATGGGGTTACAAATTTTGGGGGGGCATTTTCTCCTGTTACCCCTTGTAAAAATGTTAAATTTTGGGGCGTGGCTTGACATGGACAGGAATGGCTGCACACTGAAGGCGCTCCTGCACCGCTGGCCACAACATTAGCTGCCTAATCCCTCGGTGACCCTGCTCCTCCATGGGGAGGACCTCTCGGCAGGCCAGAGCTTCCCCTGCACCTACCCGGCTGATCCCCGCAGCGCCTGGAGGCATCCTGCAATACGTGCAGCTGCCTCCGGCTCAGGCTCCTTCCTCGGCCATTGCTGGGCCTGCGCAGGGCCTGCGCTCACACTCCAGCGGCCGGGTGTCGTTACATCAGGGCGCCCCTTCTGTCTCCTCCCTACTGCTTCGGGAGATGTTGAGGACCCCTCACCTCAGCTGCTGTCTGCTTCTGCCCCCTCTGCTGTTCCTGGGGACCCGGACCGGCCATCTCTGCTGCAGGCTGCTGCGCAGCCCCTGGGGCCTACACCTCTTGCTCCTCTCCTGGTGGCGTGTCCTCTTCCTGCCTCTTCAGCACAGGACCCTGCGGTGAGTGACTTCCTCGGCCCCTTGACACCCTCTGTGGACCCTGGCAGCCCTGCTCTGCTGTCCCTTCCTCCTGTTGCCTCCCTCTCCCCCTCTCCTCAGGGCCTAGGGCCGCCATCTTGGGCCTCACTGGTGAGGGGTTTGCCTCCCCCTCCTGCGAGCTCCCTGCTGCTGTCAGCTGCACCCTCCTGCTCAGCCCCCCCCTCCCCTGGCTCCATGGACTGGGGATCTGGGCTCTATTCTGCCAGTCATCCTCTTTGGGACGGACCTGCCTCTCCCTCTATTGGGTCCCCTCACCCTGCCCAGTCGACTACCCTGGCTGACCGCTACACATCCCCTGGTTCTCCTTCACCACAGAGGCTGAGACAGAGCACCATGATGTCCTTTGGGGTCCCCCACCTGCCTCCTCAGGGGATGCCTCATTCCCATCCTGGGTCTGCTCCGCCTGCTCCGCCGGCTTCTCCGGCTGCGGCCTCACCATCTTGGGACGCCCTTTTGGATTCTGATGTTCCTTGCTCTCGCATCTCCCTTCCTCCCTCAGCTATGCCTGATCTGAGTCAATTGCTCTCTGAGTATATTGCTCAGCTCCAATCCACCATTGCCTCGCAAACTGACTTTCTCAGTGATCTCCATGCTCATGTAGAGCACCTTGACAACAGGGGGAGGCGCAACAACATCAGGGTGCGAGGGTTGCTAGAGGCTACCCGTGATGAGGATCTCTTCACTTTGGAAGCCATTTTCAACATTATCCTTGGGGAACCTGCCTCTCATAAAATTAAGCTGGATAGGGCTCACCGGCACGTCACCCCAAATCTAATGTGGGGACTCCGCGGGATGTCATCTGCTGTGTCCACAATTTTCAAGTCAAGGAAGCTATTGTGGCTAAAGCCAGATCTCTGCGGAACTTTGATTTTGATGGAGCCCCTATCCAAATTTTTCAGGACTTGGCTGACTCTCAGGAAGCGATGGATGCTTCAACCCCTCCTGGGAGTCCTCCGTTCCCACAATGTGCCCTACCGTTGGAACTTTCCGTTTGCCCTACATGCCCGAAGAGAAGGAAGCAATGCTGTTCTTCATTCCTACTCTGATCTCCTGCCCTTCTGCTCCACCCTGGAGCTGCCTGTGCCGCAGCTGGTAGATTGGAACCTGTCCTCTCCACCTCCTCCTCTTCCACCCGTGTGGCAGCCTGTCAGGACCCGCCGGTCTGGTTCCCAGAGGAAATCATCTTCTCCAGTCCTGGGGGTGCCCCCTCGGGCCCCCCCCTTGAGGTGGTGACTGAGACTCTCCACCGTCTCCCAGACACTCTACGTTTGGATGTCTTCTACCTGATGTGGGACTACCTCCCCTTGCTGTTCTCATTTTGTTTTTGCATATTTTTCTTGCTATTTTAATGTTGCATTTTTTGGTCACCGATGGTTTAGTTCTTCTCCCATCACCTGTGATCTTTTGCTGTGGCCTCGGAGTTGGATAGCTTACTTTTTGGTGGTTGTTTTTTGTTGGTGTACTTCCATCTCCCCTCTCGAGGCAGTAGCAATGGACTGCTCATGCTTTGGTCCTTGGTCCTTGGTGTCCGCATTGGCTCCTAGGTCAATGGTTTTCCCATTTGTTTGGCGTTATTTTCTCCTTGTTTTTCGTTGTCTTGTATGCTTGTTGTCTGTTTGTCTGCCCTCTTGTTCCCCTTTGTTCTCTCTCTCTTCTTCTTCTTCTTCTCTACTTCTAGGTTGCTTCTCCTTGCCTCTTCTCTAAGAAACCAGGGCTCCACGGCTGCTGACTTACTGCTTCACCGAGATCCCTTTGGACCATCCTGTGAGTATGTTTTTCCATAAGCTCTTTTCTTTTCTTTACCGTCCACCATGGTCAAGTGTGTTTCCTTGTATGTTAAAGGTTTGAACTCTCATTCTAAGAGGCGTCTGTTGCAAAGGGAGCTGGTTGCCCTGCATGCTGATATAGTCTTCCTTCAGGAGACGCACTTTGACCATTCTGGATCCTTTCAATTTCTTACCCATCTTTTCCCACAAGCATACTCTGCTGTCTCTGATAGGAAAATGGCTAGGGTGGCTATCTTAATTTCCAGGTCCTGCCCCTTACAAGTTTCTACCACCTTCCTTGATCCTCTGGGGCGTTATGTAATTTTGGAGGGGGTACAGGGTGGGGTCCCACTCTTACTCTGTAATATCTATGCCCCCAACATGTCTCAAATCCCTTTCTTGCGTAGAGTGCTGGCTAAACTTCACAAATACCCCTCGTCTGCCTGGTTGTTGGGAGGGGGGACTTTAACCCCTTAACGACGCAGGACGTATATTTACGTCCTGCGCCGGCTCCAGCGATATGAAGCAGGATCGCGCCGCGATCCCGCATCATATCGCGTCGGTCCCGGCGCTCATCAACGGCCGGGACCCGCGGCTAATACCACACATCGCCAATCGTGGCGATGTGCGGTATTAACCCTTTAGAAGCGGCGGTCAAAGCTGACCGCCGCTTCTAAAGCGAAAGTGAAAGTGACCCGGCTGCTCAGTGGGGCTGTTCGGGACTGCCGCTGTGAAATCGCGGCATCCCGAACAGCTGACCGGACACCGGGAGGGCCCTTACCTGCCTCCTCGGTGTCCGATTGGCGAATGACTGCTCCGTGCCTGAGATCCAGGCAGGAGCAGTCAAGCGCCGATAACACTGATCACAGGCGTGTTAATACACGCCTGTGATCTGTCTAAAAGATCAGTGTGTGCAGTGTTACAGGTCCCTATGGGACCTGTAACACTGCAAAAAAAGTAAAAAAAAGTGTTAATAAAGGTCATTTAACCCCTTCCCTAATAAAAGTTTGAATCACCCCCCTTTTCCCATAAAAAAAATAAAACAGTGTAAAAAAAAAAATAATAATAAACACATGTGGTATCGCCGCATGCGTAAATGTCCGAACTATAAAAATATATCAATAATTAAACCGCACGGTCAATGGTGTACGCGCAAAAAAATTCCAAAGTCCAAAAAAGCGTATTTTGGTCTATACCATTAAAAAATTAATAAAAAGTGATCAAAAAGTCCGATCAAAACAAAAATCATACTGATAAAAACTTCAGATCACGGCGCAAAAAATTAGTCCTCATACCGCCCTGTACTTGGAAAAATAAAAAAGTTATAGGGGTCAGAAGATGACATTTTTAAACGTATAAATTTTCCTGCATGTAGTTATGATTTTTTCCAGAAGTGCGACAAAATCAAACCTATATAAGTAGGGTATCATTTTAACCGTATGGACCTACAGAATAATGATAAGGTGTAATTTTTCCTGAAATATGCACTGCGTAGAAACTGGGAGCGCTCCTTTAGCTTTTATTCTCACCCTCATAAGCTACATACACGTATAGACTACTTCTTTGGTCACCTCCCTATGGTCCGCATGCTCTCTACCTCCTCTCTTGAACCAATCTCCTGGTCTGACCACTGCCCCATTCTCCTCTCTTTTTCTTCCTCCCCCTCTTCTCTTCAGTCCTGCCACTGGCGGCTGAATTACTCTCTCCTTAAATTGTTGCCTTCTCGGTAGTCGATACAGAAGTGTCTGACCGAGTACTTTGCCACTAATGACGGTTCGGTCTCCTCTCAAGCCATTGTCTGGGAGGCACACAAGTCCGTGGTACATGGGCATTGTATTGCGTTGGGTGCTCGGATTAAGCGTGACACTCTGACTCACTCCTGGGAACTCTGTGCTGAAATATCTCGCCTTGAGGCTCTCTTGCTCTCTACCCCTTCTCTTTCCTTGTTACGGCGCCTGGTGGCCGCTCGGGCACAGTTGGGCGATCTGGCCTTGCACAGAGTTGAGCGGCAATTGTTGTTTGCTAAACAGTGCTTTTATGAAAAGGGCAATAAGGCCCATACTATGTTGGCCAGACGTCTGTGTGACCACGCGGTTGCTCAGTCTCCTTCTGCTTTAAAAGACTATTCTGGTGTTCTACGTTACCACCCTGCCGATATCTCCCGCCTCTTCGTTGACTATTATACTAATCTCTACTCACTCCCTTCTCAGCTTCTGTCCGATCCGGTGGAGCGAGCAGCAGTTCTTGACTCTTATCTCTCCAGATGCGGCTTGCCCACTCTGTCGGGGGCTGATGTTCTCAATGCTCCCATAACAGAGGAAGAACTCTCGGAGGTCCTCAAATCTCTGCCTGCTGGTTGTTCCCCTGGCCCGGATGGTTTAACGTATTTATACTATAAGACTTTTTCCTCTGTCTTTGTACCTAAGCTTGTTCCCCTTTTCAACTCTTTCATGGGTGGCAGGTGATCCCGCAGTCTTTTTTGCACTGCTTAATTACCTTAATACCTAAACCTGGCAAGGATCCACATGATTGCTCTAGTTACCGGCCTATTGCCTTTCTTAACTCGGACCTAAAACTATTTTCTAAGGTGTTGGCGGTTAGACTCTGTGCCTTTGGGTTGGGTTTATCCCCTGCCATCAGGGAGGCGACAACACCAGGAGGGTAATAGATCTTGTGGACTTGGTCAATCGGAGGTCTGAGCAGGTGTTACTCCTTAACCTTGATGCCGAGAAGGCGTTCGATAGACTGGGGTGGCCCTTCCTTTTTGCCACCCTTCAGAAATTTGGTATTACGGGTTTTCTGACTGCACTGCAGGGTCTCTACTCCTCTCCCACTGCCTCTCTCAAGCTTCCTCATGCTCCTTCTCCGACTTTCCCCTTGTCCAATGGTACCCGGCAGGGCTGCCCTCTGTCTCCTCTCATTTTTGCTCTTTGCACAGAACCTCTGGCTGCCATGATTATTGGGAACCCGGACATTACTGGCATTTCCTTGCATGATAGGGAGTTTAAAATCTGCTTGTTTGCTGATGATGTTCTTCTCACACTCTCCCTGCCTTTACTCTCTCTCCCTAAGTTGTACAGAGCATTTCATGACTATGGGGTGGTCTTTGGTTACAAGGTAAACCTATCTAAGTCTGAGATCCTTCAATCTCCCTGTTTCTACCTGCACTCTCTTGCGCTCCGACTATTATTTTAAATGGTCTTCCTCTGCTCAAATACTTAGGGGTTCGTATTACTTCTTGCTACTCTTCTCTATACTCACCTAACTAACTTCCGCTCTTTCGGGAGCTTCGTGCCCTCCTACAGAAGTGGCGTACACAGTACATTTCCTTTTTTGGGCGTATTGCGGCGGTTAAAATTACGATCCTTCCAAAACTCCTCTATTTTTTTGAAACGTTGCCAGTTCGGGTGCCGTTATCTTCCCTCCATTCCTTTCAGTCGGCCATTTTTCGTTTCATTTGGGATGGGAAGCGGCATCGCCTACCCATGACTGTTATGATGGCTAGTAGGACGTGGGGAGGCCTAGCAGTCCTGGATATCATTAAATATTATTGGGCTGCCCACTTGCGCCATCTTGCAGCGTGGGGATCTTACCATGTATACAGCTGCTGGAAGGAGTTGGAAAAACTCTGGTTAGCCCCCGTTCACCCTAACACTCTCATCTGGTCTCCTCTTGCGTCTTCTGTCTCTCCCCTTTCCTGGGTCCCATGACTTTCTCTAAATATGTCTGGGGATACTGTTCTGTGTGTTCTCCCCCTTGCGTTCTTTCCTATATCACCCTAATTTTCCTGGTATGTCTTCTGGTATGTCTTCTCCTCTCTCCCACTCCCTCCTATCCTTTGACCACTTAGTCACTTAGTGACTCGTTGGGATCTCCCTTCCTCTGAGCCTCGACTGGACCCACATCGGTCTCTCTGCCTACTGGGTTTGAGAGACTGTGCCGTGGTGGGCCTCAAGTGAAGGGACTTCTCTCAGTTATCTACTCCTTACTTCTCCACCGTTCTGAGGGGACCCCTCCCTCCCATCGTTACATGGCTCGCTGGGAGACTGCCCTCAACACTACCATCACACTTCCCCAGTGGCGGGCAATCTGGGAGAGGGGTGGATCTAGGTACCCTATTTCATATATTCTGGTCTTGCCCCCTTCCAACGGAGTATTGTGTTAAGGTTCAGAGGTTGCTGGGTGAAATTTTAGATGTCCTGGTCCCCCATGTCTATCTCCTCCATCTCTCTCACCCTTCCTTATCTAAGAAACCCTTTAAGCTCTTTCAACATATTGTCTTAGCTGCCAAGACCCTTGTAGCCAAATACTGGAAGAATACCCTCCCTCCCTCTGAATCGGTTCTGTTGGCCCGTATTAGAGAGATTCGCTCTCTGGAATTCCTGACAGCCTCTCTCAATAATTCTATTCCCTGATTCCTCTCGGTCTGGGAGCCCTGGGATCGCTTTACTGATCGGCAGCCGCCTTGACTCACTCTTTCTCTTTCCTTCCCCCCTTTTTTCTTCTTTTCTCTCTCCTTCCCCTTTCACCCCGTCTTCTTTGGTTGTTGTGTGTCTGTTTTGGTATGCCTACCGTTTGTTCCCCCCCCCCCACCTCCCTCCCTCCCTTTGTATGTGGTTTCTGTCAACTTTGTGTTTGCTAATGAAGTTGCGTGGTAACACGCTTGTTTAGGCTAGTCAATGACTGCTGCGATAGTCCTAGTTGTGCAATATTGTAGCACCAAAGGTCTTCCACGACCTCAGTGCCTTTATTGGCCTACATTGGCCCTACCTTATACCTGTTTATTGAATCCCTTATGATGTATGTTCTTGGGTTTCGGCCCCTGTGATTTTATTACCCTTTGCAGATTGTAAGGGGCTGTGGCCCCTGTATTGTCATACTCCTGTTTTCTTGTTTTTGGATTTCTGTTTTTGAAAGAACTTTAATAAATATTACAGTTTTAAAAAAAATAATAAAATGTAAAATTTGGGGAAAAACCAGCATTTTAGTGATTTTTTTTTTTCCTTTACACTTCTGACTTTAGCGAAAAGTCGTCAAACACCAGGGGGGGTATTTAGGCTCACTGTACCCCTTGTTACCTTCCTTGTGGGTTGTAGTTTCCAAAATAGTATGCAATGTGTTTTTTTTTTTTTTTGCTGTTCTGGCACCATAGGGGCTTCCTAAATGCGACATGCCCCCCGAAAACCATTTCAGCAAACTTTACTCTCCAAAATCCCATTGTTGCTCCCTCCCTTCTGAGCCCTCTAGTGCACCCACAGAGCACTTTACATCTAATGTGGGGATCAAAAGTTTGGGCACCCCAGGTAAAAATTTGTATTAATGTGCATAAAGAAGCCAAGGAAAGATGGATAAATCGCCAAAAGGCATCAAATTACAGATTAGACATTCGTATAATATGTCAACAAAAGTTAGATTTTATTTCCATCATTTACACTTTCAAAATAACAGAAAACAAAAAAATGGCATCTGCAAAAGTTTGGGCACCCTGCAGAGTTAATATCTTGTACTGCCCCCTTTGGCAAGTATCACAGCTTGTAAATGCTTTTTGTAGCCAGCCAAGAGTCTTTCAATTCTTGTTTGAGGTATCTTTGCCCATTCTTCCTTACAAAAGTCTTCCAGTTCTTTGAGATTTCTGGGCTGTCTGTCACGCACTGCTCTTTTAAAGTCTATCCATAGATTTTCAATTATGTTGAGGTCAGGAGATTGTGAAGGCCATGGCAAAACCTTCAGTTTACGCCTCTTGATGTAACCCCCGTGAATTTCGAGGTGTGTTTGGGATAATTATCCATTTGTAGAAGCCATTCTCTCTTTAACTTCAGCTTTTTCACAGATGGCATCAAGTTAGCATCCAAAATTTGCTGAAATTTTATTGAATCCATTTTCCTTCTACTCGTGGGATGTTCCCTGTTCCACTGGTTGCAATACAACCCCAAAGCATGATTGATCCACCCCCATGCTTAACAGTTAGACAGAGGTTATTTTCATTAAATTCTGTTGCGCTTGTTCTGCAAGCGTATCTTTGCTCATTCTGGCCAAAAAGTTCTATTTTAACCTCATCGGTCCACAGAACTTGTTTCCAAAATGCATCAGGCTTGTCTATATGTTCATTTGCAAAGTTCAAATGCTGATTTTTGTGGTGAGGACATAGAAGAGGTTTTCTTCTGATGACTCTTCCATGAAGACCATATTTGTACAAGCATCTCTTTATAGTGGAATAGTGTACCACAACTCCAGTATCTGCCAGATCTTTCTGGAGGGATTGTGCAGTCAAACATGGGTTTTGAATAGTTTTTCTCACAATTCTGCGAGCTGTTCTGTCTTATATTTTTCTTGGTCTTCCAGATCTTGCTTTAACTTCCACTGTTCCTGATGGCTACCATTTCTTAATTACATTCCGAACAGAGGATATTGACATCTGAAAACGTTTTGCTATCTTCTTATAGCCTTCTCCAGCTTTGTGAATGTCAAATTTTCAGTTTCAGATTTCTAGCCAACTGCTTAGAAGAACCCATGGTGCTGATTGTTGGGGCAAGGTCAGATGAGTCTGGGCATTTTATACCTTTGAGATTGACATCACCTGGTCTTCCCAGATGATGATTGAGAACAATCCATGACACTGGCAGGTCTCAGCTTTGCAAAGGGGGCAGTGTATGCTATAAATTCAGCAGGGTGCCATTTTTGCAGACGCCATTTTTTTTGTTTTCTGTTATTTTGAAAGTGTAAATGATGGAAATAAAATCTAACTTTTGTTGACATATTATAAGAATGTCTAATCTGTAATTTGATGCATTTTGGAGATTTTTCCATCTTTCCTTGGCTTCTTTATGCACATTAATACAAATTTTTACCTGGGGTGCCCAAACTTTTGATCCCCACTGTACATATGAGGTCTTTCCTTACTCGAGAGAAATTAGGTTACAAATTTTCGGGGTATTTCTCTCCTTTTACCCATTGGAAAAAATTCAAAAAATGGCTCTACAAGAACATGCAAGTGTAAAAAATGAAGATTTTGAATTTTCTCATTCACTTTGCTGCTATTGTGAAACACCTAAAGGGTTAACAAACTTTCTGAATGTCATTTTTGAATGCTTTGAGGGGTGCAGTTTCTATAATGGGGTGATTTATGGGGTATTTCTCAAAGAAAGGCCACTCAAATCCACTTCAAACTTAACTGGTCCCTGAAAAATTCAGATTTGGAATTTTTCAATAAAATTTAGAAAATTGATGCTATACTTTGAAGCCCTCTAATGTTTTCAAAAAGTAATAACATGTCAACTTTATGATGCCAACATAAAGTGGACATGTTGTATTTGTGAATCAATATATAATCTATTTGGAGAAAGTTTAAAAGTTAGAAAAATGCTAAATTTTCATGAACTTTTGGGATTTTTCACCAAGAAAGGATGCAAGTAACGACGAAAATTTACCAGTATGTTAAAGTAAAATAAGTAATGAAAAAACAATCTCGGAATCAGAATAAAAGGTAAAAGCATCTCAGCATTATTAATGCATAAAGTGAGAGTAGTCAGAATTGCAAAAAAGGTCTGAGTCCTTAAGGTGAAAATGGGCTGAGTCCCTATGGGGTTAAAATATGTAAAAAATAGGGTGATATAACATTCATTAGGGAAAGGGTTTAGTAAAGTGTACCTGTCATCAACAAAAACCTTTTATATATAATGTTCCCGGATAATGAGTTAGACAGAATATTCCAAAGGCTGAAGACAGGTTTACACTTGCAGCAGTGGATGAGGTAGAAAACCACAGTCACTGTTATGGGATTGTTGACACTGGTAGATGTAGACACTGACTAGACTGGCTTGACTAGGACTTGGACTTCACTTTAGAGGAGCTAGCTGACACTGTCTTAAAGGGGTATTCCAGGCAAAACCTTTTTTTATATATATCAACTGGCTCCGGAAAGTTAAACAGATTTGTAAATCTGCGATCTCCTGTACGGAGCCCCGACAGCCCGTGGGAAGGGGGCGTGTCGACCTCCGCACGAGGCGGCGGCCGACACGCCCCCTCAATACAACTCTATGGCAGAGCCGAAGCGCTGCCTTCGGCAATCTCCGGCTCTGCCATAGAGATGTATTGAGGGGGCGTGTCGGCCGCCGCTTCGTGCGGGGTCGACACCCGCTATCTGGGCGGAGAGCCAGGGCCCTGTACAGAGAGATCGCAGGGGGCCCCAGCGGTCAGACCCCCCGCGATCTCAAACTTATCCCCTATCCTTAGGATAGGGGATACGTTTTTCACCACTGGACTACCCCTTTAATGTTGTTTCCCAGAGTGTTACTTCATGAAGGGTCCGGTCTCTAGGAAGGAGCGTGGATTGCAGTGGAAGCGCGCCCCGGCCGGTGGCGCCTCTACCAACTTGCACGCATGCTACGATCAGGTTAAGGTTCCGACTGAGTGTGTTGTGAGTGACGTCACTATGGTATCCGCAGCAGTCCACAAGGCTATCGACGTACGTTTCGGAAGTCTCGGCTTCCTTCGTCTGGATTGCCTTAATGGACCATTAGTTCTCTCTTATAGCTGTGCGCTCCTGGTGTTAACTCCTCCTTCCTCGTCAATGAACCTGATGTTAACTCCTTCCTCGTCAATGAACATGATGTTAACTCCTTCCTTCACAGTTTTTTTCCCCTCACACATAGTTCAGATAGTTATATTCCTATAGGAATGCAAATAGTTCTAGTTTGGCATTCAAGCCGTGGGGAGTAAGGGAATTTAAATTAAAAATCCACTTAATTTCGCAGCGGGATAGTAATGAAATGTAGTTGCCTCCCCTCCAATGGGGGGGCCACCATTTCTAATCCACAGAATGTCGAGGACTTCACAGATTGATGGTGCATTGTTTTATAATGTAAGGATAGAGGATGACCCTCATATCCTCTCTGAATATTATATATATATGTTCTTTAATGCGAGTACCTATTTGCCTTTTGGTGTGCCCCACATAGATCTTCTCACAGGGGCATATTATGACATAAATTACCCCTTGTGACTTACAGTGTATGTGGCTTTTTATTTTATATTCCGCTTGTTTTTTACTGTCCATTATGCTCAATTTTGGTTGTTTATTGTCCATAGCATTGCAAGCTTTACACCTTTTGCACGGATAGAAGCCATTTTTTAAATGTAAAAAATTATTAGCACTGTTTCCATTACTTTTATGCATGTCTGTTTTATTCTTTATGGTGGGTGCTATAAAGTTCCCTATGTTTTGGGCCTTTTTGGACACAAAAGATGGTGCTCTCGGAATCATTTCTCCCAAAATGTTGTCCTCCAATAAGATATCCCAGTGTTTTTTTTTACAATTTTCTGGAATTTGAAGCTGTGTTTGTGATAGTGGGTTATTATAGGAATGTTTATATATCCATCTGAATCTGTCCCTTCTTTTTCCCAAATTTTTTTGTCTTTGGTGGTTATTAATTTTTCTCTATCAGTGTGTAATATTTGTTGTTGGATAATGCTCAGATTTTCTTCGTTATATCCTTTACTAGTAAATTTCTTCTTTAGTTCCTCCGACTCCTGGTTATATTTGGATTCATCCGTGCAGTTCCTGCGGAGCCTTAGGAACTGGCTCCTGGGGATGTTCCTCAACCAGATGGGTAAGTGACAACTATCCATCTGTATGAATGAGTTGCTGTCAGTAGGTTTCGAATATGTATGGGTAGTTATTTGATTATCTACAACATTTATGGTGAGATCTAAAAAATGGACTGTAGTCTGACTACAAGACGCTGTAAAGGTTAAAAAGAATTGTTTTTTATTAAGATCCGCTAAAAACATAGACAGACTATCAGGTCCTCCTTTCCATATAAATAAAATATCGTCAATGAACCTACACCAGAGGGCGAGATTTGCGCTCAAGCTACCCCCTGGGAAAATGGCCTCCTCCTCCCATAATCCCACAAATAGATTTGAATAGCTTGGCCAAATGTCGTCCCCATAGCGGTCCCCCATTTCTGGTAAAAAAACGTGTTTTCATACTTAAAATAATTATGGTTTAACATAAAATTGATACATTCACCAATATAATTAATTTGACTTGGTGGCATGTTTTTTTGTTTGGTTAAAAAATGTTCTGCCGCCTTCCTGCCTTGTTCATGTTCTATCACTGTGTACAGCGATGTAATGTCCAAGGTCCCTATGATGTAACCTTCCTCCCATTCAATATCTTTAAAAAGTTGAAGTACATGAGCCGTGTCTTTAAGGTAGGCAGGTAATTCGCAAACACATGGCTGAAGGTGTGTATCAATGTATTTTGACAAATTGGCCGTAAGACAATCGATCCCCGAGATGATTTGTCTCCCCGGGGGGCTCTCTAATTGCTTTTGGACCTTCGGTATTTGGTTTGTAACTTGTGTGTATAATACAGCGCTTACTATTCAATAATTTTTCAGTATATTACTTTCTACACAGTGTGCATCCATAGGGGAGCACATTTATAGTAAAGCAGCAGTACAATCACACATCAAACCAGACCCATCCAGCGCTAGTGATCTTTTTTATTCTCTAATACCTGTATAATCTCCTATATTCACCAAGCGGCAGGATGGATCTCTGGATTGATCGCAGAGACCGTATCACCCACATACAGACCTATTAAAAAAATAAATGAAGCACTACCAATATATAATTTCCCACCACCACAATAGATGAGTTTGTGGAGGCAAAAATTTATCTAAAAAAACTAGAGAGATTACTCATCACAGAGATGAGAGATATGTGGGAAATAGCAACATTGGAGCAATACTTAGACAAGGATTCAGTCCCCAAGGGGCTAGTCATACACAAAGCACTCTCAGGAGATCTAGGGGATCCGGATACTCTTGAAGAGTGGGATAACCTCATGCATGAATTCTCTAAACAGGCTGTTCTTTTCATTATTAACAAGCGCAAAAAAGGTCTATTGAAAAATAAACAAACAATAGCTCAACTGTTTGATAATATTAGACCGTATACTGATCACCAAGAAATTAAACAATTAACAAGGAATATACAACATAGAATTCGGCAGAAAGAAGAGGACATAATCACAAAAAAAACAGCGTAAACTAAACAGAGACATCACAGATATTAGTGTGGATTATAATAAAGAAAAAGAAAAATCCTTCAACTATGAAGAATTAGAAACTATAGATGCAGTGGGGGATGAACAGGAACAGTCTGATGATCTGAATCTGTCCATCCTTACCATCCATGACCCTATAGCGAGTCAAAATCCCACTTCTCAGAGTATAGAAACTACAAGAGAAATAGAAAAGTCAGCAGAAATTTCAAGTGTTAGCAATACCGCTAAAAAACCAACACACTATAATGTGCATACTGAAAATAGGTATTCCCCACTTCACCAAGAAGACATCAATACAAGCACGAACATGACACAATATAAAGACAAAACAGGAGACACAAGACCGAAACAGAAAATCCACGTTCCACCAAAACAAAGAATTATTAAACAGGATTTTTTTCAAAGAAGGGGGCTCACCACAGAACAAGAGGTAAAAGGGGCGGGAAACGCTCCCAAAAAAAGATATTAACGAACCAGGATCAAGACCAACAACAGAAAGTTTTCAATTTAAGTGACCATAACCTCACCCCTGGAGAACAGGCGCTAATTCAAAAAGGCCTAAAATTTGCACCAACTGCTCCTATAAATAAACTAGATGCATATATAGGTATTAAGAAATTTATGAGAAACCTAACCCTTAAAAAGTATTTTATAAAAAATCCAAAAATGTCAGAAACAACATCCACCAACCCGAACACTACCCCATATATCCATACATCATTAAAGAAAAAATCTGTATTCTTTCCACAACATGAATATTCAGAACCTATGCAAACATTTGAAAGTCTGGTCTCTAGAGACCTCAGAAAAATCAAAATAAATCATAAATATCAAAAAAATAATATAAGCCTTAAAGAACAACAGGCATTGAAAGCGCTACAAACCAACAACAATATAGTGATCCACCCAGCGGGCAAAGGGGGAAGTATAGTGATACTCAACTATGACATGTACCACCAAGAATGTACCCGACTATTGGGAGATGAGAAAACCTATCAACAACTAAAAAGTGACCCGACCAGGAAATACCAAAAGGAATTGATTGAACTAATAGAGAGGGGAACAACTATGGGGATTTTAACCAAACAAGAAAGGGATTTTTTAAACACTACAAATCCCACAATCCCCATATTTTACCAAATACCGAAGGTCCACAAGCAATTAGAGAGCCCCCCCGGGGAGACCAATCATCTCGGGGATCGATTGTCTTACGGCCAATTTGTCAAAATACATTGATACACACCTTCAGCCATGTGTTTGCGAATTACCTGCCTACCTTAAAGACACGGCCCATGTACTTCAACTTTTTAAAGATATTGAATGGGAGGACGGTTACATCATAGGGACCTTGGACATTACATCGCTGTACACAGTGATAGAACATGAACAAGGCAGGAAGGCGGCAGAACATTTTTTAACCAAACAAAAAAACATGCCACCAAGTCAAATTAATTATATTGGTGAATGTATCAATTTTTTATTAAACCATAATTATCTTAAGTATGAAAACACGTTTTTTAACCAGAAATGGGGGACCGCTATGGGGACGACATTTGGCCAAGCTATTCAAATCTATTTGTGGGATTATGGGAGGAGGAGGCCATTTTCCCAGGGGGTAGCTTGAGCGCAAATCTCGCCCTCTGGCGTAGGTTCATTGACGATATTTTATTTATATGGAAAGGAGGACCTGATAGTCTGTCTATGTTTTTAGCGGATCTTAATAAAAAACAATTCTTTTTAACCTTTACAGCGTCTTGTAGTCAGACTGCAGTCCATTTTTTAGATCTCACCATAAATACTGTAGATAATCAAATAACTACCCATACATATTCGAAACCTACTGACAGCAACTCACTCATACAGATGGATAGTTGTCACTTACCCATCTGGTTGAGGAACATCCCCAGGAGCCAGTTCCTAAGGCTCCGCAGGAACTGCACGGATGAATCCAAATATAACCAGGAGTCGGAGAAACTAAAGAAGAAATTTACTAGTAAAGGATATAACCAAGAAAATCTGAGCATTATCCAACAACAAATATTACACACTGATAGAGAAAAATTAATAACCACCAAAGACAAAAAGATTTGGGAAAAAGAAGGGACAGATTCAGATGGATATATAAAAATTCCTATAATAACCCAATATAACAAACACAGCTTCAAATTCCAGAAAATTGTAAAAAAAACACTGGGATATCTTATTGGAGGACAAAATTTTGGAAGAAATTATTCAGAGAGCACCATCTTTTGTGTACAAAAAGGCCCAAAACATATGGAACTTCATAGCACCCACCATAAAGAATAAAACAGACATGCATAAAAGTAATGGAAACAGTGCTAATATTTTTTTACATTTAAAAAATGGCTTCTATCCGTGCAAAAGGTGTAAAGCTTGCAATGCTATGGACAATAAACAACCAAAATTGAGCATAATGGACAGTAAAAAACAAGCGGAATATAAACTAAAAAGCCACATACACTGTAAGTCACAAGGGGTAATTTATGTCGTAATATGCCCCTGTGAGAAGATCTATGTGGGGCGCACCAAAAGGCAAATAGGTACTCGCATTAAAGAACATATATATAATATTCAGAGAGGATATGAGGGTCATCCTCTATCCTTACATTATAAAACAATGCACCATCAATCTGTGAAGTCCTCGACATTCTGTGGATTAGAAATGGTGGCCCCCCATTGGAGGGGAGGCAACTACATTTCATTACTATCCCGCTGCGAAATTAAGTGGATTTTTAATTTAAATTCCCTTACTCCCCACGGCTTGAATGCCAAACTAGAACTATTTGCATTCCTATAGGAATATGACTATCTGAACTATGTGTGAGGGGAAAAAAACTGTGAAGGAAGGAGTTAACATCATGTTCATTGACGAGGAAGGAGTTAACATCAGGTTCATTGACGAGGAAGGAGGAGTTAACACCAGGAGCGCACAGCTATAAGAGAGAACTAATGGTCCATTAAGGCAATCCAGACGAAGGAAGGTGAGACTTCCGAAACGTACGTCAATAGCCTTGTGGACTGCTGCGGATACCATAGTGACGTCACTCACAACACACTCAGTCGGAACCTTAACCTGATCGTAGCGTGCGTGCAAGTTGGTAGAGGCGCCACCGGCCGGGGCGCGCTTCCACTGCAATCCACGCTCCTTCCTAGAGACCGGACCCTTCATGAAGTAACACTCTGGGAAACAACATTAAAAGAAGTAACCCGCTACATCCGGGAGTCAATTCAGTAAGAACCACTTGCAACCTCTGGAACACCACTTCAGGGAGCCCACGTATCTACTATTCAATTATTTTTCAGATTTGTAAATTACTTCTATTAAAAAATCTTAATCCTTCCAATAGTTATTAGCTTCTGAAGTTTTCAGTCTAACTGCTCAATGATGATGTCACGTCCCGGGAGCTGTGCATGATGGGAGAATATCCCCATAGGAACTGCACAGCTCCCGGGACGTGAGTCATCAGAGAGCAGTTAGACAGAAAACAACAACTCAACTTCAGAAGCTAATAACTATTGGAAGGATTAAGATTTTTTAATAGAAGTAATTTACAAATCTGTTTAACTTTCCGGAGCCAGTTGATATATAAAAAAAAGTTTTGGCCTTGAATACCCCTTTAAGCTTCTTCACAACAGGAGTACCAATATATTGTATACCGCCAGGGAGAAATACAATGGATAGATGTGACTGAACGATCATCACACCTTTATCCTTCTCTTTGCTATGGGGCCCATCAAACAAACAGCTATTGTCCCCAAAGCATAGACTGAGACTACTAAGTGGACTAGAATGGAGACCTGAACAGCGGGATCCATGTGAGGAGTGCGCAGTTGCTCTAGAACTGATGATTGTAGACTGGCTTGAAGCCTGCTCCCATGAGGTATAGGTCAGGAGCACACAGGAGAGGTCTACTCACAAGTCTGGCTGGGGCCAGACTAGACTAACTGAAACTCCTCCCTCTCTGATAAGACCTTTGTGGAGGAAGGGCTGGCTCACCCTAATTGGCTACAACTGCTATTCATCTTTGACAGAAAAATACAGGTAACCCTTTACAAATAATTAAGCACCAAAAAGTTAGAAAACACACATAAAACATTTTTATTACCAAACACATTAAGACACAGATTTGGGTGGCAGATACGGGCACCTTAGTATAATATCCACCTGTCAGAGCAGGTAGACAAGGGTTTTCCGCTCCGGGACACCACAGCTCCAGGTAGGATCTTCGATATTTTGCTCATAAATTTCACTGCAGTAGAGTTCCATTGCTGTCAATGTGATTCCGCTGCACATTGCACATGACAGAATATTAGTGGCAGAGCTTTGTCGAATACATTGCTGTCTTATGGTCTTCTGTCTGGTATTCTAGCCTAATACATTTTTCACCTATCCACTGGATAGGTGATAAATGCTACATAGGTGGGGGTCCGACCACTGAGACCTTTGTCTGCTCAGCTGCAAGACCACAGCTAGAAGAAGTTTAAATGGAGTGGCAGTGAAGCATTGGTACCTCTCGTTTTATTGCAGAAAAAGGATACAGTTTGTTGGGGAGGGGTGTGGTGGGTTTAAAGATGACCATAAAGACTCGGGCCTGGGGGATGTCATTTATAAAAAATTTCACAACCAATATTATGGGGTAAGAGGTATTTCTGTAAATATAGTGTACTGATACATAAACTAAAGTAGTAGTGCAACAGGTTATCATGGGGGCCCACTTCACTACGATCACAGAGCAGTAGGCTTACTTGACTTATGGCAGTGCGTAGCTTGGCTGGTCAGAACCTGGGTCAATGCAAAGTATTGTTCCCCCCAACCTGGCCCATGATTGTAAGAGAATTTACTAGGGGCGCACACAGAATTTTCTTAAAGGGGTACTCCGGTGCTTAGACAACTTATCCCCTATCCCAAGGATAGGGGATAAGATGCCTGATCGCAGGAGTCCCGCCGCTGGGGACCCCCGTGATCTTGTACCCCCGTTTATAATTAGTCCCCGGAGCGTGTTCGCTCCTGGTCTGATTACCGGCGACCACAGGGCCGACGACGTGTGACGTCACGCCTAGCTGTCACGCCCCCTCCCATAGGCTTGCATTGAGGGGCGGAGCATGATGTCACACGGGGCGGAGGCGTGACGTCACACGCCGCCGGCCCTGTGGTCGCCGGTAATCAGACCCGAAGCGAAGACGCTCCGGGGACTGATTATAAACGGGGTGCCGCGTGCAAGATCACGGGGGTCCCCAGCGGTGGGGACTCCTTTGGATAGGGGTCAAGATGTCTAAGCACTGGAGTACCCCTTTAAGAGCTGGGGTTTAAATAAATAAAATAATAACTCCACACTGGGACCACATATTATTTCTGCAATTACTAAATAATACCATTACACTGTTATGAAACAAAAACCACTATACACAGACCAAAATCATCTTAACATCTTAACATTGGGGTATAAATTATAAGCAAAGAAAACAAAAAAAAAAATTGTGTTGGCAAACACAAAATATGAAGACAGATCTGCACTCAAATACAGAAAATATATTTTTACTTTAGAAATGTATTACCAGGTGAGGTGCAATTCACTAGGGACCGTATCTACCAGTAGGTCATCTTTTTTTGGATTCTGTGGAGCAATGGCACCAATACTATCTCTGTGTCTGCCAAAATGTCCCCAATAAAGGAAAATCATGCCCAATAGACCTTTTCCTTACCAAGGAATATACCCTAGATGTTGGTACATAGCTGGGGCTCTCTCATTATAAAAGGGCGACCTCTGTACTTCTCGTGCCTAACCCTGACCTGGTAAGCCCTAGAAAGGTAAAACTGCCTGGTCCCAAAAATCTCTGCTACTTGTTTTACCGTACGTGGCTCACCCAGGGAAACCCAGTTCTTGTTGTTTGCATTTAGATGGCAGAAATGGCAGTGTCCAACACTGCTACTAAAATTACCTTGACATTGAGACTAGATAGTACTACTATAATTATACAGTGGTCCCTCAAGTTACAATATTAATTGGTTCCAGGACGAACATTGTATGTTGAAACCATTGTATGGGACCATAACTCTATGGAAACCTGTTAATTGGTTCTGAAGCCACCAAAATAGAAAAAAGTGAGGATTAAACAAAAATAAGTAGATAACTAATACAGTGACCCCTCGACCTACGATTGTCCCGACATACGATAGTTTCAACATGCGATGGCCTCTCAGAGGCCATGGCATGTTGAAGGCAGCATCAACATACGATGCTTTTTTATGACGGGGCCATCGCATAAACGGCTATCAGGCAGCGCAGACTGCTTCAGCTGCCCCTGGATAGCCGTTTACGGTGCCCCGTGAGCTCCTGTGATGGTCACTTATCTATCCTCGGGGCTCCGGCGCGTCCTCTTCTGGATCCTCTGCATCGTCGGCGCTCTCCATCGACGTCATCACGTCGCTGCGCACGCCGTCCCGTCATCCAATAGGAGCGGCGTGCTTAGCGACGTGATGGCGTCGACGTACAGCGAGGATGCCGGGGAAGGAGAGGCCTTGCCGGAGCGTCGGGAACACCTCGGGGACGCGGCGACAGCGATGGACGGCGACATCCCGGGCAGCGGTGACGGTCCGGAGCGGCGGGGACAGGTGAGTACAACTTCCTCTAACAGTGGTCTACAACCTGCGGACCTCCAGATTTTGCAAAACTACAACACCCAGCATGCCCAGACAACCAACGGCTGTCCGGGCATGTAGGGTGTTGTAGTTTTGCAACATCTGGAGGTCCGCAGGTTGTAGACCACTGTCCTATACATTATATTGCACAGATCCCTCAACATGCGATGGTTTCAACAAACGATGGTCCGTTTGGAACGGATTACCATCGTATGTTGAGGGACCACTGTATAGATGAAGCAAATCCTTACATATAAAAGTAAGAAAGATCTGCTGGGAGCTGTAAATCACTGTCTATGTAGAGGACAGGAGATTCTTCAGGATCCTGTATAGTGCAAACAGTGTCCTAAAAAGTTAAATGGAGCCGCCCTTACTTTGTGTCCAAAGGAGCAGCTAACATGTAATACCACCCTGTACTGTAGGGAGGCGCTACCAGACAGGAATTCAGTGCATACACTTCAGTAATACAGGTGTTTTACCGGTGAAATGTCCATTTTGATTGGTCGGTTCTTCCAGTCATTGACACGTTTCGCAGATCTGGACTGTCCGGAGCATTGTATGTTGAGTCTGGTTTCAAGTTACAATGGTCCGGGAAAGACCATTGTATGTTTAAACTATTGTATGTTGAGGCCATTGTAAGTTGAGGGATCACTGTACTGAATACAAACCACTGTACACAGACCAACTTCCCCCATATAGTGACCATATAAAGCCATTCCCAGCTCTACACAGATTTTGCCGATAATATAAGTAATTACAGTGCGGTTAGATCCAGCGGCTCACAGGGGGCGTCTTTTTTGTGTCATTCTCTTTCCTTTTTTTTATCTGTGTCTGGCTCAGACCGCCTGAAGAATTCTTCCAAACATGACGCATCCCACAGAATCTGCTACCAAAACATCTTAGGCTCTGCACTTTTCCAGCACATTCTCTACCTTTTCGCTACCTTCAGTGCCCCAAATAATGCCTCTTTTGGTGCCCCGCATAGTATAAGTAAGTAAGTAGGTGAATGGGATGGAGAGAGAGGGGTAGGGTAATTGGGTTGGGGTGGGTAGGTAAGTCTCCAGTGGGCAGGTAATTAACCCCCATCAAGTATATGCCTCCAGTAGGTAGAAAGTTTCTTCCCATAAAGGTAGATGACTCCAGTTGGTAGATTATACCCACCCCATTAGGTAGATTCCTGCAGTAGGCTGATAATTTCCCATTAGGTAGATGCCCACTGTAGGCAGGTTATTCCCCAATTAGGTAGATGCCCCCAGCAGGAAAATAATTCTTCCCTAATTAGGTATAAGTCCTCAATAGGTACATAGGGGGAGATTTATCAAAACCTGTCCAGAGCAAAAGTTGCTAAATTGCCCATAGCAGCCAATCAGATCGCTTCTTTCATTTTTCAAAAGGCCTCTGAAAAATGAAAGAAACGATCTGATTGGTTGCTATGGGTAACTCAAGAACTTTTCCTCTGGACAGGTTTTGATAAATCTCCCCCATAATCCCTATGTCTTCCATTTGGTAGATGCCCCCAATAGGTATGTAATTTCACCCTCATTATATATAAGTATATACCCCCAGTAGGTATGGGTAGGTAATTTGTCCCTCCCCCCAAAGCAGAAACTTAAAGGGGCACTCCCATGTAAAACTTTTTTTTTTAAATCAACAGGTGCCAGAAAGTTAAACAGATTTGTAAATCACTTCTATTAAAAAATCTTAATCCTTCCAGTACTTTTTAGGGGCTGATTCCTCTGATGTCATGACCATAGTGCTCTCTGCTGACCTCTGGTGTCCATTTTAGGAACTGCCCAGAGCAGGAGAAAATCCCCATAGCAAACATATGCTGCACTGAACAGTTCCTAAAATGGACAGAGATGTCAGCAGAGAGCAATGTGGTCATGATGTCAGAGGAAATGCATTTCTTTTTGGGATTTCTCTTTAGTATATAGCCCCTAAAAAGTACTGGAAGGATTAAGATTTTTTTTTTAATAGAAGTGATTTACAAATCTGTTTAACTTTCTGGCACCAGTTAATTAAAAAAAAAAAAAAAGAAGTTTTCCACGGGAGTACCCCTTTAAAGGAGTAGTCCAGTGGTGACCCAGTGGTGAACAACTTATCCCTATCCTAAGGATAGGGGATAAGTTGCAGATCGCGGGGGGTCCGACCACTGGGGCCCCCTGCGATCTCCTGTACGGAGCCCCGACAGCCCGCGGCAAGGGGGCGTGTCGACCTCCGCACGAAGCAGCAGCCGACACGCCCCCTCAATACAACTCTATGGCAGAGCCGAAGCGCTGCCTTCGGCAATCTCCGGCTCTGCCATAGAGATGTATTGAGGGGGCGTGTCGGCCGCCGCTTCGTGCGGGGGTCGACACCCGCTGTCTGGCCGGAGAGCCTGGCCCCCGTACAGAGAGATAGCAGGGGGCCCCAGCGGTCGGACCCCCTGCGATCTCAAACTTATTCCCTATCCTTAGGATAGGGGATACGTTTTTCACCACTGGACTACCCCTTTAATTTCCATCATTAGACAGTCCACTACCAAAATAAAGACCTTCTCCTGCAGGCTGCTTGCAATGAAATGAAGTCT
Organism: Hyla sarda; assembly: GCF_029499605.1. Lineage (NCBI taxonomy): Eukaryota > Metazoa > Chordata > Amphibia > Anura > Hylidae > Hyla > Hyla sarda. The sequence goes on from NC_079193.1 coordinate 336,567,453, forward strand.
ACGGGGGAGATTTATCAATCAGCCTGAAACGCTAATTGTCTGGTTTCCCACAGCAACCAATCACAGCTCAGCTTTTGAATCTTAACGAGCTCTTGTAAAGTGAAAGTTGAGCTGTGATTGGTTTCTATGGGAGATTTATCAAAACCTGTCCAGTGGGAAAGTTGCTTAGTTGCCCATAGCAACCAATCATTTTGCAGATCGACCAGACAGGTAGGTAAACTTAATAGAGGATTTATTGACCAGAATGCAACGCGTTTCGCTGCGCATGCGCAGCGAAACGCATTGCATTCTGGTCAATAAATCCTCTATTAAGTTTACCTACCTGTCTGGTCGATCAGCGCCTTGAGCCGGGTTCCCTTGAAGCCAATGTTTATGTTCCGGAGGGCAGCAGACGATCTATCCTATACCTATTCCCATTGTTGTGTATGTGCCTACACAACCACCCAGGGGGAGCAGTTCATTTATACAATTATTCAGCTCTCTGGGTCCAACAATATTATTCTATGGAGCGCATACTTCCTTGTCTCTATTCATTTTGCAGAGGCTATGTTAAAAAGGAAAGAAGCTATCTAATTGGTTGCTATGGGCAACTCAGCAACTTTTCCTTTGCACAGGTTTAAATAAATCTCCCCTTTAGAGTTTCAGGCTGATTGACAAATCAGGGCCATTGCGTGTGGCTCAAAAAAGACAAAAGAGTCTGGAGAGGACTGAGGTCCCTGCTCCTGTATGTACATTGGGGGAGATTTATCAAAACTTGTCCAAAGGAAAAGTTGCTGAGTTGCCCATAGCAACCAATCAGATCGCTTCTTTCATTTTTTTAAATGCCTGTGAAAAATGAAAGAAGCGATCTGATAGGTTGCTATGTGCAACTGGACAACATTTTCTCTGCACAGGTTTTGATAAATCTCCCCCATTGTGTAGCGAGCTAATGTAGCGCTCCACACACAGGATGTACATACAGGAGCAGGGACTCTTGTTTACCACAAGACTCTTTGCTCCTTAAAGGGTAGCTCCCACCATCCTATTTTTTTTCCCCCCGCTACGGCACTAGCCCGTTCACTCCTCCCCCCCCGCCCCGGATACCCCGTTCCCTCATTACACTTGCAGTTACTGCAGAGTCCGGCAGCGGGCGTGCAGGGACAGCGGCGACAACGAGGCAGCGGCGGCGGCGATGTGCGGGAGGAGTGGCCTCCCAGCCAGTGGTCCGGGGGGCCAATGCGCTCGCTCCCGCCTGTATGATTGACAGGCAGGGAGCGAGTGCAGCCTAACTAAAAATGGACTGATTGCCACTCCAAAATCAGTCCTTTTTCAGTAGCCGGTTATTAAATGTAAATTCAACCTTTTTAATGAAAAAAAAAATAGTAAAAGTATATTAGAGATATGTTGTAGTACATAAGTACTACAACATATCAAAAAATAAAGTTGGTGACAGTGCCCATTTAATATACAGAGCGGTGATGTGCACATTTTATGCAGTAAGGGTACGTTCACACGCACGTATTTCCGCTGCGTATTTGAAAGTGGGAGGGCTCTTCTCAGCTGTCCGCAGCAGATTTTCCACAGCGGAATTTACGCTGTGGGAAATCCGTCACAGTCCCTACTGACTTCAATGGGGCTTGCAGCGGATTTTTCACAGTGTACATTCCGTTGCGGAAAATCTGCTGCGGACAGCCGAGAAGAACCCGCCCACTTTCAAATACGCAGCGGAAAACCCGCTAAAAAATCTGCGTGTGTGAACGTACCCTTACACTCACTTTACATACTAAGTAGCACAGACCTCTTTCAGAACCCCCTCTTCCTTCTCCCGATCTGTGCCACTGGCTCATGGAACATACTTCTCAATTGTAACTGTCCATAATTTACAGGGAGAATCTCGACTTTCATATATTTTTCATCAGATGGTCGGATTTTTCCACCATGTCAATCATCTTCAGTCAAAGTTCATTGCCTGATGGAAAATAGGAAATAAATATATAATTTAATTTTAATAATATTAATTATAATATTAACCCCAGTTTTTATGACCAAGCCCCATTTTTTCTTTAAGTGGTAATACATTTGGAATGCTATTTAGCAAATGCTGAGATAGTTCTTTCGTGACATATTGTACTTTATATTAGTAGACAATTTTTGTGGATACATGCAGCGTTTTTTTTTTTTAAATATTGTGAAAAACTAAAACTTTTCTGGCGTTTAAAAAAAAAAATTTGGGGGTTAACTGTGGGGTAAAAATGATGTTATCTGTATTCTGTGGGTGGGTATGATTATGACGATTCCCAATTTATAAATCTTGTTATGTTGTTATTTTTTCTTTTTTCAACAAACCCTCTTTTTTTGTGCTGCCATGTTCCGACACCAGAATCAGAACGATTGAAAGTTTGACTTGACCAGAGCTTAGCATTAGCATGAGACCCACCTCTCCGCCCCCCTCAATGCAAGCCTATGCAGCTGTCACTCCCCCTCCCATAGGCTTGCATTGAGGGGGGCGGAGCGTGACATCACACCGCTCCGGCCCCGTGATCGACAGTAATCAGACCCGGAGCGAATATGCTCCGGGGACTGACTATAAACAGAGTGCGACGTGCAAGATCACGATGGTCCCCAGCGGTGGGACCCCTGCGATCAGGCATCTTATCCCCTATCCTTTGAATAGGGGATAAGATGTCTAGGGGTGCGGAGTACCCCTTTAACCTCCTCTTTTCACTTTTGTTTTTTCCTCATCTCCTTCTAAAAATCCTAACGCTTTCAATTTTCCACCTACAGAGCCAAAATGAGGGCTTGTCTTTTGCAACACCAATTTTACTTTGTAATGACATCAATCATTTTTACCACAAAATCTATGGCAAAACAAAAAAATATATATATTTGTGGGGCAAAATTTAAATAAAAACCAAACTCCAATTTGTAAATTTTGGGGGCTTTCAATTCCACGTAGTGCACATTTCAGTAAAAATGACATCTTATATTTATTCTTTAGGTCCATACAATTCAAATGATACTCAACTTATATAGGTTTGATTTTGTTTTACTTCTTTTAAAAAAATTATCACTTTCTGTACAAAAATTTGCATGTTTAAAAATGTCCTCTTCCGGCCCATATAACTTTTTTATTTTTCCATATACGGGGATATGTAGGGCTAATTTTTTGCGCAGTGATCTGTAGTTTTTATTGGTACCCTTTTTGTTTTGATTGGACTTTTTGATCACTTTTTATACATTTTTTTAGGATATACAAAGTAAAAAAAAAAATGCAATTCAGGACTTATTTTTACACATACACCATTGACCCTGGGTTTAAGGATAATTAAAATTTTATAGTTCGGACATTTATGCACGTGGTGATACTAAATATGTTTATTTTTTTAAATGGGAAAAGAGGGGGGGGGGGGGGGTGTGATTTAAACTTTTATTAGGGAAGGGTTAAATCACTTTTATTAACTTTTTTATAAAAATTTTTTACACAATTTTACTTCCCTCATAGGGGACTATATTCTGATTACATACACTCTGCCATAACATAGCATTGGTTAGTGTTATTGGTGCTCTACTGCTCCTGCTTGGAGCATCAGATCTTAGGTCAGCCTCTCACCGGCCGAGGGGGGACATCGCTGCGGCTGGCGATACACTGACTGCAGTGTGACGATCCGTGCACACGGAAGAAGACCAGAGGACCGAACAGCTGTAGCGGCGCTATGGGGGAACGGAGGAAGGTGAGTTAGTTTGTTTTCTTTTTTTTTTTGCAGCCCAGGCACAACGGACTACTCCTTTAAAAAAAACTTGAAATCATAAAAAAAACAAAATGCTTTACAGCCCTTTCCTGATGCAGTGATTTTTTTTTAAAATAATAACACCTTCAATTTTCCACCTACAGACCAATATGAGGGCTAATTTTTGCAGCACCAACTATACTTTTCCACTAATCACAATCACTAATTTTACAAAAAAAAATCTACGTTGAAGCAAAAATAAAAATATTCTGGGGGGTTTCATTTCTATGCAGTGCACTTTTCAGTAAAAATGACATGTTAATTTAAATTTTTGTTTTATTTTACTACTTTAAAAAAAGTATACATTTTTATAAGTAAATAAGTGACACATGCCATGCCATACACCCATGCCGTGCCACACACCCTCAACTGCACCATGATTTCTGGGGGGGGGGTCCCTCAAGTTACAGTGGTCCCTCAAGTTACAATATTAATTGGTTCTAGGACGACCATTGTATGTTGAAACCATTGTATGTTGAGACCATAACTCTATGGAAACCTGGTAATTGGTTCTAAAGGCACCAAAATGTCATCCAAAAATGGGAAAAAGTGAGAAAAATAAGTAGATAACTAATATAGATAGAGCAAATCCTTACATATAAAAGTAATAAAGATCTGCTGGGAGCTGTAATCACTGTCTATGTCAGTGTTTCCCAAGCAGGGAGCCTCCAGCTGTTGCAAAACTACAACTCCCAAGCCTCCAGCTGTTGCAAAATTACAACTCCCAGCATGTCCGGAAAGCCAAAGGCTGTCCCGGCATGCTGGGAGTTGTAGTTTTGCAACAGCTGGGGCCACCCTGCCTGGGAAACACTGGTCCATGTAGAGGACAGGAGCTTCTTCAGGGTCCTATACAGTACACGAAATGTCCTAAAAAAGTAACATGGAGCCGCCCTCACCTGGTGTCCAAAGGAGATAACCCTGGTACAGGTAAAGTGTACAGAACATGTAATACCTCCCTGTACTGTAGGGGGCGCTACCAGACACCAGTCAGTGCATACGCTTCAGTAATACAGCGGTTTTACCAGCAAATGCCCATTTTGATTGGTCAGTTCTCTTGGCCATTGACAGGTATCACAGATCTGGACTGTCTGTAGCATTGTATTTTGAGTCTGGTTTCAACTTAGGATGGTCCAGAAAAGAACATTGTATGTTGAAACTATTGTATGTTGAGGCCATTGTAAGTTGAGGGATCACTGTAAAGGCCATCAGTCCTGAAAGTCCAGTCAGCAAAAAAAGGAAAACAGAAACAAAACGTTAGATAGGATGATGGTGTAGCTGTGAGGACATTTATGCTTCCAGTTCAGATGTGATCATCTACATCTCAGGGGAGAGCACAGTGTTTTCCATGGAGACTTGCTGCACTATTTAATTTAATGTGACATTTATGGTGATTGCTAAGTAGGACCAAACAATATATTCCTTGTGCTCACCTGATACTTTATTAGGGACAAACACAGGTCATTCCACCAGCGGAGTGCATCATTATATGACTGAAGTCAGTGAAGACTGGTAAGACCAGGTCAGAGTAATAAGCAAATACAAACCTTATGGAATCAGCAAACTAAAAAGATGGTCAGCTTAAAGGGGTTATCCAGGAAAAAACTTTTTTATATATATATCAACTGGCTCCAGAAAGTTAAACAGATTTGTAAATTACTTCTATTAAAAAATCTTAATCCTTTCAGTACTTTTGAGCTTCTGAAGTTAAAGTTGTTCTTTTCTGTCTAAGTCCTCTCTGATGACACCTGTCTCGGGAAACGCCCAGTTTAGAAGCAAATCCCCATAGCAAACCTCTTCTAAACTGGGCGGTTCCCGAGACACGTGTCATCAGAGAGGACTTAGACAGAAAAGAACAACCTTAACTTCAGAAGCTCATAAGTACTGAAAGGATTAAGATTTTTTAATAGAAGTAATTTACAAATCTGTTTAGCTTTATGGACCCAGTTGATATATATATAAAAAAGTTTTTTCCTGGAATACCCCTTTAATACATCATAGCAAATACAGAAATCACTGATTAGATAAAAACTGCTTGTAAATAATGCTTTTTTATTTATTTACCGTATTTTTCGCCATATAAGACGCTCCGGCATATAAGACGCACCCAATTTTAAAGGTGGAAAATCTAGAAAAAAAAGATTCTGAACCAAATACAATGTAAAGTATAGGGCAGTTATCTTCAACCTGCAGACCTCCAGATGTTGCAAAACTACAACTCCCAGCATGCCCGGACAGCCACTGGTATAGGATGTAATACTCACGTGTCCCCGCTGCTCTGGACCCGTCACCGCTGCCCTGGATGTCGCCCTCCATCGCTGCCGCCACGTCCCTGGGGTGTCCCCGTCGCTCCGGAACGTCTCTGCTGCCCGGTATCCTCGCTCTCCGTCACCACCATCACGTCGCTACGCACGTCGCTCCTATTGGATGACGGGACGGCATGCGTGACGATGTGATGACGATGAAGGAGAGCACCGGCCATGCAGGGGATCCTGGCACGGAGCAGTCATTTGCCAATCGGACACCGAGGAGGCAGGTAAGGTCCCTCCCAGTGTCCTGTAAGCTGTTCGGGACACCGCAGCAGTCCCAAACAGCCCGACTGAGCAGCCGGGTTAGTGTCACTTTCGCTTCAGATGCGCCGCGTCTGAAGGGTTAATACAGAGCATCACCGCGGTCGGTGATGTCCTGTATTAGCCGCGGGTCCCGGTCGTTGCTGGCTGCAGGGACCGCCGCGATATGACAGGGTTTTAATGTGTATTTGCCGTATAAGATGCATCAACTTTCCCCCCCCCCCCCCCCCCAAGATTTGGGGAAGAAAAAGTGCGTCTTATACGGCGAAAAAAAATGTATGAATTTTTTTATTTAATTCATCATCACAAAAAAATTTAGAAGGTTTTAAAAAGAAAACATACAGGTAGGACACAAAACTTAAAGCAATATGCCTTAAAATTTTAAAATATAAATTAGCAAATCCCTAGCTCATCAGAGAACTCATGTGTACCTATTACAAATTAATAGGGACACAAAATTGCAGTTGGATGCAGTCTTAAACTAGCTTTTCTTAACTCTTTGATCCAAGGCCTATCTATATAATGGCCAGGCATAAGCAGATGTTTTGGACTACATCTCCCATGATGCTTTGGCCACATTCTGGCTGTATGAGCATCATGGGAGATGTAGTTCAAAATATCTGCAGTGCCAAAAGTTGCCTTTGCCTAGGCCATTAATCACTGGCATCCCCTGCAGATCAAATGTTTGTTGCCACACACTGTAGTGGTCCCTCAACATACGATGGTAATCTGTTCCAAATGGACCATCGTTTGTTGAAACCATCGTATGTTGAGGGATCCGTGCAATGTAAAGTATAGGACAGTGATCTACAACCTGCGGACCTCCAGATGTTGCAAAACTACAACTCCCAGCATGCCTGGACAGCCGTTGGCTGTCCGGGCATGCTGGGAGTTGTAGTTTTGCAACATCTGGAGGTCCGCAGGTTGAAGACCACTGGTATTGGAGGTTATACTCATGTGTCCCCGCCACTCCGGACCATCACCGCTGCCCTGGATGTCGCTGCCCTGGATGTCCCTGACGCTCCGGCAAGGCCTCTGCTTCCCCAGCATCCTCGCTCTCCATCGCCGCCATCACGTCGCTACGCACGCCGCTCCTATTGGATGACGGGACGGCGTGCACAGCGACGTGATGACGACAATGGAGATCACCTACGATCCAGGGGATCCCGAAGAGGACGCGCCGGAGCCCCGAGGACAGGTAAGTGATCGTCAGCGGACCACACGGGGCACTGTAAACTACTATCCGGTGGCAGCTGAAGCAGTCTGCGCTGCTGAATAGCCGTCTATGCGATGGCCCCGATATACAAAAGCATCATATATTGATGATGCCTTCAACATGCGATGGCCTCTGAGAAGCCATCGTATGTTGAAAATGATCGTATGCCGGGGCCATCGTAGGTCGGGGGGGTCACTGTATACAGTGAATGGAGCTGGAAATTCAGTGCCGTTCATTGTATAGTAGTTGCGCCAAGTTAATGCAACTCATCTTCCATTCACATCAGTGGGAGCTGACCTACAGGTACCAAGCACCACCACTATACAATGAATGGCACAGGATCTCCGGCACCAATTTATGTATAGTGCATTGCACCGAACAGCTAATGGGCGGGAGATGGTGGTAGGTATAGCCATCCTTCCAATCGAGAGATCGATGACTTATCCTATGGATAGGCCTTTGACCGAAAAACCTGCATTCAATTGCCATTTTGTGTACACATTAAATTGTCATAGACACATTACATATGAGGAGTCTTCTGATGAGCTACTGAATTATTATTTTTTTTATTCTGATGCTGTAAAGTCTACCTTGGTCTGCCGGTATGTTTATCTTTTATGACCTTCCACATTTTCTTGCACAGAATTTAACCTACAGCTGACTAGGAACAACAAACATCTTCTGCCACACTCTCTTTACCAAACAATACCAAATAAGCGCTCCTCTGGACAAAGACTACATAAGTGAGCAAGTGAGCCTGATAAATTACTATTGCATAAACTGAAGGATAGATTAAGACTTAATCAGATCATTTGGATCCAAATCAAATCTGGGGTCACTACATCTCATGTAGCCCACACTTATGAGATATTTTTCACCATTAACAAAACTCTGCAAGGAGCCCCACTACAGATCCCCCACAAAAATCGCATAATTTCTAAATTGCATTTTATTTCCTTCTATAATACACAATTAGCAGAAATTCCCTGAAAGCTCTGAAGGGCAAAAAAAAACTAACTAGAATACGCTGTAAAAAAACAAAACAAAACAAAACAAAAACAAAGCAAGAAAAGGCTTGGGGCCAGACGGCCTCTCCATATTGTACTGAAAAAAAAATTCTTCCAGTCTTGGCCCCATTTATTTATAAATATTGTAACCACCCCCTACAAGGTAAACAGATGTCTAGCAAATTTTTGGATACATAGTAGTGTTGTGTTGGGTGAGGGTAATGTGTAATTAACCATTTTATGACGCCAGGGCGTGGTTGACCAAGCACCACCAGAGGTAGATCAGCTTCTCCTGTGCCAGGCACGGGGCAATAATTACTCCAAAACAAGGTTACAGGTAAATGCTTTGCTTTACTGAGGTTGGAAAAATGGTACAATCCATTACAGCTCAGATTAGCGTGAAGGAGATGCGGGGTTAACTTTGGGAAGCCTATCGGCTTGCTGGGACTTATAGCTGATTGTGCTGTATATGACTGACTTGACTTGTATGCAGCCCACGCTAGACTTTAGTTACTTGGACTTGACTAACTTGACTTGAATTGATCCCCGGACTGTAAGGCTTACCACAAGGCTCTGACTTTCACCTGGGTAGTGGGGTTACTTCACACTTCACCAAACTGTGCCTCAAAACAATCTGAACTCTGGTTACACTATATATGGGAGAAATTTAGAGAGGTCCCATTGGGCAGATAAGTCACCTGGTTCACCTTTGCATACTTCCCTAACAAGATCCAGGACAACAGGTTTCTTAAAGTTACAAGTGCATAGAAATGAAGAATAAATTATTGCATAGCTTTGTATAATACAGTCAAATATAGCGAGTCCTGAGGAGCGTGGACCCAAGACAGACATTGAAGCAGCATCTGCCACACAGGATGGGCAGGAGTACAGTAGAACATGTGATTCTGTACTGGGTCACCACAAACTCCCCCTTTAGAGTAAAGCCGTCCTTGGTGTAACATCCTGGAGAGCAAATGATAATGAAATAGCCTAATGGGCTTTGGGTACAACTAACAAAATAGTTCCTGGGGCTTTAGTGAAAACGTCCTTCACAGGGCTATATACATTTTCCTGGGGCATTAATCAGAATGTCCTTCGCAGGGGGACAAACAATTGCAAGAGTTCATGTGACATTTATACGAATGTCCTTACATTCTCCAGGTCAAGAAGAAAGTAACGGTTATTGTAACTGTTTATTGTAACGGGTCATTTGTACCTTTGTACCAACACTTAACCCCTATAGTACTGACACTGACATTTAAAGCTTACAACATTTTTATTACTGACAATAACATAAGTATGCACAAAACCATAGTCAGACTATTTTTCTTTTTGGTGTAATGACTAGACATAATGGGGGAGATTTATCAAAGGATTTAGGCTGGTTTTTCTTGTCTAAATTTGTCGCACAGAAAGTCGCAGTCTAAATATGTGCGGCTTTTCTGCGACTTTTGCTGTAGAGGATTTTTAGAACATGATGCATGCAAGTCTATTTTAGACGGAAATGCATTGGAAAATGCATTGGTGCTGAATTTATCAAGTGTGACTTTTGTGTGACAAGTCGCATCTGCCCAAAGTACGCTGAAATGTCCGACCATGTTGGAGCAGGTCTAAATGCAGTTTAAGCTGTAGACCCTGAAGTCTGAGCACAGAATTTATCAAGGGCTGTGAGACCTTTGATAAATTAGGAGCACAATAGACAGGAGACAACCACATACGCTGGTCTATAAGCATACCCAGAATAGACTAGATTAGTAAATGTCCCCCAATTGGTATTGTCATGGACTGGAGTGGGGGGGATAGTGGGGGATATTTACCAAAGTTGTCCATGTCCCGCATCAATATAGACCAAACTACAGAGGGTATCAAAAGTCGCACGGCTCTTGATAAATTCTGTGCACAGACTTTGGGATTTATGCTGTAGACTGTATTTAAACCTGCTCCAGTGTGGTCTGACATTTCGGCGTACTTGCAGCTGATGCGACTTGTCGCTGAAAAAGTCGCTTTTGATAAATTCAGCACCAATGCATTTTCCCGTCTAAAATAGACTAGAATGCATCATGTTCTAAAAATCCTCTAAAGCAAAAGTCGCACATATTTAGACTGCGACTTTCTGTGCGACAAATTAAGACAGGAAAAACCAGTCTAAATCCTTTGATAAATCTCCCCCACTTACTATGAGATAACAGTCCTGACTTAAGACATCTTTGTACTGTACATCAACTCACTATCTGTACACAATTTGTAATCTATACATTTCTGACTATTATACAGTTTACTTATTTTACGTTTCTGACTGTACATGAAATTGTTTAGCATATGTACTTTTCTAAAGGCTATACAATCCTATTGTAACAACATACATTTTATTATTGATTAGAAATGTGTACATTTGTTTTATGTGCAAATTTAAGCTACAAGGTACCGCTATTCTTGGTCAGGATACCTTCTGCACGTCTCATCCTGCTGAAAGAAAGACATAAGACACAGGATAGGTAAACACAAACATTTTTATATATACATTTTGTACAATTCTAGCCCATTAGTACCTCTTCCAGCACCATCATCATCACATTAAACTTTTTAGTATTAGGCCCGTATTAACATCTCTTCATTACCATCTTTTGCCCTCTGATTTCATGAAGCACCCTATAAAAGTTCTGGGTACTGTAGTGTTTAGAAGTTCACCACCGTCAATATGGTTATGGTTAGAGTACTTGGCATGGCTGCCAGGCACATTTTCTTAAATGGTTGCAAAAACTAGGGAGAACTGAAATAACAAAGCACACCACCTAGGTATGAAATACAGCAGAAACAAGATATATGACAGTTAGGCACTTTTCACCATAAGGATTTCTCCAGATGGGAAACTTTCCGTTCCAGCCTCGCCCATCTCCAATCTTCTTGGGCTGGGACATGAAGTGGGGCCCTCTGGACTGAACCCCCTTCATAGTATTTACATGTGTGTTCCTCGACACCCGTGACAGACTGGAGTGCGAGATGGTGGGGCTCACAGCTCACTGGGGGACAAATTGTCAGTGCCTGATGAGCCGGCCAAACCTTCTCCGCAGCAGGAGTAGGCCGAGGCACTTTAGTTGGTGCCCGTTGGGGTCGCCAAACCTCCTTAACGCCAGGAGTAGGCCGGGCACGATTTCTTCTTCTTGGTACTTGATTCATACTTGGGTGCCAGGACAGGCATCTCGGGTAACAACTCCTCTTCCTCAAAGTGACCTTTCACCTTTGGGGACAGCAGGCCAAATGGATCCGAGTTCCAGTCCTCCGTTGGGTTCAAATGATTTTTATTGAAATTTTTCAGAATTATTACAAACAGAAAGTTCGGCCAACTTAACACAATAAAATAAAATGAAAAGGTAATACAGAAGTACATATTAATATCGCATATGCCTTCAAGATAGTATCACTCGGTGAGGTTAGAACATAAAACTGTATAATTGTAGCACACAAAACGGTTTTCCATTTCTCAGAGGCCTTTTTAACAAATAAAGAAGCGATCTGATTGGTTGCTATGGGCAACTGGCTAACTTTCCCTCTGTACAGGTTTTGATAAATCTCCCCCAAATTGTCTGTTTTCTCCCCCTATGTTCTCAGAACGTTCCTGAAAGATTGTTCATATTTTTCCTGGTGTCACTGATCATGTATGGCCCATCTGAACAACTATGATGACCAATAAGGACCAGGGCTGGATTAAAGGGGTACTCCTCTGGAAAACACTTTTTTTTTAAATCAACTGTTTCCTGAAAGTTACCCCGGCCACCTGCCTGCATCTACCACCCATCTGCTAGCTGTTGCAACTACAACTCCCAGCATGCCCTCAGTGTAAGGGAATGGTAAGCGTGGTAGTTGTAACAGCTAGCGGGCGGGTGGTAGATGTGGGCAGGTGGCCAGGGAGCGGCTTGAATTTTAACACTAAGGTGCCTCCTGCTGTTGCTAAACAACAACGCCCATAATGGGAGTTGTGGTTTTTCAATAGCTGGAGAGTCACAGGTTGGGGATCGTTGCCCTATCATGTGTTTCTTTATATGGTACACAACTACAACTCCCAGCACCTCCTGATTTTAATAAATGTGAATAATACCCTCCCCTAAAAATAAAAATTAAAAAACACCCTCTTTTCCCAATGTACAAATAAATAAAAGTAAAACAATTAAATATATATAAACATATTTGGTATCATCACGGGTGAAAATGTCCAAACTTTTAACGTAAAATGTTGCGGTGAACGGCGTAAAGGTGAAAAAATACCAAAGTACAAAATTGCAGATTTTCTGGTCACATCATATCCCAAAATTACGGCAACAAAAGTGAACAAATGTTGTAGTTCTAAAAAGTACAGATCATGGCGCAAAAAATGAGCCCTCATACAGCCCCATGTATGGAAAAATGAGAAAGTTATAGGGGTCAGCAGAGGGTCAACAATATAATACAGCGACACTCACAGTGACTGTGCTCAGGTCATTTTCTTAGCTGTGTATTGTACAGACAGAACTATCATATGCTCTGCGCCATGTCATGAATATAACGTATGTCAGCACTTTCACAGCTAAAAATTATTGACTGTAAAACACAACCCCCACAGACAATAATGATACATTATGCCAATCTTCCCATCTATAGGCCCCCAAACTGTAATAATGCCCCCCTTGGCATAACGCACAGTAAAAGTGGGCAGGATAGTAAGTAAGTACTACTTAAGATAGTAAGTAGTAAGACTATTAAGTAGGTATATCCCTCACAGGAGGCAGGTAGTTCCACTATAAGGTCGGTATGTGACACAACAGTAAGTTCCTATTTCTCTAGTTAGTTCCTATTTATGGGGAAATAGGAACTAAATACATCCTTAGGTAGGTAGATTGATCTCCCCCCAGTAGGTAAATATGACAGTAGGTTGTTAGCCAGGTAGATAGGTTGTTAGCCAGGTAGGTAGAGGTTGTTAGCCAGGTAGGGAGGTAGCTAGGTATCTTTTTAGCTAGGTAGGTAGATAGATAGCCAGGTAGGTATGTAGTTAGGTAGGTAACCAGGAAGGTAGCTATCTAGGTTGTTAGGTAGCTTGGTACATACTTAGGTAGCTAGCTAAGTAGTGTCCAAAAATCAAAACTGTAATTGATTTGGCCTGTTCACCTATGAAATGTAGTATGTAGTTTGGGCAGCAGCAGAGCCATAGGCTGTGTAAGGGTATGCGAGGAATTGCAGTTGGTTACTAACTACAACTTCCAGCATGCACTGGCTCTGCAGCTGAACTGGCTCTGCAGAGCCTAAGGCTCTGCAGCTGAACAAACCAAAACTATAACTCCCAGCATGTAGCACTAAATAGTAGTATAGGATAGGTTATAGTGTAACATACTGGGAGTTTTAGCTTTGAGTCATCTGCAGAGCTATATGCTGTATCAGGGCATGATGGGAGTTACAATTAGTTACTAACTGCAACTTCCAGCATGTTCTGATACAGCCTGTGGCTCTGCAGCTGACCCGAACCAAACTACAACTCCCAGCATGTTGCAATATATAGTATTAGTTATAGTGCAACATGCTGGGAGTTGTAGTTTTGGTTTGGGATGGCTGCAGAGCCATAGGCTGTATCCGGGCATGCTGGGAGTTGTAGTAAGTAACTGCAACTCCCAGCATGCCCTGATACAGTCTATGGCTCTGCATATGACTCAAAACTACAACTCCCAACATGCTCTGTCTGATACAGCCTATGGATCTGCCGTTGACCCAAACCAAAACTGCAACTCTTAGCATGTTGCACTATTTATTAGTATAGTAAAAAGTTATAGTACAACATGCTAGAAATTGTTGTTTTGGGTCATCTGCAGAGCCATAGGCTGTATCAGGGCATGTTGGGAGTTGTAGTAAGTAACTGCAACTCCCAGCATGCCCTGATACAGCTTAAGGCTCTGCAGATGACCCAAAACTACAACTCCAAGCATGTTGCACTATAGAACAGTTTATGATAGGTTATAGTGCAACATGCTGAGAGTTGTAGTTTTGGATCATCTTCAGAGCCATAGCTGTATCAGGGCATGCTGGGAGTTGCAGTTAGTTACTTTCTACAACTTCCAGCATGCTCTGATACAGTCTATGGCTCTATAGCTTACCCCAAACTACAACTCCCATAATGTTTTTACTATTACTTAAAGGGGTATTCCAGGCAAAACCTTTTTTATATATATATCAACTGACTCCGGAAAATTAAACAGATTTGCAAATTACTTCTATTAAAAAATCTTAATCCTTCCATTAGTTATTAGCTTATGAAGTTTTCTTTCTAACTGCTCAATGATGATGTCAAGTCTCGGGAGCTGTGCATGATGGGAGAATATCCCGATAGGAACTGCACAGCTCCCAGGACGTGAGTGATCAGAGAGCAGTTAGACAGAAAACAACAACTCAAAATCAGAAGCTAATAACTATTGGAAGGATTAAGATTTTTTAATAGAAGTAATTTACAAATCTGTTTAACTTTCCGGAACCAGTTGATATATATATAAAAAAGTTCTGGCCTGGAATACCCCTTTAACTAACCTTAGCATGATGTCCAGTGATGCTAGAAACTCCTGACGTGCACCCACAAGCCACGCCCCTTTCATAGGCCATGCCCCCAAACTTTCAGCCTTTCAGACTTTTTTTCTTGCCCAGAGGAGCCTATTTTCATACAGGGGTCTGGAGCTGCAGCTCCATCAGCCCCCATGTTAATCCGGCCCTGATATGGACTAAAATGTATTTAGCTACATTAATGATACATTCATCATCTGCTTTCCAACCATCATCCTGCTTCTGTTTTATGTGTATGCAGGGGTGTTACTGGAAACCACAGGACCTCAGTGCAAAGAATTACCCTGGCCCCCACATCTGGACGCTCAGACACCCCCCCCCCCCCCCCCCCCGCCCTGGATGCCTTTCCCCTCCGCTCCCAATGCACAGGCCCCCTTTTTCTCCCCATATAGCAGTAAGCCCCCATATATTATTAGGCTTCCCATACTGCTCCCATAGAGCATTAGGCCCTATACTGCAGCATTCCCCCTCTGCTGATTTCAGGATGGTCAGGGAGCTACTTCTTGTAGAAGTGCGAATGAGTGGGCATGTCTGTTCCCTTTCCTCCACTTAAGTGGCAGGAGTCAGTGGATCAACAAGAATTATGATGGTGGTCAGTCAACCCAGGCCCCCTCCAGGGATTGTGACCATTGCGACCATGATACCCACACCACTGTGTGTATGGCCACCTGAAAGCAAATTTTTCAATTTATTTTCATGTAATATAGCTCTATGATGTAAGGGCTGAGAGATTATTTGTCATAGAAAGTACAGTATTTGGTGCCTACAGGCTCCTGAGATGTAAATCTGGTTTTGCGCTTCTGTAAATTATTTAGTGAATTATGTATGTATTAAATTATTAGGTTATTGTAGGTATCATCAGATTTGAAAATAGCATAGTCTGCAGAAAACTTTAATATTATGCTTGGTAGCTTTATTCTTATGCCAAATGACATGTCTGATTTTATATCTAGTTTAAAGAAAGCGTTAGTGAAGCCAAATCATTTAAAGGATAGCACCGCCCAAACCTAATAACTTGGCATTAGGTGGAGCTCAAAGATGCTGCATTACAAATGAATCAGATTACAGATGATATATACTGTGTGTATATATATATATATATATATATATATATATATATATATATATATATATACATATATACATGTATATATTGAAACCTCTTTTCTGACACCCAAATTGTGAAAGGGGCCAACATACAAAGAATATTTAATCAAAAAGCTAATAATCATAATCTGGTCCAGATGAGGAGTGGTCTTATTTATAGCATTGGTCTTTTAGAAAGGTTTAACTGTATTTATATAACTATAGGTATATGTCACGATTCGGCTTCCAGGTAGTGGATCCTCTGTGTCAGCGAGGGATTGGCGTGGACCGTGCTAGTGGACCGGTTCTAAGAGGCTACTGGTTTTCACCAGAGCCCGCCGCAAAGCGGGATGGTCTTGCTGCGGCAGTAGCAACCAGGTCGTATCCACTAGCAACGGCTCAACCTCGCTGACTGCTGAGAAGGCTTGGGACAGAAGGACTAGGCAGAGGCAAGGTCAGACGTAGCAGAAGGTCGGGGCAGGCGGCAAGGTTCGTAGTCAAGATGGATAGCAGAAGTTCAGGTAACACAGGCTTTGGACACACTAAACGCTTTCACTGGCACAAGGCAACAAGATCCGGCAAGGGAGTGCAGGGGAGGTGAGCAGATATAGTCTGGGAGCAGGTGGAAGCCAATTAAGCTAATTGGGCCAGGCACCAATCATTGGTGCACTGGCCCTTTAAGTCTCAGAGAGCTGGCGCGCGCGCGCGCCCTAGAGAGCGGAGCCGCGCGCGCCAGCACATGACAGCAGGGGACCGGGACGGGTAAGTGACCTGGGATGCGACTCGCGAGCGGGCGCGTCCCGCTGTGCGAATCACATCCCCGACGGCCATGACAGTGCAGCGCTCCCGGTCAGCGGGACTGACCGGGGCGCTGCAGGGAGAGAGACGCCGTGAGCGCTCCGGGGAGGAGCGGGGACCCGGAGCGCTAGGCGTAACAGTACCCCCCCCTTAGGTCTCCCCTTTTCTTTGTCCGGTAACTGCCTCCCCTGGGATGAGGACACCGGGAAAGAATGGAGGGTTTCCTCAATGGCAGGCAGTACAGCAGGAGTGGGAATGGGGAGGGAGGGCAGAGGGCGAAGCCTGGCACGGGGCAGTGTGTCACCAGGACGGGGGCCATGAGGAGGCACTGAGGCTTGCCTGACGGGACTGGGAGGGGGGGAGAGGCACTTCCTATGGCAGGCGGAGTCCCAGTTCTTGATCTCCCCGGTGGTCCAATCAAGGGTGGGAGAATGAAGCCGGAGCCATGGCAGACCGAGGAGGACCTCAGAGGTACAGTTGGGGAGGACGAAGAGCTCAATCACTTCGCGATGGGGTCCAATACACATCAGGAGGGGTTCTGTGCGGTAAGGCACGGTGCAATCCAATCTGACTCCGTTGATCGCGGAAATGTAGAGCGGCTTGACAAGACGGATCACCGGGATGCGGAATTTATTCACCAGAGAATCCAGAATAAAATTCCCAGAGGCACCAGAGTCCAAGCAGGCCACGGCTGAGAGGGAGGAGTTGGCTGAAGGAGAAATCCGCACGGGCACCGTGAGACGTGGAGAAGCAGACTTAGAACCAAGAGACGCCACACCCACGTGAGCTGGGTGCGTGCGTTTCCCAGACGTGGAGGACGAATAGGGCAATCCACCAGGAAATGCTCGGTACTGGCACAGTACAGACAAAGATTTTCTTCCCTACGGCGATTCCTCTCTTCCTGGGTCAGGCGAGACCGATCCACTTGCATGGCCTCCTCGGCGGGAGGCCCAGGCGTAGGTTGCAACGGAGACTGTGGGAGAGGTGCCCAGAGATCTAAGTCTTTTTCCTGGCGGAGCTCTTGATGTCTCTCAGAAAAGCGCATGTCAATGCGGGTGGCCAAATGGATAAGTTCTTGCAGGTTGGCAGGAATCTCTCGTGCGGCCAGCACATCCTTGATGCGACTGGATAGGCCTTTTTTAAAGGTCGCGCAGAGAGCCTCATTATTCCATGATAACTCAGAAGCAAGAGTACGAAATTGGATGGCGTACTCGCCCACTGAAGAATTACCCTGGACCAGGTTCAGCAGGGCAGTCTCGGTAGAAGAAGCTCGGGCTGGTTCCTCGAAGACACTCCGGACTTCAGCGAAGAAGGACTGGACTGTGGCTGTGGCAGGATCATTGCGGTCCCAGAGCGGTGTGGCCCAAGACAAGGCCTTTCCTGAAAGAAGGCTCACTACGAACGCCACCTTAGACCGTTCTGTAGGAAACAAGTCCGACAACATCTCCATATGCAGGGAACACTGAGACAGAAATCCACGGCAGAGTCTAGAGTCCCCATCAAATTTGTCCGGCAGGGACAAGCGGAGGCTAGGAGCGGCCACTCGCTGCGGAGGAGGTGCAGGAGCTGGCGGAGGAGATGGTTGCTGCTGTAGCAGAGGCAGAAGTTGCTGTAACATGGCGGTCAACTGCGACAGCTGCTGTCCTTGTTGGGCAATCTGCTGCGATTGCTGAGCGACCACCGTGGGAAGGTCAGCGAGACTTGGCAGCGGCACCTCAGCGGGATCCATGGCCGGATCTACTGTCACGATTCGGCTTCCAGGTAGTGGATCCTCTGTGTCAGCGAGGGATTGGCGTGGACCGTGCTAGTGGACCGGTTCTAAGAGGCTACTGGTGTTCACCAGAGCCCGCCGCAAAGCGGGATGGTCTTGCTGCGGCAGTAGCAACCAGGTCGTATCCACTAGCAACGGCTCAACCTCGCTGACTGCTGAGAAGGCGTGGGACAGAAGGACTAGGCAGAGGCAAGGTCAGACGTAGCAGAAGGTCGGGGCAGGCGGCAAGGTTCGTAGTCAAGATGAATAGCAGAAGTTCAGGTAACACAGGCTTTGGACACACTAAACGCTTTCACTGGCACAAGGCAACAAGATCCGGCAAGGGAGTGCAGGGGAGGTGAGCAGATATAGTCTGGGAGCAGGTGGAAGCCAATTAAGCTAATTGGGCCAGGCACCAATCATTGGTGCACTG
Source organism: Hyla sarda (assembly GCF_029499605.1). Classification (NCBI taxonomy): domain Eukaryota; kingdom Metazoa; phylum Chordata; class Amphibia; order Anura; family Hylidae; genus Hyla; species Hyla sarda. Next base: position 336,586,650 of record NC_079193.1, read on the forward strand.
GCCCTTTAAGTCTCAGAGAGCTGGCGCGCGCGCGCCCTAGAGAGCGGAGCCGCGCGCGCCAGCACATGACAGCAGGGGACCGGGACGGGTAAGTGACCTGGGATGCGACTCGCGAGCGGGCGCGTCCCGCTGTGCGAATCGCATCCCCGACGGCCATGACAGTGCAGCGCTCCCGGTCAGCGGGACTGACCGGGGCGCTGCAGGGAGAGAAACGCCGTGAGCGCTCCGGGGAGGAGCGGGGACCCGGAGCGCTAGGCGTAACAGTACCCCCCCCTTAGGTCTCCCTTTTCTTTGTCCGGTAACTGCCTCCCCTGGGATGAGGACACCGGGAAAGAATGGAGGGTTTCCTCAACGGCAGGCAGTACAGCAGGAGTGGGAATGGGGAGGGAGGGCAGAGGGCGAAGCCTGGCACGGGGCAGTGTGTCACCAGGACGGGGGCCATGAGGAGGCACTGAGGCTTGCCTGACGGGACTGGGAGGGGGGGAGAGGCACTTCCTATGGCAGGCGGAGTCCCAGTTCTTGATCTCCCCGGTGGTCCAATCAAGGGTGGGAGAATGAAGCCGGAGCCATGGCAGACCGAGGAGGACCTCAGAGGTACAGTTGGGGAGGACGAAGAGCTCAATCACTTCGCGATGGGGTCCAATACACATCAGGAGGGGTTCTGTGCGGTAAGGCACGGTGCAATCCAATCTGACTCCGTTGACCGCGGAAATGTAGAGCGGCTTGACGAGACAGATCACCGGGATGCGGAATTTATTCACCAGAGAATCCAGAATAAAATTCCCAGAGGCACCAGAGTCCAAGCAGGCCACGGCTGAGAGGGAGGAGTTGGCTGAAGGAGAAATCCGCACGGGCACCGTGAGACGTGGAGAAGCAGACTTAGAACCAAGAGACGCCACACCCACGTGAGCTGGGTGCGTGCGTGCGTTTCCCAGACGTGGAGGACGAATAGGGCAATCCACCAGGAAATGCTCGGTACTGGCACAGTACAGACAAAGATTTTCTTCCCTACGGCGATTCCTCTCTTCCTGGGTCAGGCGAGACCGATCCACTTGCATGGCCTCCTCGGCGGGAGGCCCAGGCGTAGGTTGCAACGGAGACTGTGGGAGAGGTGCCCAGAGATCTAAGTCTTTATCCTGGCGGAGCTCTTGATGTCTCTCAGAAAAGCGCATGTCAATGCGGGTGGCCAAATGGATAAGTTCTTGCAGGTTGGCAGGAATCTCTCGTGCGGCCAGCACATCCTTGATGCGACTGGATAGGCCTTTTTTAAAGGTCGCGCAGAGAGCCTCATTATTCCATGATAACTCAGAAGCAAGAGTACGAAATTGGATGGCGTACTCGCCCACTGAAGAATTACCCTGGACCAGGTTCAGCAGGGCAGTCTCGGCAGAAGAAGCTCGGGCTGGTTCCTCGAAGACACTCCGGACATCAGCGAAGAAGGACTGGACTGTGGCTGTGGCAGGATCATTGCGGTCCCAGAGCGGTGTGGCCCAAGACAAGGCCTTTCCTGAAAGAAGGCTCACTACGAACGCCACCTTAGACCGTTCTGTAGGAAACAAGTCCGACAACATCTCCATATGCAGGGAACACTGAGACAGAAATCCACGGCAGAGTCTAGAGTCCCCATCAAATTTGTTCGGCAGGGACAAGCGGAGGCTAGGAGCGGCCACTCGCTGCGGAGGAGGTGCAGGAGCTGGCGGAGGAGATGGTTGCTGCTGTAGCAGAGGCAGAAGTTGCTGTAACATGGCGGTCAACTGCGACAGCTGCTGTCCTTGTTGGGCAATCTGCTGCGATTGCTGAGTGACCACCGTGGGAAGGTCAGCGAGACTTGGCAGCGGCACCTCAGCGGGATCCATGGCCGGATCTACTGTCACGATTCGGCTTCCAGGTAGTGGATCCTCTGTGTCAGCGAGGGATTGGCGTGGACCGTGCTAGTGGACCGGTTCTAAGAGGCTACTGGTGTTCACCAGAGCCCGCCGCAAAGAGGGATGGTCTTGCTGCGGCAGTAGCAACCAGGTCGTATCCACTAGCAACGACTCAACCTCGCTGACTGCTGAGAAGGCGTGGGACAAAAGGACTAGGCAGAGGCAAGGTCAGACGTAGCAGAAGGTCAGGGCTGGCGGCAAGGTTCGTAGTCAAGATGGATAGCAGAAGTTCAGGTAACACAGGCTTTGGACACACTAAATGCTTTCACTGGCACAAGGCAACAAGATCCGGCAAGGGAGTGCAGGGGAGGTGAGCAGATATAGTCTGGGAGCAGGTGGAAGCCAATTAAGCTAATTGGGCCAGGCACCAATCATTGGTGCACTGGCCCTTTAAGTCTCAGAGAGCTGGCGCGCGCGCGCCCTAGAGAGCGGAGCCGCGCGCGCCAGCACATGACAGCAGGGGACCGGGATGGGTAAGTGACCTGGGATGCGACTCGCGAGCGGGCGCGTCCCGCTGTGCGAATCGCATCCCCGACGGCCATGACAGTGCAGCGCTCCCGGTCAGCGGGACTGACCGGGGCGCTGCAGGGAGAGAGACGCCGTGAGCGCTCCGGGGAGGAGCGGGGACCCGGAGCGCTAGGCGTAACAGTATATATATATATATATATATATATATATATATATATCATAACTGACGTTCTATTAATATTTAAATGAGTTATCCAGGAATAAACAAAACAAAGAAAATTTATTTCAAAAACAGCACCACCCACTTGGCTCCATTTACTTCAATTAAACTCAGCTGCAATACCTTACACTACCTGAAGACAGGGGTGTTGCTGTTTTTTCAGTTCTGTTTTTTAATTTTTATTTTTTTTGCATATTCTTCATTTTCTTGTATATTCTCCCTATTGTTGCATAATCCCCCACACTTGTTTTCTTGCTTTTGCATGTTCTTGCTATTGTTGCCTGTTTTTGCAGGTTTGACATATTCTTATATATTCTCCCTATTCTTGCATGCTTATCCTTTTCTTGCATTTGACACAATTCTTGCATGTTCTCCTTCCATTCCTACATATTCTGTATATTTCTGCGTGTTTTCTTGGTCCTTATGTTTTCACTCTGTTCCTCCATATTTGCCCTCTTCTTTCAATTTCTACCTTTTCATATATGTCCTCCCGGTTCTTTTTCCTATATTTACATGTTCTCCCCATTCTTGCGATCTTTTTCCTATTTATTGCATGCCCCCATTCTTGCATATTGTCCTTTTTCTTGCATCTCCCCCCCCCCCCAATATTGCATCCTCTCTCTGTTCCTGCGTTGGTTTCCTTCTATATTATAGCTACGTTGGCTTTCTATGACACTGACCATAATGTATACAGTCAGTAAAGGCAGGAGACCCTTGCATATTCAAATCAGCATTGACATTTTTTCACAGGGCTTGTGGTGCCATGATAAACTGTCTAGGAATAACTAGTCATTTTCCAAGATTGAACGTGAGGGCAGATGTTAAAATTGTCTTTGTTTTCCCTAGGAACTGAATACAGTGATCCCTCAACTTACAATGGCCTCAACATACAATAGTTGCAACATACAATGGTCTATTCTGGACCATTGTAAGTTGAAACCAGACTCAACATACAATGTACAGACAGTCCAGACCTGTGAAACGTGTCAATGGCCAGAAGAACGGACCAATCAGAATGGGCATTCACTGGTAAAACCCCTGTATTACTGAAGTGCATGCACTGACTGGCTGTCTGGTAGCGCCCCCTACAGTACAGGGAGGTATTACATGTTCTGTACTCTTTACCTGTACCAGGGTTAGCTGCTCCTTTGAACACCAGATGAGGGCGGCTCCATGTTACTTTTTGGGACACTTTGTGTATTGTACAGGACCCTGAAGAAGCTCCTGTCCTCTACATAGACCAGTGTTTTCCCAAGCAGGGAGCCTCTAGCTGTTGCTAAACAGTTTTGCAACAGCTGGAGGCTCCCTGCTTGGGAAACACTTACATAGACAGTGATTACAGCTTCCAGCAGATCTTTCTTACTTTTATATGTAAGTACTTGCTTTATCTATATTAGTTATCTACTTATTTTTCTTTAATTCTCACTTTTTCCTATTTTTGGATGACATTTTGGTGGCTTCAGAACCAATTACCAGGTTTCCATAGAGTTATGGTCTCAACATACAATGGTTTCAACATACAATGGCCGTCCCGGAACCAATTAATATTGTAACTTGAGGGACCCCTGTATATGAATGCATAAATGTGATCTCTCTGTATATCTTTAAATGATCTAGCAACCATTTGATATTTGAACAAATATATATACATAGATATATATATATATATATATATATATATTATGGGAGTATAGCTCAGTGGAGATGGGCAAACAGCAGTAAACAACAGTCTGAGACAGTGACACAAGGCTTCTCCTGCTATTTATTTTCAAACACAAAATATACTGCAGTATTCACATTGCCACAAAATAAAAACTTCTTGTCCAGCACTAACTAAACTTTTTAAAGGAAAATTGTCATCAGTGTCACCGCACTAACCTTCTGCTACAGGCAGGTAGTGCGGTTGACACTGATGACAACCATTCTCATGTGTCCGCGATCCGAGCTTCGTGATGTCACCACTGCTGTTTCTCTGCTGGGCTGCGAGTAGGTCTAGGGAAACAGTAGCGGTGACGTCATGAAGCTCCGCCCGTACCCCAAGTATACCGGCCAAAAGGAGGGAACAGAGGACGATACTGGGACAACGGGAGCACAGATCGTTGACACAGGAGTATGGTTGCCATCAATGTCACCCAGCAGGTTAGTGCGGTGACACTGATGACAGTTTTCCTTTAACTTGCCCTCACTGTGTTACAGGTACTTTACCTGCCTGCCCCCTGACAAAACCAACTCCAATAGTGTTACCTCACACAAATGGCAAATTGCCCTGGAGAGAGGCTAGCAGATGTCAGGTCTTCAGGCCAAGTTACTCACACAACCTCTCTAGGCGGATTGACTCTCTGCTATTTCCCAGTGATGAGCTGTCTTCAGCACCTGTGCTGCTCTGAGCGTGTCTTAAAACCTGCAGTGGTCCAGGAACCATCAAGGTCTCACTACCAATCCTGCCTTTTATCCCATAAAGCTAAATCTTGCCAGGAACTTGACTATTTCTGGATTTTCCATATTTCACCCAGTTTGTAATGTTCGTTTCTGTGTTTTTGCATTTTTCTGCTTTTGGTCCTGTTCAGACATTAGGTTTGTGTCTGAAAAGTTTCTGTGTTAATTCTCCCTGGGATGGGAAGAGTTAACCTTTCATCACTGGGAGCATATATATAAGGCCTCTTCAGGTGCTGCTTGGGGCTGGTAATTAGATCTGTACTCTGACCACATCTTCTTTATTATGCACCTTAGCTATGTTTGTTTAAGCACAAATCCTAAGTTTTAACCATGGTTATCTGTGCTGTTATATATATAGATATTTATAGATTTTAGCGATTAGGGTTTTAGTATTTGTGTATGTTCGTCCTTCATTTGCTTTGTGTTGCCTTAGTCTGTATTCACACTGTGCGTTTTGTCAGTCCTGTTTTGACCTTGTTTGATCCTGGATCACCTAAGATAGAATCCCTGAGCCTTGTGCCACCGTCTATCTAGGATCGAGTCTTGTGCCTGTACCCCTGTTTGCTTGTATTTAGGAGTTTCCTCCAAGGCTAGTAGCCTGATCACTCGGTGGACAGTGCCCATTGGCTAGGAGCCTATTTGGCTTTGGTATTGATGTCCCTCTATGCTTGGAGTGGGGTGTCCAGTGTGTTCCTTGTTCTGAGTCCAGTATGAACAGTACTCTTGATTTCCTGACCCGTTAGTGTTTTGATATTAATTTAGCCTGTTCATCCCCTGCATCTCCTGGTTTTGTCTGCTGTATACTTATCCCCATATCTAGTCTTGTTCATATTACCATATCTGCCGTTAATCTTGATTCCGGTTTCTGAACTGTATGTTAGTATGCTATATCCTGCCTGGTTTATCTGTTAGTTGGTTACTGAATTCCCGTTATGTTCCTGTCTTGTTCCCTGACTATGTACAGTTCAATTTTTCTTGTTAACTTCAACGCCCATGCACTTTAGCACAAGGAAGGGACTGGCTCCAAGTTGTTGATCCGTCATTTAGGGTGGATGGGCAAATAGGCAGGGAGAGTGGTTTCTAGAGACAGCTTAGGGCTCACTTCTCCCTGCTTCCCCGTTCATTACACAGTTTTTTCTGGATGGGATATGCACTTCCTGAAACCATGTGTTTACATATGATAGGCACCCTAGGGAAATATAGTGATCCTCAACCGCCATCCCTTTCACTGTCGGTCCCACAAAGTTCAGGCCAGTGACATCCACACAATCAAATACACACACACACAATTACATACAAAGTGACAAACACAAACACTCACATACATATACTCACAGACTCACACATCACTTCAGTCACCTTACTAGTTCTTATCTTGCTCACTCACACATACTCTGACTGTTGTGGACTTTTGATCACATGAACAAAGCTCCTGCCCTCACTGTGAGAATAAGATGCTCAGATATATGCAGGGCTGTCCCAAAGAGCCCCCTCCTCAGACAGCTGTAACTAGTAATGTAAACACACAGATAAGGTGGTTGGCTAAGGCTCCTGCAATCCCAGCCTGCCAACACTTTCCTGCAGAGAGAGAGTTAATGATCTCACCAGCACGACCACTGCTTCTAGGGCGCAGAGGTGGTCTGCAATCTAGACAATGAGCTTCAACAAGGGAAGATAACAAAAGCCCATATCTTTGAAAGAATGAAAATTCTTAACAGATGGTCTGTCCCAGGTTGGTTAAATCAGTCCCTCATTGTTAAGTTTTTCCTAATGAATGATTGTTTTGGTTGAAATTGGCTGTTTTTTTAAATCAAATTCTGATTAATCAAACTGTAAATGATACCTAGAATGAACATTGTATATTTTTGCACCTGTATTCAACTGACTAGATATCCCAACCCTATCATACATATGTTCATTCAACTTATCCAAGCATGGATAATGTCTCAATAGGGGGAGGGCAATAAGCCAACAGCACCCAACTTTGAAGACAGGTTATCTCCCTTGGCATAAAAGGATTGGGCATGTTGGAACCAAATAACCAATCCTCTTTTCTCTCCTACATTGGCCATTGTAAGAACGTTGGGTCACCCATATACTCATTTGTCAGCTGATCGGGTTGCTTTGACCTGCTTAAAAATCATAGGCCATTGCCTGCACTCCTTTAAAAGGGGATGTGCACACTTGTTATAAGGGATGTGCAGCCGATGGCTGATTGCATTGAAGGGTCACCTAATGATCCAGCGATTGGTCATGTGACCCTCTCTGTATGGCGCTTGAGCCATGTAAGAGGCTTTGTAAATAGGTACTAGTCTATGAGATCGGCACTCATTCACAGGGTGGCTTAGGCCGACTAATACGGTCCTAAGTTGTCATGGCATGGTCCAATCAGTGCTGAAAGAGTAAAAGGGACACAACCCAATGACAAAGAGAATGTAATGACCAGTTCATACTGAGAAGAATAGTAGAGAAACGGCACCATGTAGAGTTCTAAGAATCGTTATTTCACGAGGAACTACAAGTATTACTAAAATAGACATGTCAAAGAAATTCAGAGAAAATGGAATATAGGACCTTTTTTTTCTCCCGTTATGGAAAATAACAGTAATTTCTTAATAAGAGTAATTTCTTAATAAAAATCAGGACCCATTTTTGATTATTATTCATATGGTAAGAGTGAGCGTTCACTCAGCATGTCCAATTCACAGCATCTTCATAGATTGTTCCTCCAGATGATGTAAATGTTAGATCCTTTTTTCACCTCTGTTTGCCTTTCGCACTATTTTATTTTTAACTGAGTATTTTATTCCTGTAAAATGAGCCGAACAATGAAGTGACTGCAATGTTCCTCTCATGGTGAGAATAATAGATCTAGGAGCGTTATCATAGAAGAATTCTAACCTGCCTCGAGCTGGCGAATGGTGTGAAAATAAACAGCACGACTCGCTGGGTGATTATTACACCATGGCCGTTGTGTAGAAATAAATGCCGCATAACATAGAATGTCTAGGAAAGGGAAACACAGGGGCAGCTTTTATTTTCTACCTCCACTTGTAGGAGCAGTAAATTCCCACTTGTGTCCACCAAAGGATGTTATTTTAGCAACAATGGTTTTATATACCAGTGTACCATGAAGTGGCATGCAACAGTGAATACATAGGGTGAACTAATGTGGGCAAAAGTGCACAGGATGGTAGATGATTTTCACTATGCCTGACTCAAGTACAAGTGATAGATAGATAGATAGACAGATAGATGGATAAAAGTTTTTTCTCCCTTCTCAAATTCTTCTATTTTTTGTATATGTGTCATACTGATATTGGCACTCTCATTAAAAAAATGTTTTGCCTTAGCACTCCTTATGGCAAATAAAAAATCTATCTAATGTACTTTGTTAAAAAATAAATGTATTTTTTTTGTTTTATTTGTGTTTAAAAAAGATGCCACCAGGTGTCTCCCTACTTATCCAGAGCGCATACCCCCCCCCCCCATCTCTTGCACAGACTTTGGACTTCTGCTGGCCTAGCAAAAGTCCAAAATCAGGATATGCAGTCTGGTGTGCTGAGGGGGGGGGGGGGTGCAGCCTTAGCCAATCAAAGCTCATCTCGCATTAAACTGCTCTGGGCTGTGTGTAGCAGAGTGAGGGAGGAAGTTCCCCCCTGTATGGCTTCAGATGATGTCATGCCTGCTCGGGAACACCCCTTCCCAGTCTATGAATCTGACTGAGACTGAGAAGAAAATATAGAGCAATATCAAGGCAGAAAACTAAAAATAAAAAAATAAAAATAAAGGCCGTGGGTGGTTTATCATGATGGGTGCAGTGAACTGGTAGGGTTATAAAATTTAACAAGATCATGAGAAGTACTCTTAAAGTGTTTGTTATCATAAGCTACTTTCAACAATCCCCCAAGTATTACCATCATGAGCAGCCTGCTCCCAATTCTGTAAATGCTGGTTGTTATGTCCAGTTGACGTCCATTCTCTGCAGCCAGCCCCAAAGATCAGTCTGATGCTAATAGTTTAACTCCCTAGATGCATTGGCATGCGTACCAAATGACCTTGTCCCCCAAATCCACCTGACCTCTATGGGACCAATATATCGGACCAATATATCTTGGCTATGCAATACTAATATACTTGTATCTATTCCATACAACGGTATCCAGTAAAAAAAAAAAAAAAAAAATCCAGTATACCATGTGAGATATGTTTTCTTTTTACAATGGAATCCCATGGGTGACACATATGACTGTATGCCTATGGGATACATTTCAGGCCTTTGTGGTATAGATCAGGAGGATCTCCCCAGGTATACGTACCACAGAGGCCATTGATGTGATGTGGCCTGGCCCTTACAACACTGAAGTGTATTTTCAATGATTCTAGAATACAGCACTGTACCTACAGAGCTGTCAGTCATCCTGTATAGTCTGCATTGCGCTCCTCAGCCTTGTACATAATGAATAGAGCACAGCAGTGGCCAGGACAGAATAAATCAGTTTTTATCTTCTGCACAGTTATCCTTCTTTATTATAGGACGCCAACCCATAATACAACATTTTTAATGTGAACCCGTGGGACTCTAGAGACCAAGGCAGCAGCAAAGACTTGGAAATATGAAAAGGTGCAGAACATACTAATAGATGATTTACATAGAAGCATAAGGTAATTGAGCTTCTCTCAGCAAATCTGCTGCTTTATATACAAGATAGGGGCAGCTATAATGTAATGCTTCACGTACTCTTAGGTTTATCACATGAATATAGAACTCGCCAAAGATCTATATCTATTTGTGTCATTAACCTTCTTGTTTGCTTTTATTGCTTGTTTTCCCTGACATAACAAAACATTGTTCTGATGCCGTCATGCGAATACATTACACATCAGCATTTCCAGTTATATGATGTGGCCAAGAAGCCAAACCCTGGTGACCACTACTGTACCTAAAGGCAAGTTACTTTGACCACTTTCTGGCCTTCTGACCACTTATTAGACAAGTTATGCAAAATGCGACAGTCAGGGGTACCTTGTACCATGTTGTAGACCAATGTGATTTAAGCAGATCAAATTGACTTAAATAGGCACTGTCATTTGAACAAACGTTTCATAGATCAATAGTACAAGTGTGATGGCTAAGGGGCGGCGTGTATGTAGACTGATGGGTGTTGTGACTATGGTAAGAGTTTGTGACGGCAGGAGTCTTGGTTGCCAGTGCCAAGCGGCGGGTAAGTTATTACCACAAATGCAAGGTTAGGGAAACCATTTGTGAACTTTACTTCAGGAATCGTAGACAGCTGACACAACAGGTACAGTTCAATTTTAGTGCAATTCTGCTGAAGGTAGTAGTAGGGGACTACAGTTGCTTTCTTTGTGACTTAAACTAGTCTGAACTTGACTTGGACAGACTTGACTTAACTAGCCTTCACATGACGAGACTGGACTGACTGAAACTTGGTAGACTTGACTTGACTAAGTTAGACTGGACTTGAGACAAAGTAGGAAACACATTATTCTTTGGTTGCTATGGGGCCCCAATACTTGCTTGCCACTTGTCCCCAAAGCTGACTTAGACTTGATTGAAAACCTGGTCGGCGGGATCCATTTGCGGGCGAACAACCATTCTGAAAAGGGTAGACTAGAAGAGAGACATGGAACCGGTCTCCATTAGAGTTATGGGTCAGGTATGCTAGAGAGAGGATTCCCATAACTCTGACAAGACTTAACTAACTAACTGCCTCCTCCCCATCTAGACAGACCTGGGTCGAGTAGGGCAGGAGGCCCTGATTGGCCAAAGTGCTCATGTGATTCCCCATGCATCCTCCTACAAAGATACAGTTAACTTTTTGCATGACAGAAGAAATATAAGTACATTAAGCAATGGAGAATACATTACAAAATACCTGACATTTAAAACTGGAGCTGTTGGCTAGAGCAGACACCATAAAGTGACATCCACCTGACAGGGCAGGTGGACAAGAGTGTTCCGCACTGGGATACCACACAAGCTACTATAAGAAACTTTGTAAAATATCTTATTACACAAAAATGCTTCTTTCTCCTGTTATCAAACTTCCTTTCCTCCCCTCCTTCAGCTCAGCTTTGTCCTTTGTAAGACAAGCAATTCAAGTCTAAGAAGGGGGAGGAGGGAGCCCTGCCCACCAGCTCTGGGTGAACTGCAAATTATAGATGAAGCCTGCAGAGCAGAAATCTGATGAAAAATACCATATGCAAGTTATATAATGGCCAGAAATAATTCTGCTTCTCATGTACACACACCCGACAGCTGATCCTGAAAAGTAGCCTATCAATGGACAGTTGTAAACAGATTTATTTTCAAGCACTACACTTGGTAATCTGTTCCCTTATCTTCTGTCGAACAGACTATGTTCAAAAAAAGACGATGTCCACTCACAAGGACACCTCCGCGTAAGTTTCTCTGTATCAACCGAACATACCCAGGCCTTTTGCCTGTGACATAGAGTCTCATTGCCCTTACAGTAGAGAATCCCTTCTATTTGTTAATGGTGATAGTTTCTTTAGTCTAGACATAGTGGATGCCCCCTTGTTATAGTCACTGGCTTGGGTATGTTAGCTCACATTTCCCCCCAGAGCTGAAGGTCATACTTAAAGTGGTACTCCACCCCTAGACATCTTATCCCCTATCCAAAGGATAGGGGATAAAATGTCTGATCGCGGGGGTCCCCCCGCGATCAGACATCTTATCCTATATGCTTTGGATAGGGGATAAGATGTCTAGGGACGGAGTGCCCATTTAAAGGGGTACTCCAGTGGAAAACAAATGTTTTTAAATCAGCTGGTGCCAGAAAGTTATACAGATTTGTAAATAACTTCTATTTAAAAATCTTAATCCTTCTGGTACTTATCAGCTGCTGAATGCTTCAGAGGAAGTTGTGTAGTTCTTTCCAGTCTGACCACAGTGCTCTCTGCTTACACCTCTGTCCATGTCAGGAACTGTCCAGAGCAGGATAGGTTTGCTATGGGGATTTTCTCCTGTTCTGGACAGTTCCTGACACGGACAGAGGTGGCAACAGAGAGTGGTCAAACTGGAAAGACCTACACAACTTTCTGTGGAACATACAGCAGCTGACAAATACTGGAAGGATTAAGATAACTTTTTTTTTTTTTAAATAGAAGTAATTAACAAATCTGTATAATTTTCTGGCACCAGTTGATTTGAAACTGGTGCCGGAATTGATTTATTTTCCACCGGAGTACCCCTTTAGGGGAGTTCTCAGCGATGGTTTATATAGACAGGTCCTAATATGCATGACCCCTCTATAGGCTTCATAGGCCCAAATACAGAATGTGGATAGGATTGTCTAAACCAGTGGTCTTCAACCTGCGGACCTCCAGATGTTACAAAACTACAACTCCCAGCATGCCCGGACAGCCGTTGGCTGTCCGGGCATGCTGGGAGTTGTAGTTTTGCAACATTTGGAGGTCCGCAGGTTGGAGACCACTGGTCTAAACCAATAATTTCTAAACAGTGTGTCTCTAGCTGTTGCAAAGCTACAAATCCCAGCATGCCCAGACAGCCTTTGGCTGTCCAGGCATGCTGGGAGTTGTAGTTTTGCAACAGCTGGAGACACACTGTTTGGAAAAATATGGTCTAAACCTCTATCCTAATTGCTGGCGACAAAGAATTTTTCGATATAGAAGCCCTGGAAACAAGCTGTAGCCTTGTTACACGACAGACACTGCTATGAGACTGCGCTGCACATCACTACCTAGAAATCTAATTATTTTTCTCCCGGTGTCGTATTTAATCAGAATATATAATATGTAATCTCCCTGTACAAATAGACCTAGGGGTTTTCTAGGCCGAAAAACAAACTGATTTGTTTGCAATAAAGACAAGTCTGAACAAAGCCGTTTTCTCCGAGCAATTTTAAGGTGTTTATTTAAAAGTGATTTTTTCCCCCCCCCCTCTCATTACAAGTATATCAAAATAATAAAGAACCTGTGCATGTTTCCATGACAGCGGAAGAGATGTCACTGCTGCGATCTTCTTCTTGACGGATCAAGAATGCATTTGTGTAACCCCCCCCCCCTACCCACCCACTGTACATCTGCAAGAGTGATCAATTATTCTAATAGTGATGGAAATGAATGAGACTTGTGTCTTATGGGTTTCTGGCCTGTGGTAAAGCAGGCAAACAAGCAAGAAAACATATTAGTTACAATAGAAAATAGGATCTGCATTTGTGGCGGCCCAGTACGGGAGTTGTTACCCCGTACCTTTGCTGTCCTGTCAGGCAGCCTCCCTGCAGTGTCCCCTGCATCTGTTCTACTGTAATTGTATATTATCCCCTATGTTATGTATATAAGAATGTTGTATCTTTAAGAAAGGTTAACATGTGATCACCAGTTGTCATGTGAGCTGTCATGTGATTGTTACCCAGGAGGTATCAGTGACCAGGTGACTTAAAGGGGTACTCCGCTGGAAAACATTTTTTTTTTTAATCAGCTGGTGCTAGAAAGTTAAACAGATTTGTAAATTATTTCTATTAAAAAAAAATCTTAATCCTTCAGTACTTATCAGCTGCTGTATGACCCACAGGAACAGGAAATTCCTTTCTGCCTGACCACAGTGCTCTCTGCTGACACCTCTGTCCATTTTAGGAACTGTCCAGAGCAGGATAGGTTTTACATGGGGATTTGCTTCTACTCTGGACAGTTCCTAAAATGGACAGAGGTGGCAGCAGAGCGCACTGTGGTCAGACAGAAAGGAAATTCAAAAAGAATGTGGATCATAACAGCAGTTGATAAGTACTGGAAGGATTAAGATTTTTGAATAGAAGTAATTTACAAATCTGTTTAATTTTGTGGCACCTGTTGATAAAATTTTTTTTTTCCGGTGGAGTACCACTTTAACCCCTTAACCCCTTAAGGACTCATGTGTCCGCTCCAGATCTATGACGCGGGGCAACGGCGTGGCCCCGCGTCATAGCGGGTCGGGCCTGGCCTCTAACAATGGCCGGGACCCGTGGCTAATAGCGCGCGCCATTGATCACGGTGCAGCGCGCTATTAACCCTTTAGACGCGGCGTTCAACTTTGAAAGTGAAAGTGAAAGCATGCCGGTTAGCTCAGGGAGCTGTTTGGGATAGCCGCGGCGAAATCGCGGCATCCCGAACAGCTTACAGGACAGCGGCAGGGCCCCTACCTGCCTCCTCGCTGTCCGATCGATGAATGACTGCACAGTGCCTGAGATCCAGGCATGAGCAGTCAAGCGGCAGAATCATTGATCAGTGGTTTCCTATGAGAAACAAGTGATCAATGTAAAAGATCAGTGTGTGCAGTGTTATAGGTCCCTATGGGATAACAATGATCAGTGTGCGCAGTGTTATAGGTCCTTATGGGAGCTATAACATTGCAAAAAAAAGTGAATAAAGATCATTTAACCCCTTCCCTATTAAAAGTTTGAATCACCACTCTTTTCCCATAAAAAAAAACACAGTGTAAATAAAAATAAAAATGAACATATATGGTATCACCACGTGCGGAAATGTCCGAATTATAAAAATATATCGTTAATTAAACTTCACGGTCAATGGCGTGCGCGCAAAAAAATTCCGAAGTCCAAAATAGTGCATTTTTGGTCACTTTTTATATCATGAAAAAATGAATGAAAAGCGATCAATAAGTCCTATCAAGGCAAAAATGGTACCGCTAAAAACTTCAGATCACTGCGCAAAAAATGAGCCCTCATACCGCCCCATACGCCCCATAACATAAGTTATAGGGGTCAGAAGATGACAATTTTAAACGTATTAATTTTCCTGCATGTAGTTATGATTTTTTCCAGAAGTACGACAAAATCAAACCTATATAAGTAGGGGATCATTTTAATTGTATGGACCTACAGAATATACATAAGGTGTCATTTTTACCGAAAAATGCACTACGTAGAAACGGAAGCCCCCAAAAGTTACAAAACCACATTTTTTTTTCAATTTTGTCTCACAATGATTATTTTTTCCGTTTCGCCGTAGATTTTTGGGCACAATGACTGATGTCATTACAAAGTAGAATTGGTGGCGCAAAAAATAAGCCATCATATGGATTTTTAGGTGCAAAATTGAAAGAGTTATGATTTTTTAAAGGCAAGGAGGAAAAAACGAAAATGCAAAAACAGAAAAACCCTCGGTCCTTAAGGGGTTAAGGACCATGGTTTTTTTCTGTTTTTGCACTTTCATTTTTTCCTCCTTACCTTAAAAAAATCATAACTCTTTCAATTTTGCACCTAAAAATCCATATGATGGCTTATTTTTTGTGCCACCAATTCTACTTTGTAATGACATCAGTCATTGTGCCCAAAAATCTACGGCGAAACGGAAAAAATAATCATTGTGAGACAAAATTGAAAAAAACAAAACGCCATTTTGTTACTTTTGGGGGCTTCTGTTTCTATGCCGTGCATTTTTCGGTAAAAATTACACATTCTAATTATTCTGTAGGTCCATACGGTTAAAATGATAACCTACTTATATAGGTTTGATTTTGTCGTACTTGTCAAAAATATCATAACTACATGCAGGAAAATGTATACGTTTAAAATTGTCATTTTCTGACCCCTATATCTTTTTTATTTTTCTGCATATGGGGCAGTATGAGGGCTAATTTTTTGCGCCGTGATCTGCAGTTTTTATCGCTACCATTTTTGTATTGATCTGTCTTGTTAATAGCTTTTTATTCATTTTTTCATGATGTAAAAAGGGACCAAAAATACACTATTTTGGTCTTTTCCCAGACAGCCCCTTGAGCTAGCCGGCAGTGATTTACTTTCACTTTAGACGCGGCGTTCAACTTTGAATGCCGCATTTGAAGGGTTAATAGCATGCGGCACCACGATCAGTGGCCCCACGTGATAGAACGGGAATGGACCCATGACGTACCGGTACGTCATGGGTCCTTAAGGGGTTAAAGGTAACCTGTCCAGCACTAACCAGCGGTACTGGCTTTCCCCCGCTCTGTAATGAGGAGGGAGAGGCGGAGGGAGGGGAGGAATATTGATGAGCTGGGCGGCGCTGCGGAAGGCAGCCGCTGACGTCAGAGTGCCAGTTACCCCTCCTGTGCCAGTTAGCACTTAATTAACATATACGGAAAAATGAACAGTGCTGCGCGCTATTAGCCACGGGTCCCGGCCGTTGTAAGAGGCCGGGCCCGACCCGCTATGACGCGGGGCCACGTCGTGGCCCCACGTTACAGAAAGGGAAATACTCAGGACGTACCGGTACGTCCTTGGTCCTTAAGAGGTTAAGGGTGACCAATGGGACCCCACCAATGTACAAAATGTACACCCCCTGACTGTATAATCCGACCCATCACCTTATCGTCACTCCCATTATTAAAATTAAAGGGGTACTCCGGTAGAAAACATTTTTTTTTAAATCAACTGGTGCCAGAAAATTAAACAGATTTTTAAATTACTTCTATAAAAAATCTTAATCCTTCTAGTACTTATCAGCTGCTGAATGCTCAAAAGGAAGTTGTGTAGTTCTTTTCAGTCTTACTACAGTGCTCCCTGCTGACACCTCTGTCCATGTCAGGAACTGTCCAGAGCAGGAGAGGTTTTCTATGAAGATTTGCTCCTACTCTGAACAGTTCCTGACACAGACAGAGGTGTCAGCAGAGAGCACTGTTGTCAGACTGGAAAGAACTATACAACTTTCTCTGTAGTATATAGCAGTTGATAAGTACTGGAAGGATTAATATTTTTAATAGAAGTAATTTACAAATCTGGGCAAAAAACAGAGGTATCAATGTCCGGCACTGCTGCTGACCACCGAAAGGACCTGGATCTAGGATGAATAGGAGTAGTCCCCGAAGCTAAGGTAGTGCTCTGACTTGTAAGACGAGTCAAATACAATGTGCAAGGAGAAGGTGAAAAAAGTCGGCAGACTCACCAAGGCTTCTTTTTTCAGGGTTGCTTCTTTATTAAATACTCACATACAAAACTTTGTGCGAAAGGGGAGAGAGGATCACATGGAGGGGGGTATTCACTGTCAGGCGACAGAATCTGTTTCACTCGGTAATCAAGCTTCTTCTTCGAGCTTCTTTCTGGAGCCAGTTGATGTGACATTTTTTTTTCCCACCGGAGTAAACCTTTAATGCCCGCCCATCTGACTGATTCCCTGAATTGTCAGACAAGCTATAAACCCTCATATCTCAGGAACAGGAGGGCGTATGAAGAAACTGTAAAAAGCTGTGTGATCAGGACATCCTGAATCTTTTTTTATGGGGTTGGCCACAGGTCCTCTTTAAGGCTGACAATTCTCTTTGCAGATAAAATTATTTAGTTTAAAATATAGGGCCACTCTGCAACCACATCTGAAAATATCATAAAAAAAAATTCATCACTATTAGAGATGAGCGATTCAAAGCTGACGAACCCGAATTTGTTACGAATTTCATGAAATATTTGATTCGCAATGAATGCGAATATCGCCTCGATTCGATCACGCAAATCACTTCATTAAACTCCACTTGCAGCAGTCCAGGCTCCAGGGCATCTAAAATGGCGGATCCACATGTCAGTACATGGGGCAAGGAAAGCTGGGAACGCAAGGCGGGAAGGGAAGTAGGCGGGATGACCCTGAAACACATGCAGGATGCAGCCTATCAGCAGCCAGTCACCCCTGTGATGTCACAGCCCTATATAATCGGCAGTCATTTTGCGGCTCGTCATATCATTCATTACACTGCATACAGATAGGACGGACATCGCTGTGTGTGTTACACAGAAAAGCTTATTCCAGTGTTTTTGTCACTGAAACGGATTTTTACTGCAGCCATTAACCTCCCAGTCACTTTCTTCAGCATTGTATTACAGATAGGGGCAGATAGCTGAGTGTTGCCTCATACATTTCAACAAGCTGCCTCAACTTCATAAACCTTAGCAGAGGAGACAGGAAGAATTTTTCAGCGCAATTCTGCTGGTAATACTAGTCTGTAGACGGCATAATACCCAGCAGTCCATTCCTAATAGTCTTTGACAGAGTGCAATTTTGTGTTTAGTACACAGCTTTTTGTGCTGCAGCACTGTTGTGTACTGCTGGTGTTGTGCAAAAATAAAAAATTTTAAGCGTACTGTACCGCATTTTTCTGCCCTCATAAGTGCATACCACATACGTACACCTAAGTAGTGTACTATTTTGTACCTGTTAATCTGTCAAGGGCCTAGATACTGTGAAAGTCCAGGCAAAAGTAATCACCGGCTGGTGTTTAACTAAGATACGTTTTTGTAAGCGTACTGTACCGCATTTTTCTGCCCTCATAAGTGCATACAACATACCTACATCAAAGTAGTGTACTATTTTGTACCTGTTAATCTGTCAAGGAAAGGACAGCTAATAGTACACACTATTTTAAGCATAGTGAAGCGTATTGTACTCCCCTGATATACGCAATAAGTATGTCAGGCAGAGTAGTGCCAGGACGTGCACAGTGGATTGGCAGAGGCCTAAATTCATCAGGCGCAGGCAGAAGACGCTGCAGAGTAGGAGCGTGTGGCAGCCGGAGTCACAGCGAGAGGTCTGAGCTCCCGGTGTCAGCTAGCCGTCGTGTCTCGACCAGCAACTCAGCAGCTGTGATTGATCGGTTCACTCGGTCATCCACTTCATCCCTTGTGACACCCCCCAGTCAACAGTCAGTAGGTTCCTCAGACTCAACCCTCACTTGGCATGGCCCTTATGCTGATGTTGCCACTTCCAGGCTCTCTCATTGTGCTGCTCTACGGTCTCATCATACTAATGCTACCTCCTCCACGCTCTGTCATTGTGCTACCATATGGTCTCCTCATGCTGCCACCTCCAAGCTCTCTAATTGTGCTGCTCTATGGTCTCCTCATGCTGATGCTGCCACCTCCATGCTATGTCATTGTGCCGCAATATGGTCTCCTCATGTTGATGCTGCCACCTCCAGTCTCTCTAATTGTTCTGCTATATGGTGTCCTCATACTGATGCTACCACCTCCAGGCTCTCTCATCGTGCTGCCATGGATACTGCAAAACATAATAAAGGTGCTGGTCCACAGTTTCCGAAATTCCTCTGCATTAGGGTAACTTTCAGGACTTCTGATGCTGCTGCTGCCATCTCCAGGCTGTCTCATTCAGCCACTATATGGTATCCTCATGTTTCAGCCACCTCCAGGCTGTGCCATTCAGACACTATATGGTCTCCTCATGCTTCAGCTACCTCCAGGCTGTGCCATTCAGCCACTATATGGTCTCTTCATGCTGCCACAAACTCCAGGCTGTGCCATTCAGCCACTATAGGGTTTCCTTATGCTTCAGCCACCTCCATGCTGTGCCATTCAAACACTGTATGGTCTCCTCATGCTTCAGCTGCCTCCAGGCTGTGCCATTCAGACACTATATGGTATCCTCATGCTGCCACAAACTCCAGGCTGTGCCATTCAGCCACTATATGGTCTCTTCATGCTACCACAAACTCCAGGCTGAGCCATTCATTCACTATATGGTTTCCTCATGCTGCCACAAACTCCAGGCTGTGCCATTCAGGCATTATATGGTCTCCTCATGCTTCAGCCACCCCCAGGCTGTGCCATTCAGAAACTATATGGTCTCCTCATGCTTCAGCCAACTCCAGGCTGTGCCATTCAGACACTATATGGTCTCCCCATGCTGCCACAAACTCCAGGCATTCTTCAGCCACTATATGGTCTCCTCATACTGATGACAACTCCTCCACACTGTGTCATTCAGCCACTATATGGTCTCCTCATGCTTCAGCCACATCCAAGCTTTGTTATTCTGCCACTATATTGTCTCCTCATGCAGCCAACATCTCCACGCTGTGTCATTTAGCCACTATATGGTCTCCTAAGCTGCCATCACCTCCACGCTGTGTCATTCAGCCACTATATGGTCTCCTAAGCTGCCATCACCTCCACGCTGCGTCATTCAGCTACTATATGGTCTCCTCATGCTGCTAACACCTCCACCCTGTGTCATTCAGCAACTATATGGTCTCGTCAAACTGATGCCACCACCAGGCCCTGTCATTGTGCCGCTCTGCGGCAGTAATTTTAAAAGCGAAGCTAGTAATCTGCATGTTATTCTGAATAACAGTATTATTTCACTACCCCAGCACACTCCATATGTGTGTTAGAACAAAGTAAAGTGTTCTACACCCCTATTGAGGCTCTCTGTAGTCCAGAAATAGCCATTTTTAATATAGATTCAACCGCGAATAAATTCGGATCTAATTGAATTTTTTCGAGAAATTCGGCTAATCACTATAGTGCGCTTATATGCAACATGTTTTTATCCACATGTACTCCATAATACAGTCTGCACCAGTTTTTAGAAATGCACCCCATTGTTTCATCTAGTGCCAGGAGAATTGCTCACAGAGGATATGATATTACATTTCTCCATGATCTTCACTGCAAGTTCTTGTAGCTTACCTTATTTTTTACTAGAAGACTGCAGTGGCTTGGGGCCTTTTTATTATTGAATATGATTTATATATTTTATAAGAACTGACATTCACTTTGTGACATTGCTTTTTTTTATATATATGCTAGTTGTGGAAAGTACTCCGGGTAACTAAACTTGACCACTGGAGCCCCCCGCGATCACATGTCCACAGAGAAGAGTGGCCCTCACCCTTGAAGACATGTGGAAGTGACAACCCGCTCGGTCAATCACCAGCTGGGGGGCATCACAGCTGGTGATTGGCTGAGCAGGCCATCACTCTCCAAATGATAGGGGATAAGATGTCTGATCACGGGGGTCCCGCCACTGGGGACCCCCGCGATCTCGGCTGCAGCACCCCAGACATCCGGTGCACAGAGCAAACTTTGATCTGTGCCGGATGACCGCCGATGCGGGGCATAGGCTTGTTACGTCACGGTCACGCCCGCTCGTGACGTTACAGCCATGCCCCTTCAATGCAAGTTTATGGGAGGGGGCGTGACAGCCATCACGCCCCCTCCCATAGACTTGCATTGAGGGACGTTGCCATGACATCACAAGCTTCCGAATGCAGAAGGGAGATTGCGGGGGTCCCCAGTGGCGGGACCCCCATGATCGGACATCTTATCCCCTGTCTTTTGAATAGGGAATAACATTTCTAGGGGCGGAGTACCCCTTTAAGGCCTCGTGAAACTGTCATTCTGCTGAATGACATACAAAGGTCTACACAAAATTGCTCTTAAAATATGAAGTCCTATAGATCATGTGATGTATTTTCTCATGACAACCATCACAACCTCCATTTATCTTGACTTGAGGTTTCTGTCGCAGTCTGTTAAGCATCGGCCTCTTCGTGTGCTATATAATTATTTTGAGTGCATTATTAGAGGTACATTTGTTTATAGCTCATCCCCAGAAGCATAGATTTAGCTTTCAGGCCGTATTCCTTTTTGCTGTGCTAACTGCGCGCTGGTTAAGTAGTAATTAGTATTCAAGGGGCATGTGTAGCCCGATGACATTGTCATGCCGGATTATGATGTTACAAGGACAATTCAGATCTTGGGATAGAAACACTGCAAGGCTTTTGTTTATTTGGGCTGCAAATTTTCTCTTTCCATATGAATTGCAATTTCATAGCGATGCGCATCGTTTGGTGGGGTCTGAACACAGCTGGTGAGTCACAAGGCGGCGACGTCAGTAGTGGTCCTGGTGTTAGAGAATTATAAGCCAGCTTGTATTTTGTAGACAGTAATTGGAGTGCTAAAAAAAAAAAAAGGCGCCGTTTTGCAGAAATTTGGATTTTAAGCTTCTGCATATCGTTTTCTTATATTTGGTTTACATTGCATTCTATATTATGTCTTTTGTTTTTTTATTATGTGAGGGAGTGGCTACAAACTAGATAGTTTCCCAGGACCTCCTTTTCTACCAATAAAAAAAAACTACAGATCACAGCTTCAAAAAATTAGGCCTCCTACAGCCCTGTACTGTATACGGAAAAATAAAAAAGTTATAGGGGTCAGAAGATGACAATTTTAGGCATACTTATTCTGTTTAAAGAGGTACTTCAGGGAACTAAACCCATAGACCATCCTTTCCCTCTCATAAACCTATTGTAACAGTCTGAGTAGTGGATCCGCTGTACCACTGGAGAAAGCCGCACCAGGGAACGAAGTCTAAGGAGCCGCTGGTTTTCAGCAGAGCCTGCTGCAAAGCGGGATGGACTTGCCACGGCAGGCGAACTCCCAGTTACAACGAACCCACCGTGGCGGCCGAGGTCAAATGTGATACAATTTAATAAGGAAACTCAGAATCAGGGTCAGGCAGGAAGGTCAGGGCAGGCGGCTAGGTACGTGACCAGGAAACATAGAAAAAGGGAACTGTAACACAGTATAGACTGGACACAGCAAGGAACGCTTTCTCAATGGCTACAAGGCACAAAGATCCGACAGAGGTCAAGAGGAAATGCAGACACTATATAGGATCAATTACTGTTGTGCTGGCCCTTTAAATTTCAGAGAGCCGGCGCGTGCGCCCTAGGAGTCGGGTATGCGCACGCTGGCTGTCAGAGGAAGCAGAGGAGCCAGGAGCACGGAGAGGTAAGTAACTGCTGGGTGAGTCAGTGCACCCGCAGCTTGACATGCGAGCCGCGGTCCTGCCTGTCCCTGAAACAGGACAGGGAGATGGGCTGAGAGTGCGTCCGCGGCCAGCATGACCAGCTGCGGTGTAACATATAACACCTATTTAATTGTCTAAATATAATTTAATAGCTATATAGAGCAGTTTCCCCCCCTTTCAGTTGTCACTTACATGCAGGGTGAGAGGAAAATACGTAATACTGCCATCCTCTGTGTCTCTGTTCAAATCCCTCTCTGAAAGTGGCCCCACCTTCCTGAGAAACACAAATCATGTTGTTTCTGCTCGGCACTGATGAGTCAAGCTCTATAGTGCTGAGAACTGGAAGGTGTGTGCAGCCTCAACCAATCAGACACTGAACCTCTCTCTGCTGCTCAGAGCAGGAGTGTGGAGGCTGCTCTCAGAGAGGGAGCTGGATGGCCGAGAAGAGCTGCAATGATTCTTGGGAAATGTAGTATCTATGAAGCAAAAAATATCAAGCAGCCAGAGAAGACCACAGGGGCAACAGGAGCCATGCATATCGGGAAGAATCATTTACAGGTAACATATCCAGTTAGTGTGGTGGCTTTGGACCTTTTTTTATTTTTATACTTCCCTGAAGTACCCCTTTAAGGGTAAGGTCACACACAATGCATCCGCAGCGTATTTGTCGTTGCAGATACACTGCCGGCAGTCAGAGAGCGACTGCTGAGCGAGCTTCCTGCTCTCTGTGTTTCCATTCATAGTGCCGGATTTCCTGTTGGCAGTCATGTGACACGAAAGTTACCCAGCCGCAGCAGGGAGCTCACTCTGCAGTCGCTCTGTGACTGCCACCAACGTATCTGCAGTGTCAATATCCTGCGGATGCGCTGTGTGGGACCCTACCCTAAGAGTAGAATGGAAAAACATCCCACTGCACTCTAGTGGTCAGGCAGAGTGTTCATTTCCATTGAGCCCTGTCTCGTGCTCTGTGTGACCAATGAAAGAGAAGATGATGTTGAATGAGACATAGCTGGGACAGACTAACCTCACTTGGCTTTCTCAGGACATACCAAGTGGGGGCAAGGGTGGACAGAGACATGTCAGACACAGACATGACATTGACATCTCAATTCTTTCTGCAGAGGGCGGAATTGGGATTCCTGCAGCTGATGGTTCAGCTGCACGATGCAGCAGAAACCCAATAAAAACAATAAGACTCTTCTGCAATGGTTTCCAAACCAGTGTGCCTCCAGCTGTTGCAAAACTACAACTCCCAGCATGCCGGACAGCCGAAAGCTGGAGGCACACCGTTGGGAAACACTGCCCTATAGAGCACATAGCTCTCTCTCTCTCTGATCTCTAGACCTCTAGCCAAAGACTGTACGGGCATGCTGGTGTGGTAGCGGGTGCATGGTGCTGGGCAGATGTTGTTACCCTAGGGGCAGATGGCATTAACCCCTTGTATTCGTGATGCCAGGGCATGGTTTAGCCTATAACCACCTGAAGGTATACCGCTGGACCCTGGGCTAGGCACGGGGGCAATAAAGACTCCGACGCCAAGTTTCGGACAACGGTAGCTTTACTGAGGGTAGACGATTGGTAAAGTCTATACAGTTCAGCCAGGGCCCAAGGATGTGACCAGTGACACAGAGACCTTAAGGGTGTGCTGGGACTTGTAGTAGGATTGGACAATTGAATGCAGACCACGCTGACTTGACAGATGACAGGGACTGACTTGACTTGACTCATAAAGCGGTGACTTTATCTTACTTGAATTGATGGTGGCTGCAGGACTGGACTTTGAGGTCTCCAACACTCTGGACACACACACTAGGCGACTGCACTGGACCTCAGCAGAAGAGCAGAGCTCAAAGAGAGAGAAGCTCCACCCAGGGCTTATATAGGGGAGACTAGCAGGGAGCCCATAGGTCACTCTTGAGATCACCTGGTCACTGGTACCTCCTGGGTAACAATCACATGACACATGGTATAACTCTTAAAGCAACATTGCATTTTATAACACTTTACATGATAAAACATATTTACAATGAGGAAACAATTGCAGGGGGCCTTGGGGACACTGAAGGAGGCTGCCTGACAGGATATCAGGAGCCCGGGCTACACCTCCTGTACTGAGCCACCACAAACTCCCCCTCTAAATTAAAGTCATCCTCAACGCCCAGTCCTGGAGGGCGGAGGACTGAAGTGGCCATTGAGGCCTAGGGACAGTTTCCGGGGCATTTATGCACAATGTCCTTCTCAGGTCCTGATTATGAAACAAGATAAGGATGAGTGCATGTGGCATCGTGAATGTCCATACATGCTCTTTATACATTTGGAGTTAATTTGAGTTTGTAACTGCTTTCTGAAGACATTCTATTTTCTGAAGACACTCAAGACAACAATATACGTATCAATATACATAGATTTATGGATTGGGCTGCAGGAGGCTATCTACCCAATGCCTTGGCTTCTGGGGCCCCTCGGTTCTCAACTCTTCTCCCCAGAACTCAATATATACGTTGTTACACTATACAACAGTGTTACAGTGTAACAGTGTGTTGTCTGCTTGGCGCACGAGTTCGGCACATCGCGGATCCGGTTGACAGGTTGCTGGGCGGGGCTGGAGAGGACCCAGCAGTCATGGTACATATTGGCACCAATGACAAAGTAAGAGGTAGGTGGAGTGTCCTTAACCTCTTAAGGACCCAGGGCGTATGGATACGCCCTCACACCCTGGGCCTTAAGGACCCAGGGCGTACTAGTACGCCCTGGCGTTTTCCGGTCTCTGCCGCGCGCCGGGCAGAGATCGGAACTGGATGCCTGTTGAAATCCTTGAGCAGGCATCCAGGGCAAACGCCGAGGGGGGCCATGTAGGCCCCCCATGTCGGCGATCTCCGCAAATCGCAAGGGAAATCGCCCTTGCGATCTGCGGCGATACCGGGCTGATCGGGTCTCTGGGACCCGACCGCCCGGTAATTTCGCATGATCCCAGCTGTCACAGACAGCCAGGACCATGCTAAAGAATAGGAGCGAGGTGGCAAGCCTGCCACCTCCTCCTATACCCTGCGATCTGTCGGTTAACTAACTGACCAATCGCAGGGGGGGGGGGGGGGGGGGGGCGGTTACTTCCTCCCGTCCTGCCCGGCCCCTGAAAGTCCGGAGAGGACGGGAGGAAGACCGGAGGACGCTGCGGGGGACGGGGGAGTGCTGGGGACCAGCCCCGGTACTTACCTCGTCCCTGAAGACCCGGATCCCGGCGAGGAAGATGGCGGCGGCGGCGGCGACAGGTGAGTAGATCTTCAGCCGCGGCCGGGCCCTTTACAGCAATGCACGTCGCCGTAAAGCGACATGCATTGCTGTGTTGGGACCCTGTAAACTACAACTCCCAGCATGCCCAGACAGCCCTTGGCGTCTGGGCATGCTGGGAGTTGCAGTTTTGCAACATCTGGAGGTCCACAGTTTGGAGACCACTGTGCCCTTCCAGATGTTGCAAAACTACACATCCTCAGCATGCCCTTACTGTCCAGGCATGCTGGGAGTTGTAGTTCTGTAACATCTGGCCCTTCAGATGTTGCAGAACTACAACTCCCAGCATGCCTGGACAGTTTTGGCATACTGGGAGTTGTAGTTTTGCAACATCTGGAAGGGCACAGATTGAGAACCACTGTATTAGTGGTCTGCAAACTGTAGTCCTCCAGATGTTGCAAAACTACAACTCCAAGCATGCTGGGAGTTGTAGTTCGGCAACATCTGGCTCTAAAGATGTTGCCAACTACTACTCCCAGCATGCTTGAGAATGCTGAGAGTTGTGGTTTTGCAACAACTGGTGGCACACTGGTTGGGAAACATTGTCTGTTTCCTAACTCAGTGTTTCCCAACCCGTGTGCCTCCAGCTGTTGCAAAACTATAACTACCAGCATGCACTGATAGACTGTGCATGCTGGGAGTTGTAGTTTTGCAACAGCTGGAGGTCCCTCCTGTGAATGTACAGGGTACATTCACATGGGCAGGGGCTTACAGTGAGTATCAGGCTGCAAGTTTGCGATGCAGCAAATTTTGCGCGGCAGCTCAAACTCGCTGTAACCCCCCGCCCATGTGACTGTACCCTAAAAACACTACACTTACACAAAATAAAATAAAAAGTAAAAAACACTACATATACACATACCCCTACACAGCCCCCCTCCCCTCCCCAATAAAAATGAAAAACGTCTGGTACGCCACTGTTTCCAAAATGGAGCCTCCAGCTGTTGCAAAACAACAACTCCCAGTATTGCTGGACAGCCGTTGACTGTCCAAGCATGCTGGGAGTTTTGCAACAGCTGGAGGCACCCTGTTTGGGAATCACTGGCGTAGAATACCCCTATGTCCACCCCTATGCAAATCCCTAATTCTGGCCTCAAATGCACATGGCGCTCTCACTTTGGAGCCCTGTCGTATTTCAGGACAACAGTTTAGGGTCACATATGGGGTATCGCCGTACTCGGGAGAAATTGCCTAACAAATTTTGCGGGGCTTTTTCTCCTTTCACCCCTTATGAAAATGTGAAGTTGGGATCTACACCAGCATGTTAGTGTAAAAAAATAAATTTTTTACACTAACATGCTGGTGTTGCCCTATACTTTTCATTTTGACAAGAGGTAAAAGGGAAAAAAGCCCCCCAAAATTTGTAATGCAATTTCTCCCGAATACGGAGATACCCCATATGTGGGCGCAAAGTGCTCTGGGGGCGCACAACAAGGCCCAGAAGGGAGAGTGCACCATGTACATTTGAGGTGATTTGCACAGGGGTGGCTGATTGTTACAGCAGTTTTGACAAACGCAAAAAAAACTAAATCCCACATGTGACCCCATTTTGGAAACTACACCCCTCATGGAATGTAATGAGGGGTGCAGTGAGAATTTACCCCCCACTGGTGTCTGACAGATCTTTGGAACAGTGGGCTGTGCAAATTAAAAATGTTGTACAGCCCACTGTTCCAAAGATCTGACAGACACCAGTGGGAGGTAAATGCTCACTGTGCCCCTTGTTACGTTCCTCAAGGGGTCTAGTTTCCAAAATGGTATGCCATGTTGGGGTTATTTTGCTGTCCTGGCACCATAGGGGCCAAAATTTGCTCTCAAAAAGCCAAATATGACTCCTTCTCTTCTGAGCATTGTAGTTCGCTCGAAGTGCACTTCAGGTCAACTTATGGGGTACCTCCATACTCAGAAGAGATGGGGTTTCAAATTTTGGGGGGTATTTTTTGCTATTAACCCTTGCAAAAATGTGAAATTTGTGGGGAAACACCCATTTTAATGAAAGTTTTTTTTTTTTTGTTACGTATGCAAAAGTCGTGAAACCCGTGTGGGGTATTAAGGCTCACTTTATTCCTTGTTACGTTCCTCAAGGGGTCTAGTTTCCAAAATGGTATGCCATGTGGGTATTTTTTGCTGTCCTGGCACTATAGGGGCTTCCTATATGGGACATGCCCCCGAGCAAAATTTGCTCTCAAAAAGCCAAATATGACTCCTTCTCTTCTGAGCATTGTAGTTCGCTAGTAGTGCACTTCAGGTCAATTTATGGGGTACCTCCATACTCAGAAGAGATGGGGTTACAAATTTTGGGGGGTATTTTCTGCTATTAACCCTTGCAAAAATGTGAAATTTGGGGGGAATCACACATTTTAGTGAAATTTTATTTAATTTTTTTACATATGCAAAAGTCGTGAAACACATGTGGGGTATTAAGGCTCACTTTATTCCTTGTTACGTTCCTCAAGGGGTCTTGTTTCCAAAATGGTATGGCATGTGGGTATTTTTTGCTGTCCTGGCACCATAGGGGCTTCCTAAATGCAACATGCCCCCCAAAAACCATTTCAGAAAAACGTACTCTCCAAAATCCCCTTGTCACTCCTTCGGTTCTGAGCCCTCTACTGCGCCCACCGAACACTTTACATAGACATATGAGGTATGTGCGTACTCGAGAGAAATTGGGCTACAAATATAAGTATACATTTTCTCCTTTTACCCCTCGTAAAAATTCAAAAATTGGGTCTACAAGAACATGCGAGTGTAAAAAATGAAGATTGTGAATTTTCTCCTTCACTTTCCTGCTATTCCTGTGAAACACCTAAAGGGTTAAAACGCTGACCGAATATCATTTTGTATACTTTGGGGGGTGCAGTTTTTATAATGGGGTCATTTGTGGGGTATTTCTAAGATGAAGACCCTTCAAATCCACTTCAAACCTGAACTGGTCCCTGAAAAATAGTGAGTTTGGAAATTTTGTGAAAAATTGGAAAATTGCTGCTGAACTTTGAAGCCCTCTGGTGTCTTCCAAAAGTAAAAACTTGTCAATTTTATGATGCAAACATAAAGTAGACATATTGTATATGTGAAAAAAAATTAAAAATATTTTGAATATCCATTTTCCTTACAAACAGAGAGCTTCAAAGTTAGAAAAATGCAAAATTTGCAAATTTTTCATAAAATTTTCAAATTTTTCACCAAGAAAGGATGCAAGTTACAAATTTTTTTTACCACTATGTTAAAGTAGAATATGTCACGAAAAAACAATCTCGGGATTAGATTGATAACTAAAAGCATTCCAGAGTTATTAATGTTTAAAGTGACAGTGGTCAGATGTTCAAAAAATGGCCGGGTCCTAAGGTGTAAAATGGCTGGGTCCTTAAGAGGTTAAAAATGATTTCAGGGACTTAGGCCGCAAGCTTAAGGCAAGGACCTCCAAGGTAGTATTTTCTGAAATACTACCAGTACCACGAGCCGCACCAGAGAGGCAGCGGGAGTTCAGGGAGGTAAACAAGTGGCTCAGAAGCTGGTGTAGGAAGGAAGGGTTTGGGTTCATGGAGAACTGGGCTGACTTCGCTGTCGGTTTCTGGCTCTACCGTAGGGACGGGCTGCACCTCAATGGGGAGGGTGCAGCTGTGCTTGGGGAGAAGATAGCTAGAAGGGTGGAGGAGTGTTTAAACTAGGAACTTGGGGGGAGGGAACCTACAGCAAAGAGGGGGAAGATAGTGTAGATAGAGAGGTGGGAATTATAAATGTACCTGGGGGTGGACCGGAGGGAGGGGTTAGAATAGTTAATAGGAATAAGCTTCATAGGAAAATAAAACTTGCACCCTTGTAATCCCATTAACCCCAATAACATAAAGGATGGAAATGTAAAGTGTATGTTCACAAATGCCAGAAGCCTAGCAAAAAAAATTGGGGAGCTTGAGGCCTTGATACTGGAGGAACATATTGATATAGTTGGGGTCACTGAGACATGGCTGGACTCCTCGCATGATTGGGCTGTCAATCTGCAGGGGTTTACATTGTTTCGCAAGGATAGAATGAACAGAAAAGGTGGTGGAGTCTGTCTGTATGTTAGAAGTGGTATGAAAGTCAGTGTGAACGATGCCATAGTGTGTGATGATTCTGAGGAGGTGGAATCACTGTGAGTAGAATTACAAAAGGAGGGAAATACTGAAAAAATAATATTTGGTGTAATCTACGGACCCCCTAATATCACTGAAGAGATAGAAGGTCGGCTGCATAAACAAATAGAGAGGGTAATAATGGGAGATTTTAACTATCCTGATATAGATTGGGGTCCGGGGTTGGTTAAAACTTCAAAGGGGCGACAATTCCTAAATTTATTGCAGGATAATTTTATGGGCCAGTTTGTGGAGGACCCAACAAGAAGTGATGCCTTGTTGGATCTGATCATTTCCAACAACGCAGAGCTGGTTGGTAATGTAACTGTGCGTGAAAACCTTGGTAATAGCGACCACAATATAGTTACTTTTGACTTAAAATGTAGAAAACAAAGGCAGGTGGGGAAGGCAAAAACATATAACTTTAAAAAGGCAAATTTCCCTGGGCTGAGATCTGCACTACAGGACATAGACTGGGGGGAGGTGTTGTCAAATACTGATACAGAAGGTAAATGGGACATCTTTAAATCAACTCTAAATAACTATACAGCTAAATATATACCAAAGGGGAACAAATATAAACGATTAAAACTAAATCCTACATGGCTGACACATGATGTTAAAAGAGCAATAAACAACAAAAAAATAGCCTTCAAAAAATTCAAATCTGATGGGTCAGCTATAGCATTTAAACAGTACAAAGAGCTTAATAAAATCTGTAAAAATGTAATAAAAACAGCAACAATTCTAAATGAGAGACAGGTGGCCAAAGAAAGCAAAACTAATCCTAAATATTTTTTTAGATATATAAATGCAAAAAAACCAAGGACAGAGCATGTAGGACCCCTTAATAATGATAATGGGGAGGTTGTCACAGGCGATCAAGAGAAAGCGGAGCTACTGAATGGGTTCTTTAGTTCTGTATACACTATGGAAGAAGGAGCTGACATTGGCCAGGTCAGTGCTGGTAACACATCATGTAATGTACTGAACTGGCTTAATGTAGAGATGGTACAAGGTAAGTTAAGTAATATAAATGTAAGCAAATCTCCAGGACCAGATGGATTGCACCCAAGAGTTCTTAGAGAGGTAAGTTCAGTAATATCTGTACCCCTGTTCATGATATTTAGAGATTCTCTGGTGTCTGGTATTGTGCCAAGGGACTGGCGCAAGGCGAATGTGGTGCCAATCTTCAAGAAGGGCTCTAGGTCTTCCCCAGGAAACTATAGACCGATAAGTTTAACGTGCATTGTGGGTAAATTGTTTGAAGGACTTATAAGGGATTACATACTGGAATACATAGGGGATAATAGTATTATAAGTGATAGCCAGCATGGGCTTACTAAGGATAGAAGTGGTCAAACCAATCTAATTTGCTTTTATGAAGAGGTGAGTAGAAGCCTTGACAGAGGAATGGCTGTGGATATAGTGTTTCTGGATTTTGCTAAAGCGTTTGATACTGTCCCTCATAGACGTCTGACAGGTAAGTTAAGGTCTTTGGGTTTGGAAATTTTAGTTTGTAACTGGATTGAACACTGGCTCATGGATCGTACCCAGAGAGTGGTGGTCAATGATTCGTACTCTGATTGGTCCCCGGTAATTAGTGGTGTACCCCAAGGTTCAATACTGGGCCCGATGTTGTTTAATTTATTTATCAATGATATAGAGGATGGTATTAACAGCTCTGTTTCTATCTTTGCAGATGACACCAAGCTTTGTAGCACGGTACAGTCTATAGAAGATGTGTATAAGTTACAAGATGACTTGGATAGACTAAGTGTCTGGGCATCCACTTGGCAAATGAGGTTCAATGTGGATAAATGTAAAGTTATGCATCTGGGTACTAATAACCTGCATGCATCGTATGTCTTAGGGGGGATTAAACTGGCAGAGTCACTGGTAGAGAAGGATCTGGGTGTACTTGTAGATCACAGACTACAGAATAGCATGCAATGTCAGGCTGCGGCTTCCAAAGCCGGCAGGATATTGTCATGTATAAAAAGAGGCATGGACTCGAGGGACAGGGACATAATACTCCCCCTTTATAAAGCATTGGTACGGCCTCACCTGGAATATGCTGTTCAGTTTTGGTCGCCTGTTCATAAAAGGGACACTGTGGAGCTGGAAAGGGTGCAGAGACGCGCGACTAAACTAATATGGTGCATGGAACATCTTAGCTACGAGGAGCGATTAAAGGAGTTACAATTGTTTAGTCTTGAGAAGAGACGTTTAAGGGGGGATATGATAAACGTATATAAGTATATTAATGGCCCATACAAAAAATATGGAGAAAAACTGTTCCAGGTTAAACCCCCCCAAAGGACGAGGGGGCACTCCCTCCGTCTGGAGAAGAAAAAGTTTAGTCTCAAGGGGCGACACGCCTTCTTTACCATGAGAACTGTGAACTTATGGAACAGTCTACCTCAGGAACTGGTCACAGCAGGAAAAATTAACAGCTTTAAAACAGGATTAGATACATTCCTGGAACAAAATAACATTAATGCTTATGAAGAAATATAAAATCCCATCCCTTCCCCAATATCGAGCCACACCCCTACCCTTCAATTCCCTGGTTGAACTTGATGGACATATGTCTTTTTTCGACCGTACTAACTATGTAACTATGTAACCTTTACATTTATGAATTGTTACGCCTAGCGCTCCGGGCCCCCGCTCCTCCCCGGAGCGCTCACGGCGTCTTTCTCCCTGCAGCTCCCCGGTCAGTCCCGCTGACCGGGAGCGCTGCTCTGTCATGGCCGTTGGGGATGCGATTCGCACAGCGGGACGCGCCCGCTCGCGAATCGCATCCCAGGTCACTTACCCGTTCCCGTCCCCTGCTGTCATGTGCTGGCGCGCGCGGCTCCGCGGCTCCTGGCCCAATTAGCTTAATTGGCTTCCACCTGGTCCCTGACTATATCTAACCTCCTCCCATGCACTTCCTTGCCGGATCTTGTTGCCCTTGTGCCTAGTGAAAGCGTTTTGTGTGTTTAAAGCCTGTGTACCAGAACTTCTGCTATCTCCCCTGACTACGAACCTTGCCGCCTGCCCCCGACCTTCTGCTACGTCCGACTTTGCTTCTGCCTACTCCCTTGTACCTCGCCTATCTTCAGCAGTCAGAGAGGTGAGCCGTTGCTAGTGGATACGACCTGGTCACTACCGCCGCAGCAAGACCATCCCGCTTTGCGGCGGGCTCTGGTGAAAACCTGTAGTGGCTTAGAACCGGTCCACTAGCGCGGTCCTCGCCATCCCTCTCTGGCACAGAGGATCCACTACCTGCCAGCCGGCATCGTGACAGTAGATCCGGCCATGGATCCCGCTGAAGTTCCTCTGCCAGTTGTCGCTGACCTCCCTACGCTGGTCGCCCAGCAAGCTCGTCAGATCGCCCAACAAGATCACCAGCTGTCGTACTTGACCACCATGACACAGCAACTCCAGTCACAACTACAGCAAGTACAGTCACAGCTACAGCAGCAACAACCATCTCCTCCGCCAGCTCCTGCACCCCTTCCGCAGCGAGTGGCCACTCCTAGCCTCCGCCTGTCCTTGCCGGACAAATTTAATGGGGACTCTAAGTTTTGCCGTGGCTTTCTTTCGCAATGTTCCCTGCACTTGGAGATGATGTCGGACCAGTTTCCTACTGAAAGGTCTAAGGTGGCTTTCGTAGTCAGCCTTCTCTCTGGAAAAGCCCTGTCATGGGCCACACCGCTCTGGGACCGCAATGACCCCGTCACTGCCTCTGTACACTCCTTCTTCTCGGAAATTCGAAGTGTCTTTGAGGAACCAGCCCGAGCCTCTTCTGCTGAGACTGCCCTGCTGAACCTGGTCCAGGGTAATTCCTCCGTTGGCGAGTACGCCATACAATTCCGTACTCTTGCTTCTGAACTATCCTGGAATAATGAGGCTCTCTGCGCGACCTTTAAAAAAGGCCTATCCAGCAACATTAAAGATGTTCTGGCCGCACGAGAGACTCCTGCTAACCTGCATGAACTCATTCATCTAGCCACTCGCATTGACATGCGTTTTTCTGAGAGGCATCAAGAGCTCCGCCAGGAAAAAGACTTAGATCTCTGGACACCTCTCCCACAGTCTCCACTGCAATCTGCGCCTAGGCCTCCCGCCGAGGAGGCCATGCAAGTGGATCGGTCTCGCCTGACCCTGGAAGAGAGGAATCGCCGTAAGGAAGATAATCTTTGTCTGTACTGTGCCAGTACTGAACATTTTTTGGTGGATTGCCCAATCCGTCCTCCACGTCTGGGAAACGCACGCTCACACCCAGCTCTCGTGGGTGTGGCGTCTCTTGATGCTAAGTCGGCTTCTCCACGTCTCACGGTGCCTGTTCAGATTTCTACTTCAGCCAGCTCTCCCCTCTCAGCCGTGGCCTGCCTGGACTCTGGAGCTTCTGGGAATTTTATTCGGGAGTCCTTAGTGAATAAATTCCGCATTCCGGTGACCCGTCTTGTCAAGCCACTCCACATTTCCGCGGTCAACGGAGCCAGGTTGGATTGCACCGTGCGTTACCGCACGGAGCCCCTCCTAATGTGCATCGGACCTCATCACGAGGAAATTGTATTTTTTGTCCTTCCTAATTGCACTTCTGAAGTTCTCCTTGGACTACCCTGGCTTCAACACCATTCCCCAACCCTGGATTGGTCCACTGGGGAGATCAAGAGTTGGGGTCCCTCTTGTTCCAAGGACTGCCTTCAACCGGTTCCCAGTACTCCCTGCCGTGACCCTGTGGTTCCTCCTGTATCCGGTCCCCCTAAGGTCATTAAGGACTCTGCCTGCCACAGGAAATGCCTCTCCCCCCCTCCCAGTCCCATCAGGCAACCCTCTGTGTCCCCTCATGGCCCTCGTCCTGGTGTCACACTGCCCCGTGCCAGGTCTCGCCCTCTGCCCTCTCTCCCCATTCCTACTCCTGCTGTTCTGCCTGCCGTTGAGGAATCCCTCCATCCTTTCCCGGTGTCCTCATCCCAGGGGAGGCAGTTACCGGACAAAGAGAAGGGGAGACCTAAGGGGGGGGGGGTACTGTTACGCCTAGCGCTCCGGGCCCCCGCTCCTCCCCGGAGCGCTCACGGCGTCTTTCTCCCTGCAGCTCCCCGGTCAGTCCCGCTGACCGGGAGCGCTGCTCTGTCATGGCCGTTGGGGATGCGATTCGCACAGCGGGACGCGCCCGCTCGCGAATCGCATCCCAGGTCACTTACCCGTTCCCGTCCCCTGCTGTCATGTGCTGGCGCGCGCGGCTCCGCTCTCTAGGGCGCGCGCGCGCCAGCTCCCTGAGACTTAAAGGGCCAGTGCACCAATGATTGGTGCCTGGCCCAATTAGCTTCCACCTGGTCCCTGACTATATCTAACCTCCTCCCATGCACTTCCTTGCCGGATCTTGTTGCCCTTGTGCCTAGTGAAAGCGTTTTGTGTGTTTAAAGCCTGTGTACCAGAACTTCTGCTATCTCCCCTGACTACGAACCTTGCCGCCTGCCCCCGACCTTCTGCTACGTCCGACTTTGCTTCTGCCTACTCCCTTGTACCTCGCCTATCTTCAGCAGTCAGAGAGGTGAGCCGTTGCTAGTGGATACGACCTGGTCACTACCGCCGCAGCAAGACCATCCCGCTTTGCGGCGGGCTCTGGTGAAAACCTGTAGTGGCTTAGAACCGGTCCACTAGCGCGGTCCTCGCCATCCCTCTCTGGCACAGAGGATCCACTACCTGCCAGCCGGCATCGTGACATGAATTCTGTCACTCTACGTGCATTATCTAGATATCAGGTGAACCCTCTGGCCAGTAGAGTACCCTGTACACGTGGACAGGAGAGAAAACATTAGACACATAACTGTATATATTTAGAACTTGCAGACTGGGACGACAAATAATGTTACAGTCCTATCTTAACTATCTGCATATGTGTGGACTACTTTTACTATATGTGAACTGACTATGTGTGGTACATAACTTTACATTTTGAGTTAATCTTTGTACCTGGTGGGAATTTATCCTTGTGTAGACCGTTGGGGCCTATGCAACACCACTTTGGGGGAATCTGGAACTCTTGTGTCTTCGGGAGCCCTTGGAGCCTCTGAAGCTGCAGTTAACTCCTCCTCGACGAATTCAAGAATGGGTATTGGTCCAGGGCTGGCGGGACCCAGAGTTGCTGGCATCTGCACTGGAGACGCTGGAGACTGAGTTGGCACTCTAGAGACTGGTGTACAGGCCGGAGCCAATGGTGACAAGACTGGGACTGGTGTGGAGACTAGTGTTGGTTGAACTGGCCCCCAGGTTGGTGAGACACAGAAGATCGCAGGCTGAGTTGGAGAAAACAGGGGGAAATCCACGGATGGGTGGATTACCTCGTCTGGGACATATTCTCTCACAGGTCTGACAGCTGGAGGAGGTGGTGCTGGGAGCACTGCTAGATCTTCTTTCAGACAAAACTTGATTCGGTTTCAGTGAACAACTTGTGGCTCATACCAGTCCGGATAGGGTATGGCCGTCACCATGTATGGTTCTGTCTCCCAGATAGAGTCTAACTTGTGGATCCTTGGAAACTTCTGCAGACAGACTTTATTGCCCAACTGTGCTGGACCTCGCCCATCTTCTTGCTCACAATTTCTTTTGCCTCTTGGATTCTTCTTTGTGGTCAGAGACCCACTCAAGGGAGGCTTACGGAGAGTTGTTGAACGGGGCTTGGACCCCAAATGTTCGGTCTTTAGGCAGCTGTCCATGGTGCCCCATCATCAGGTAGAAAGGGGTGTACCCTGTAGAACAGTGGACTGTGTTATTATAGATCTCCAATAATTCGGGCAGCAGTCGGGGCCACTCTTCTTGTCTTGACACAGAGGCGACTCGCAGACTTGGTTTATGCGCTCCCCTGGGGGTGATAAGCAGTAGTCCGAAGTTTCTTGCAGGCATGAAATTGACACAGCTCTTGGAAGAGTTGGGCCTCGAAGGCCGTTCCCCGGTCCATTAGGACAGACTCTGAACACCCCAGGGCTTGCACTCAATTGGAGTAGAACATCTGGGCTGCTGTCTTGGCTGTAAGATCTTTGGCGGGGACAATGACAACCCATTTAGAGTAGTGATCCACCATGGTGAGAACATAAGTGTACCCGTACCGGGTAGGAGACATCTTGACATGGTCTAGCGCAACCAACTGATTAGGCCTTTTACTCTGGATGGAATGGAGGGGTGCTCTTGCGTCCTTGCACACGTTCTTGGTGACATTACAGACAGCACA
This sequence comes from Hyla sarda, assembly GCF_029499605.1. Classification (NCBI taxonomy): domain Eukaryota; kingdom Metazoa; phylum Chordata; class Amphibia; order Anura; family Hylidae; genus Hyla; species Hyla sarda. Next base: position 336,623,904 of record NC_079193.1, read on the forward strand.
TTCACTGCACCATTTCTCAATGTCGCTCCGCATCCCGATCCAATAGAATCTTCGACTGACAGTAGCTTTAATCTTGTGGACTCCAAAGTGTCATCACTGATCATGGTATGTGTTGAGGACCATCGCCGCTTCTCTGATGATGTCGATCACCAGAAACCAGATCCAAAGAATTTCGCACAACAGCACTTTGTGCACAAACAGTCGCTTCCTCTGCCGCCACAGACGTTTCAGCTCATAATCACACTGGGCCTGGCATAGATGGGTTGGTACCTTTTTCGTCAGAAGGTAGTCCAACAGATCCGTCATGACTCGACTTTCATCTTGAAGAGTCTTCCAGGTGTACAGGTCTTCTTTAACTTTTTCGGACCTGGGTTCACCGTCCATCAAGGCGGTCACAACATTCTGGTTCACAAACAGTTGATAAAATGGGGGCATCTCCATGTCCTACCACACGTCTTTGACAGGTGGTTCTTCGCCGGGGGTCATCCGAGGCAGTACATTGGCATTGACATTCAACTTGCTGCTTATGTACTTGATGGTGAAACTGTAATTGGTTAATAGCAAAAAAGAGAAGGTAACACGTAGCGACTCACCACTTCTGTAGATTCTTGTTTAATAGTGCTGGTGAACATACAGCTAGCACAAAAACAACAGGAACGGGTGTGCAGGGAGGGTTAGACGTAGCGGGGGGAGCTCGAGACAATGGATCCTATTTCGCGTCCAGTGACGCTTCTTCCGGTCCTAGTGAGCCCAGGTGAGTCCATTTCTTATGCATCCTGCCCCTCTCGGGGGTGGAGCTAGTGGATGCGAACAGACAATGTGAACATATACATATACGTGAATGTAACACCTATAATGTGATCACCCAGTTAAAAAAATATACATCAACCAGACCTGTCACAGGTAAGGGGACAGATCATGTCGATCATTCAGACCCAATGCGCCTAAAGCGTTGAGTCGGCTGATCCAATCAATTTCTTTTCTCATGAGAATTTTATTGCGATCTATCCCCTGTCCCTGTATTAATACCCTTTCTATGCCTGCAAACTTAATTGTATTAAGGTCATTTTTATGGACGTCTCTCATGTGTAGAATGAATTTGGGGGCTCCTTTTCCAGTTTTTAAACTATATAGATGTTCTCTGATTCGTTGATTCAGTTGTCTTTTAGTTTTTCCTATATAGTAAAAGCCGCAGGTACACATGAGGCAATAAACCACATGTGTACTGCGGCATGAAATAAACTGTTGTACGGTAATGTGGACTCCTCCTAGTGAAAATTCTTGTTGTCCTAGATTGTATTTACAGAAGCTACAATTTTTACATAGGAAATTACCATTGGGGGCTGTTTTATGGAGCCATGTTGTGGCATCCTGTTTATTTTGCCTAGCGGACAATTTTTTGATGTATCCTCCTATTGTGATATTGCGTTTATAGGTTACTATAGGATGATTTTTAGCTATTTTTTCTAGGTCGGGGTCAGCTTCGAGTATATACCAGTTTTTTTTAATAGCTTGGCTGATAAGACTATTCATGGGTGAGTTGTGGAATGTGAAGACAAACCGCTGCGTCTTATTTTTTTGCTTTTTTTTCCTCCTAATTTCCTGTCTATTCTTACTCTCTACCTTTTCATAAGCCCTCTCTATGGTTTTTTCCGGATAGTTGCGTTCGATTAACCTTTGTTTTAACTCTTTTGCTTGTAATTGGTATCCTGTATCTTCTGAATTAATTCTCTTAAGTCGCATAAACTGACTGTATGGGATGCTGTTATGGACATGTTTGGGGTGAGAACTGTTATAATGTAGTAATGAATTCTGCATAATATCTTTCCGATATCCTGTGGTTTTCATTCGGTTGTCTTCTATCCAAATTTTAACATCTAGGAAATCTAATGATTTGCCTCCAAACTGATATGTGAAATACATATTTTGTTGATTTTGTTCGTTCATATATTTAACAAAATCTTGGAAGATTATTTCATCTCCGTCCCATATTATGAAGATATCATCCACGTAGCGGAGATATTTTTTAATTCTAGAAATATATGGATTGGACGTGGAAAATATCATTTTATTTTCTAATATAGCCAAATAAATGTTAGCGTACGTGCAAGATACCGGGGTACCCATTGCGGTACCCCGGTTCTGCACGTACCAAGTGCCGTCTTGCATGAACGTATTCTGAGTCAGAACTAAATCCATACCTTTACAGACGAAGTCTTTGAACAGGTCGGACTTGTCAGAGCCGTTCAAAAAAGTCTGGAGAGCCCATATACCCGCATTGTGTGGTATGCGGGTATATAGGCTCTCCACGTCAATAGATGCCAAGCGATAAGTAGATTCACAGCTGAAATCTTGCAAGATGTCCAACAGCTCATCTGTATTTTTAAGATAGGCTGGGATGCTGGGTAATAGGGGGGACAGAAGCCATTCTAAGTACGACGATAGGGCCTCGGTCGTCGACCCAATCCCCGAGACGATAGGTCGTCCCGGGGGCTGGGTCAACGACTTATGGACCTTGGGGACAATATACCATCGGGCTGGTCGTGGTATCTTGGGGATCAAGCGTTCTGCCATTTTATCACCTATTAGTCCCTGTCGTGTGAAGCTAGTTAAGAAACCCCTGAGTTTGTTCATAATTTTGCCTGTGGGGTTCTCTTTCAATTTGGTGTATACTTCTTGATCGGATAGCTGTCTAACCGCCTCTTTGTCATGTTGGTCTTTGCTCCATATTACTATGGAGCCTCCCTTGTCGGCTTTTGACACCTTTAGATGTGTTTGTTTTGCTAACCATGTAAGTGCCTTTTTCTCTTTGGCAGTAATATTGTGTTGTTTCTCTGGATAGATCAATGCCTTAACATCTTTCATTACGGCCTTTTCAAACAGATCGATTGACCCTCCGGGGGCAACAGGGGGGTTAAATGTGGAGGGATTACCTCCTTTGAAATATTGGGGCTCGTTAGAATCTATAACCTCCTTTTCATGTTGTCCACAGAGGAAGTCAAGGATCTCAGTTTCTTGTTGTGTGAACTCTGATATGGCACTGTATTGGAAGCTATTCACATTACATGGGATTTCTCCCTCTTTTAATATTTCTTGATGCGTTTTTATGCTGCTGAAAAATTTGTGAATATTTATTTTTCTCAGTGCCTTATAGAGCTCAATTTCAAAATGATGGAACCTGAAGTCCTCGGTAAGTCCAAAGAAGCGTCACTGGACGCGAAATAGGATCCATTGTCTCGAGCTCCCCCCGCTACGTCTAACCCTCCCTGCACACCCGTTCCTGTTGTTTTTGTGCTAGCTGTATGTTCACCAGCACTATTAAACAAGAATCTACAGAAGTGGTGAGTCGCTACGTGTTACCTTCTCTTTTTTGCTACAAACGTATACGCTTGCTTCTTATACACGTTTAGCACCACACTCCACCAGTCAGGAACGGATAGGTCTCATCACCTTGCCACGGTATCGAGAGCCGACAGTCAGCTGTGCCAGGTCTTTCTGCTTACTTGTTACAGACTTTGTACTAACCTTGTTATACCATGAGCACGCCGACAGGCTCCACACCTACTAATCAGGTGGACCCACTGTTTGAAGAAGTGGAGATGGAGTGTGACCTGACAGCAGGGAGAGCAGACGCGGGGGAGTTTTTCCAGACCTGTAATACCCGTGATGATATACAACTCATCAGCTTAAAAGCCTTGGAAAGTAAAATCCATAACCTAGCTGAAAAAGAACTAAGGACTTTTTGGACAATACAGTCACTCACAGCATACATAGAGGCGAGTCGGGTCCCAAGAGGACTACGTGTGTTCAAAAATCCATCGCAATTTTTAGACGACCCTGTCTTTATCAAACAATGGGAAGATGAACACCTTAAGCACTCTATGAATATCCAACGCTTGGTATTGGAGAAAAATAATAGAGACTATGAAACACTAACCACAGCCCTATGTAAAGCCAAGTTAGAAATGAGGACCCGGACCACAGAAGAAAAATTTAACCAATTCAATAAAAATTTGGAAAAAAAATTGTCTTCACTCCAAGTGGAAATTAAAGCCCAAAAACGCGACAAATATATCCGGGACAAACGCGATTTTGAGGAAGGGAAGATATTCTCATGGATGAGATCACAACCGGCCCATAGTCGATATAGACGGGCAAGTAATAAAAATAAAAATAAACGCAAGACAGACTACCTAACAACAGAGACGGAGAGCAGCTCATCTGACGAAACTAAAAAGAATGAAGTTTCCAGACCTCCACAAAAATCACCAGCCCTCCCTTTAGGAGACCGACCAGGAGAGGAAAAACGCAAGAAGCGGAACTTTCCAAAGGAACAAGAACAAAAAACGCAAGACGGTTTCCTGGATGAAATAAAATCGTATAAAAATGTCATTAACCTTACACATACCGAATTAACGGATTCCTGTTTATCTGTTTTGTCAAAAGGACTTAACTTTGGACTTACCGAGGACTTCAGGTTCCATCATTTTGAAATTGAGCTCTATAAGGCACTGAGAAAAATAAATATTCACAAATTTTTCAGCAGCATAAAAACGCATCAAGAAATATTAAAAGAGGGAGAAATCCCATGTAATGTGAATAGCTTCCAATACAGTGCCATATCAGAGTTCACACAACAAGAAACTGAGATCCTTGACTTCCTCTGTGGACAACATGAAAAGGAGGTTATAGATTCTAACGAGCCCCAATATTTCAAAGGAGGTAATCCCTCCACATTTAACCCCCCTGTTGCCCCCGGAGGGTCAATCGATCTGTTTGAAAAGGCCGTAATGAAAGATGTTAAGGCATTGATCTATCCAGAGAAACAACACAATATTACTGCCAAAGAGAAAAAGGCACTTACATGGTTAGCAAAACAAACACATCTAAAGGTGTCAAAAGCCGACAAGGGAGGCTCCATAGTAATATGGAGCAAAGACCAACATGACAAAGAGGCGGTTAGACAGCTATCCGATCAAGAAGTATACACCAAATTGAAAGAGAACCCCACAGGCAAAATTATGAACAAACTCAGGGGTTTCTTAACTAGCTTCACACGACAGGGACTAATAGGTGATAAAATGGCAGAACGCTTGATCCCCAAGATACCACGACCAGCCCGATGGTATATTGTCCCCAAGGTCCATAAGTCGTTGACCCAGCCCCCGGGACGACCTATCGTCTCGGGGATTGGGTCGACGACCGAGGCCCTATCGTCGTACTTAGAATGGCTTCTGTCCCCCCTATTACCCAGCATCCCAGCCTATCTTAAAAATACAGATGAGCTGTTGGACATCTTGCAAGATTTCAGCTGTGAATCTACTTATCGCTTGGCATCTATTGACGTGGAGAGCCTATATACCCGCATACCACACAATGCGGGTATATGGGCTCTCCAGACTTTTTTGAACGGCTCTGACAAGTCCGACCTGTTCAAAGACTTCGTCTGTAAAGGTATGGATTTAGTTCTGACTCAGAATACGTTCATGCAAGACGGCACTTGGTACGTGCAGAACCGGGGTACCGCAATGGGTACCCCGGTATCTTGCACGTACGCTAACATTTATTTGGCTATATTAGAAAATAAAATGATATTTTCCACGTCCAATCCATATATTTCTAGAATTAAAAAATATCTCCGCTACGTGGATGATATCTTCATAATATGGGACGGAGATGAAATAATCTTCCAAGATTTTGTTAAATATATGAACGAACAAAATCAACAAAATATGTATTTCACATATCAGTTTGGAGGCAAATCATTAGATTTCCTAGATGTTAAAATTTGGATAGAAGACAACCGAATGAAAACCACAGGATATCGGAAAGATATTATGCAGAATTCATTACTACATTATAACAGTTCTCACCCCAAACATGTCCATAACAGCATCCCATACAGTCAGTTTATGCGACTTAAGAGAATTAATTCAGAAGATACAGGATACCAATTACAAGCAAAAGAGTTAAAACAAAGGTTAATCGAACGCAACTATCCGGAAAAAACCATAGAGAGGGCTTATGAAAAGGTAGAGAGTAAGAATAGACAGGAAATTAGGAGGAAAAAAAAGCAAAAAAATAAGACGCAGCGGTTTGTCTTCACATTCCACAACTCACCCATGAATAGTCTTATCAGCCAAGCTATTAAAAAAAACTGGTATATACTCGAAGCTGACCCCGACCTAGAAAAAATAGCTAAAAATCATCCTATAGTAACCTATAAACGCAATATCACAATAGGAGGATACATCAAAAAATTGTCCGCTAGGCAAAATAAACAGGATGCCACAACATGGCTCCATAAAACAGCCCCCAATGGTAATTTCCTATGTAAAAATTGTAGCTTCTGTAAATACAATCTAGGACAACAAGAATTTTCACTAGGAGGAGTCCACATTACCGTACAACAGTTTATTTCATGCCGCAGTACACATGTGGTTTATTGCCTCATGTGTACCTGCGGCTTTTACTATATAGGAAAAACTAAAAGACAACTGAATCAACGAATCAGAGAACATCTATATAGTTTAAAAACTGGAAAAGGAGCCCCCAAATTCATTCTACACATGAGAGACGTCCATAAAAATGACCTTAATACAATTAAGTTTGCAGGCATAGAAAGGGTATTAATACAGGGACAGGGGATAGATCGCAATAAAATTCTCATGAGAAAAGAAATTGATTGGATCAGCCGACTCAACGCTTTAGGCGCATTGGGTCTGAATGATCGACATGATCTGTCCCCTTACCTGTGACAGGTCTGGTTGATGTATATTTTTTTAACTGGGTGATCACATTATAGGTGTTACATTCACGTATATGTATATGTTCACATTGTCTGTTCGCATCCACTAGCTCCACCCCCGAGAGGGGCAGGATGCATAAGAAATGGACTCACCTGGGCTCACTAGGACCGGAAGAAGCGTCACTGGACGCGAAATAGGATCCATTGTCTCGAGCTCCCCCCGCTACGTCTAACCCTCCCTGCACACCCGTTCCTGTTGTTTTTGTGCTAGCTGTATGTTCACCAGCACTATTAAACAAGAATCTACAGAAGTGGTGAGTCGCTACGTGTTACCTTCTCTTTTTTGCTACAAACGTATACGCTTGCTTCTTATACACGTTTAGCACCACACTCCACCAGTCAGGAACGGATAGGTCTCATCACCTTGCCACGGTATCGAGAGCCGACAGTCAGCTGTGCCAGGTCTTTCTGCTTACTTGTTACAGACTTTGTAATTGGTTAATCTTGAAGCCCAACGTTGTTCGATGGCACCCAACTTGGCAGTGTTCAGGTGGGCCAATGGGTTATTATCCGTGTAGACAGTAAATGGTTTGGCAGCCAAGTAGTCTTTGAACTTTTCGGTCATGGCCAACACCAGGGCGAGAAGTTCTAACTTGAATGAGCTGTAGTTTGCATCATTCTTCTCTGCTCCTCGCAGGTTACGACTGGCATAGGTAACTACTTGCTCTTGCCCTTCCTGGACTTGGGACAGGACAGCTCCCAGACCTTCAAAACTGGCATCAGTATATAACCGGAATGGCTGAATGTAGTCTTAGTACGCCAGGATGGGTGGTTCCGTCAGCAGTCGTTTAGGAGCTCAGAACGCTGTCTCTTGCTCTTTGGTCCATTCAACAGGTAGTTTCCCATTGTAGTGCTCCTTTGCCGTACCCTGTAAGAGAGCTGTGAGGGGTTCTGCAATCTTGGCGAAGTGGGGAATGAGCAGGCAAATCCCAGGAAGCTCCTGAAATCTTTCACCGTGCATGGGGTAGGCCAGTTCTTGACAATTTCCACCTTCTCAGCATTGGGCTGGACTCCCTCGGCACTGACAACATGACCCAGGTAGTGTACATGAGGTTTGGGCAAGTGACACTTCGACAACTTGATCTTCAGCCCATGATCAGGACTTGGAAGACATCTGACAGATGACTGAGGTGTTCCTGGTAGGACCTGGAATACACAATGATGTTGTCCAGGTACAATAGGACACTTGGAAAATTCAGATGGCCCAGGCACCTTTCCATCAAATGCTGGAACGTAGCAGGGGTATTACATAGCCCAAATGGCATACTTTTATACTCGAACAGTCCCATGGGTGTCACGAAGGCAGTCTTCTCCCTGTCTTCCATGGCCATGAGCACTTGCCGATATCCACTGGTTAAGTCCAGGGTGGAGAAGTAAACAGCCGACCCGAGGGCTGTAAGTGACTCCTTGATCCCTGGCAGAGGATAAGCATCCTTATGTGTGACATTGTTCAGTTTCCAGAAGTGGATGGTTCAATTTTTTTTCTTTACCAGGACAAGTGGCACCACCCAGGGACAATCTTCATGGTACCTTTTGGCGACATTGATGACTCCCTTGACTTGGTTCCTTGGGGTAGTGTTGTTTCCAACTTGGAGTTGCGCCCACCAAAGCTCGGGAGGACTCGTACAGGATCCTTCAGCCACTTGGGCTGCATGCTGTCGGGCCACCATACATTCTGTTAAAATGTCCTTTGACTCTATGGGATACAACTGGGCTACTGGGGTGCATTTGGGTAACACAGTAGCAGCATCAGACAGGTTAACTAACCAGAAGGGAATTCTCCTGTTGGTAACGGTGATAAGGCTTCTCGCAGCTCTGACAAGAGGGTGGTCTTCTGGTTGCAGAGGCTCCAGCAGGGCTTAATAATCTCTATTCTTGACTCTCGGATCTGCATGACACCAGGTGATAGTCTCTGTATTGGGTTGCAAGGTCACCCACCGGATGTCTTGTACTCGAACTCTGCAGATTTCACTTTGCTTGTTGGCAAACTTACGCCTGTAGAACTTTCATGTGGTGCTGCGCAGCCCACTGGCCTGAAGGGGACATATGGGGAAGAGAGGCATGCAAGGCATCTACTATTTCAACAAAACAGTTTTTCATAATGTTCATCCCCAGTATAAATTCAGCAGACCTCTTATCTGTCCCTTTAGTTACAATCACTGCCTGCCCGCACATGCTCCCCCAACTGAATGGTTGGCTACAGGGGCGTACCTAGAGCATTTGGCACCCGGGCGGACCCTTTGTTTGGCACCCCGCCACACCCGCACCCCCCCTTAATTACACCCCCCTCCCTTCCCCCCTTTAATTACCTCCCTCCTCCTCCCCCCCTTAATTACACCCCCTCCCAGGAGCGGATTGACAACACTCGGGGCCCACGGACCAAAAAAAAGCAAGGGCCCCTGCTAGGCTCTGCAGCTCATCAATCTTCTGCCACGCCCCTATTCCACCTAAATCCCACACACAATAAACAAAAATTTATATATATATAAGAAACACTTTAACATAGGTAAATTTCCATGACTAATAATACTGGTATACAAGGAGTAAATATATACCACCACACAATAACTGGATAATACCGCCATATTGTACTGAATAAAACCACTATACACAGACCAGTACAGTGACCCCCCGACCTACGATGGCCCCGACATAAGATCAAATCGTCATACGATGGCCTCTCAGAGGCCATCGCATGTCGATGTCAGCATTGACATACAATGCTTTTTTATGTCGGGGCCATCGCATTAAGTGCTATCCGGCAGCGCAAAATGCTTAAGCTGCTGCCGGATAGCAGCTTAATGTTCCCCGTGTGGTGCGGTAAGTATTACTTACCCCTCCACGATGCTCCGGGGTGCCCTCCGGGTCCAGCGCTGGTCTTCCGGTGTCTTCTCGGCCCACTCCGATGACGTCAATACGCTGCTGCGCACGTCATCCAATAGGAATGGCGTACGCAGCGGCGTAATGACATCGCTACGCAGGCCCAGTAAGGCCTTGCGGAAGAAAGCAGAGGACCGGAGAAGACAGCGGAGGACCGGAGAAGACAGCGCAGGACCGGAGAAGACCAGGAGAGCCCAGCGGAGGCTCGGGGTCACCATCGGGAGTGGCGGGGACACCATTGCGAGTGGTGGGGACAGGTGAGTACAGCTTCCTATACTGTACATTGCACGAATCCCTCAACATACGATGGATTCGACAAACAATGGCTCGTTTGGAACGAATTACCATCGTATGTTGAGGGACCACTGTATACTATAAAGGATCTGTATAAGTGATTATATACAGGACCATATGGCAGTAGATATCAGCTGTACACAGGATGTGTGTACCATATAAGTGATCACAGTTACATTTTGGGACTCACAATTACGTTTTTTCTGATCAGCGGCGTCCTCTTTCCTTTTCTTCTCCATCCGAATAAGACCGCCATGTGGATCTCTTAACATCTGCAGGAAAAACATGTCAGACTCTGCATTTTTCCAGTGCCCTCCCCTCCTCTACACAATCTTTCCATCTATAGGCCCACAAACTGTAATAATGCCCTCCTTGGTGTCCTGCACAGTAAACGGGCAGGTAGGTAGGTAGCCAGGTAAATAGGTAACTAGGTAGGTAGATCAGGAAGCCAGATATGTAGGTAGGTGACAAGTTAGGTAGGTAGGGGGCAAGCTAGGTAGTTAGGCAGCCATGAATGAAGGCCAGGTATGTACATAGTTAGGTAGCTGGGTATGTAGGTAAGTAGTTAGGCATCCAGGTATAAAGTTAGGTAGCCCCCCTTCCCTGTAGGTATAGGCAGCAGAGTTAAACCCCCTTCCCAATAGCTATAGGAACAGAGTTAACCCCCCTTTCTCCTTAGGTATAGGCAGCAGAGTCCCCCCACCCCCTTTCCCCGTAGGTATAGGCAGAGTTAAAAAAAAAAACTCCCCCCGTTTCCCATAGGTATAGGCAGAGTTAAACCCCTTTTTTCCCATAGGTATAGGCAGATTCCCCCCCCCCCCTCTTCCCCATTGGTATAGGCAGCGTTACCTTCCCCTCCCCTCTTTCCCATAGGTATAAGCAGGTCCACCCCCCTCTTTCCCATAGGTATAAGCAGAGCTACACCCCCCTCTTTCCCATAGGTATATGCAGTTACACCCCCCCTTTCCCATAGGTATATGCGCTTACATCCCCCCTCTTTCCCATAGGTATATGCAGTTACCCCCCCTTTCCCATAAGTATATGCAGTTACACCCCCTTTCCCATAGGTGTATATGCAGTTACACCCCCCTCTTTCCCACATGTATATGCAGCTACACCCCCCCCCTCTTCCCCATAGGAATATGTAGAGTAATCCCTCCCCTTCCCCATAGGTATATGTAGAGTAACCCCCCTCCTCCCCTTCCCCATAGGTATATGTAGAGTAACCCCCCCTCCCCTTGCCCATAGGTATATGTAAAGTAACCCCCCCTCCCCTTCCCCATAGGTGTATGCAGAGTTGAGAAATAAAATAAAAAAAGGATGCTCACCTGATATCCCACGCAGCTATCTCCTCAGCTGCAGGGCCGTGTCTTCTCCCCTCCACAGTACAGGCGCCGATGAGTGACGTCATTGGCGTCTGTACTGCGTGCTGAATAGGGGCGGAGGTCACGTCTCCTCTGTGTAAGCTGCAGATGCGGCTCACACAGAGGGGACGCCTTCTCCTGTATGTACGTGTATCGCGCATACAGGAGAATGTAGCGCTGTCTGCTGGGGATCTGGGACGAGTGTCCCGGATCCTCAGTAGTGGTGGCGGCGGCGGCGGCGGCGGGTCAGTCTGCTCCTGGCACCCCCCTTGAGAGTGGCACCCGGGGCGGGCCGCCCCCCCCCCCCCCTTAGTACGCCACTGGTTGGCTACCAGTATCCATGTCTGGGGACTGGTTGCCCATTACCTGCAACTACTCTGAAGTGAACATCCTCTGGTTCACACAATAAACTAACATCCCAATGCTGACATTTTAGGTATAGTAGACACTTGTGACCCTGTATCTATCAATGCCTCCAATGGTACACCTTCTATAATAATTTTTACATAGGGGCAGGAGGCGACATAAAGTCAGTGACCTGACTGAGGTCGTTCGGGGATTGGACCTGAGGACTGTTTTCCTGAGGGCCGGTCTGCGAGCTCAGGGGAAATCCATTTAAATCCCAACACTGCATTTTCCAATGTCCTGGTTAATTACAATAGGTACAAAAGGGTCTTTGAGTCCCTGAGGGTCTATTAGGTGGAGGGTTGCAGGGGTTGAAATTGTGGGGAGCAGGAGCAGGGGCACGTTTTCTGGGTAGGGGCGGTTCACGGTCAGGTTGGGTGGCCCGGGTGGCAAGCTCCTTCACAGCCTTAGAGAGTTGTTCAATGTCCTGCCTAACACTCTGTAAATCTGAGGCTGCAGTGACTGGCAAAGCAGGTGACACTGGGGCAGGGGCTGGTGATGGTGGTGGTACCGATCCTAATGGCTCTTGGACAGGTGGACAAGCTTCCTCTAACTAAGTTCCGAACTCAATCACTTGGATAGCCAGTCTCTTGAAAGCAGAGAATGACAAGTTGGGGCTAACATTCACAGCTGGGCTTTGTCCCACTTATTATGAGCCCCATCATTAACCCCTTAAGGACGGAGCCCATTTTCACCTCTAGGACGAAGTCCTTTTTTGCAAATCTGACCACTGTCACTTTAAACATTAATAACTCTGGAATGCTTTTAGTTATCAATCTGATTCTGAGATTGTTTTTTCGTGACATATTCTACTTTAACTTTGTGGTAAAATTTTGTGGTAACTTGCATCCTTTCTTGGTGAAAAATTCCAAAATTTGATGAAAAAATAAAAAATTTTGCATTTTTCTAACTTTGAAGCTCTCTGCTTGTAAGGAAAATGGATATTCCAAAAAATTTTTTTTTGGATTCACATATACAATATGTCTACTTTATGTTTGCATCATAAAATTGACAAGTTTTTACTTTTGGAAGACACCAGAGGGCTTCAAAGTTCAGCAGCAATTTTCCAATTTTTCACAAAATTTTCAAACTCGCTATTTTTCAGGGACCAGTTCAGGTTTGAAGTGGATTTGAAGGGTCTTCATATTAGAAATACCCCATAAATGACCCCATTATAAAAACTGCACCCCCCAAAGTATTCAAAATGACATTCAGTAAATGTTTTAACCCTTTAGGTGTTTCACAGGAAAAGCAGCAAAGTGAAGGAGAAAATTCAAAATCTTCATTTTTTACACTCGCATGTTCTTGTAGACCCAATTTTTGAATTTTTACAAGGGGTAAAAGGAGAAAATGTATACTTATATTTGTAGCCCAATTTCTCTCGAGTAAGCACATACCTCATATGTCTATGTAAAGTGTTCGGCGGGCGCAGTAGAGGGCTCAGAAGCGAAGGAGCGACAAGGGGATTTTAGAGAGTACGTTTTTCTGAAATGGTTTTTGGGGGGCATGTCACCTTTAGGAAGCCCCTATGGTGCCAGAAGAGCAAAAAATATCCACATGGCATATCATTTTGGAAACTAGACCCCTTGAGGAACGTAACAAGGGATAAAGTGAGCCTTAATACCCCACAGGTGTTTCACGACTTTTGCATATGTAAAAAAAATAATAATAATTTCACTAAAATGTGGGTTTCCCCCCAAATTTCACATTTTTGCAAGGGTTAATAGCAGAAAAGACCCCCCAAAATTTGTAACCCCATCTCTTCTGAGTATGGAGGTACCCCATAAGTGGACCTGAAGTGCACTACGGGCGAACTACAATGCTCAGAAGGGAAGGCGTCATATTTGGCTTTTGAGAGCAAATTTTGCTCGGGGGGCATGTCGCATTTAGGAAGCCCCTATGGTGCCAGAACAGCAAAATAACCCCCACATGGCATACCATTTTGGAAACTAGACCCCTCACAGAATGTAATGAGGGGTACAGTGAGCATGTACCCCCCACTGGTGTCTGACAGATCTTTGGAACAGTGGGCTGTGCAAAATTTTTCATTTTCACGGACCACTGTTCCAAAGATCCGTCAGACACCTGTGGGGTGTAAATTCTCACTGCACCCCTTATTACATTCTGTGAGGGGTGTAGTTTTCAAAATGGGGTCACATGTGTTTTTTTTTTTTTTTTGCGTTTGTCAGAACCGCTGTAACAATCAGCCACCTCTGTGCAAATCACCTCAAATGTACATGGCGCACTCTCCCTCCTGGGCCTTGTTGTGCGCCCCCAGAGCACTTTGCGCCCACATATGGGGTATCTCCGTACTCGGGAGAAATTGTGTTACAAATTTTGGGGGGCGTTTTTCCCTTTTACCTCTTGTGAAAATGAAAAGTATAGGGCAACACCAGCATGTTAGTGTAAAATTTTTTATTTTTTTACACTAACATGCTGGTGTAGACCCCAACTGTTCCTTTTCATAAGGGGTCAAAGGAGAAAAAGCCCCCCAAAATTTGTTAGGCAATTTCTCCCGAGTACGGCGATACCCCATATGTGACCCTATTCTGTTGCCTTGAAATACGACAGGGCTCCAAAGTGAGAGCGCCATGTGCATTTGAGGCCTGAATTAGGGACTTGCATAGGGGTGGACATAGGGGTATTCTACGCCAGTGATTCCCAAACAGGGCGCCTCCAGCTGTTGCTAAACTCCCAGCATGCTTGGACAGTCAATTGCTGTCCAGAAATGCTGGGAATTTTTGTTTTGCAACAGCTGGAGGCTCCATCTTAGAAACACTGCCGTACAATACGTTTTTCATTTTTTATTGGAGAAGGGGGGTGGGGGGGCAGTGTACGTGTGTATATGTAGTGTTTTACTCTTTATTTTATGTTAGTGTAGTGTAGTGTTTTTAGGTTACATTCACACTGGAGGCAGATTACACTGAGTCTCCCGCTAGGAGTTTGAGCTGCAGCGGAAAATTTGCCGCATCTCAAATTTGCAGCGGGGAACTCACTGTAATCTGCCGCCAGTGTGAATGTAGCCTGTACATTCACACGGGAGGGGGGTCAAAACTACAACTCCCAGCATGCACTGACAGACCATGCATGCTGGGAGTTGTAGTATTGCAACAGCTGGAGGCACACTGGCTGGAAAACCTTGAGTTAGGTTCTATGACCTAACTCAGTATTTTCCAACCAGTGTGCCTCCAGCTGTTGCAAAACTGCAACTCCCAGCATGTACTGATTGCGGAAGGGCATGCTGGGAGATGTAGTTATGCAATGGCTGGAGGCACGCAAGTACAACTCCCAGCATGCCAAGACAGCCTTATGCTGTTCCTGAATGCTGGGAGTTGTAGTTTTGCAAGATTTAGAGGGGTTCAAGTTGTAAATCACTGTCCAGTGGTCTCAAAACTGTGGCCCTCCAGATGTTGCAAAACTACAACTCTCAGCATGCCCAGCCAGCAAACTTCTGTCTGGGCATGCTGAGAGTTGTAGTTTTGCAACATCTGGAGGGCTACAGTTTGAGACCACTTAGTGATCTACAACCTGAACCCCTCTAAATATTGCAAAACTACAAGTCCCAGCATGCCCACACAGCAAACAGCTGTCTGGGCATGCTGGGAGTTGTAGTTTTGCAACATCTGGAGGGCCACGGTTTAGAGACCACTGTAAACTGTGGCCCTCCGGATGTTGCTAGGCAACAACTCACCTAGCAGGACCCGGAAGCCGCCGCCGCCGCCGCCGCACGTGGGGGATCCCCGCATGGAGGATCGCGATCCGGGATCCAGGTAGGGACCTTCGGCGCCGCCCGTCCCTGGACGGTTCCCCCGTTTTGCCCGGACACCGATAGGTGGGCAAAGCGGGGGAACCGAACTTTAACCCCCCCTCCCCCGGTCTGCTATCGGTCGGTCGCTCGGCCGACCAATAGCAGGGATAGGAGGGGTGGCAACCCTGCCACCAAACTCCTATCCCTTTAGGGGGATCTAGGGTGTCTCGGACACCTACGATCCCTCTTATTTTCCGGGTCACCGGGTCACCAGTGACCCGTATGACCCGGAATCGCGCAGATCGCAGGTCTGAATTGACCTGCGATTTGCGCGCATCGCGGTCATGGGGGGGTCTCAGGACCCCCCTCGGCGATGTGCCGGGATGCCTGCTGTTAGATAACAGCAGTCATCCCGGCCCGATCACCGCTACCGGTGACGCGGCGCTCCCGGAACCCCGCGACGTACATGTACGTCGCCGCGCGCCAAGTGACACTTCGCGGCGCCGTACATGTACGTCGCTCGTCGTGAAGGGGTTAATCTGTCCATTAACACCTTGCTGCCCTGCTCGGGAGTGATACCATCTCATTTTTGAACAGTCTCGAGGGCATTCTGTAGGGCTACGGCATATGCTCTCAAGGTCTCACCTGGTTTCTGTTGCCTTTTGTACAGCCGAAGACGTACCTTTGATGGAGAATGGGACTCAAAACCTGGTACAGTCCTTCAAAGATCTGCTCTACAGTTGCCTTCTCGGAGGCTGGCCAGGTGCGGCTTCCTCTAACGCTGGTCCTTGTAGTTGTCCTGTGAGCAATTGCACATGTTGATTAGGAGAGAAAGAGAAAAAGACAAACAAACTCTGGATCCTTTCTTTGAAATCCCTCAGGGTGAAGGTGTCTCCATTGTAGTAGGGAGGACAGGGTTCCTCATGAATACCGGTGCAGACACTGGAACACCAGGGTTGTTGATGTGGACTGCAGGCAGGACTGGCAACATTCCGGACGCTGGGGCAGGTGATGATCCTGCTGCTGGAGATGGAGGGGCAATTTTGCCTGGGTGATCTGGAGAGCTGGGTTCTGACATCTTGTTGAATTTTAAGTGTGCTGTTGCTTTGGGAAGAATAAGGTGCTTTCCCCTTTAAGATAATTGCTGAAGTGCTGGAGCAGCCTAGACTCGGCTAGTATGAGTACCATAATGAATGCTGCCCCTCTATTTTTCAGGTACCCAGTATTAATTTGTCTTGTGACCAGACTTGCGGACACTAGTGGGTTAATGCTGATAGTTACCGGCACCAGGGACTTGATACTGGCAATCGTTGGCATTTTCAGAGTCTGCACTGCAGCGGGACTGACGGGGCAAAGCTGCGACCACTTGTGCGCGCGGGGAACATCGGACCCAATTAACCCTTTCAGGTACCGACTCTCTACAATCCACGATGGCAAATAACAGTCTTTTCTTCACCTCCCCCTCTGTTTCACAAGCACCACGAGTAAAACACCTTTCACTTGCAAATTCCCATACACTTTTTGACGCAGACTTAAATCGGCATGCAGATTTTGCAGACAATATTGGACGGAGTTCAGACTAGGGGGGAGGACTTGTGGCCCCTGTTTCCTGTTCATGATGCCAAAAGTTGTGGAAGCAGGATGTGTGGTGCAGGGCAGATGTTATTACCCTAGGGGCAGATGGCATTAACCCCTTGTATTCGTGATGCCAGGGTGTGATTTAGCCTATAACCACCCAAAGGTATACCACTGGATCCTGGGCTAGGCTTTGAGGCAATAAAGACTCCGATGCCAAGTTACGGACAACGGTAGCTTTACTGAGGGTAGACAGTTGGTAAAGTCTATACAGTTCAGCCAGGGCCCAAGGAGGTGAGCAGTGACGCAGAGACCTTAAGGGCTTGCTGGGACTTGTAGTAGGACTGGACAATTGAATACAGACCACGCTGACTTGACAGATGACAGGGACTGACTTGACTTGACTCATAAAGTGGTGACTTTATCTTACTTGACTTGACAGAGGTGGCAGCTGATAAGTACTGGAAGGATTAAGTTTTTTTTAATTAGACGTAATTTAAAATCTGTATAACTTTCTACCACCAGTTGATTTGAAAACATTTGTTTTCCACCGGAGTACCACCCGTATATTAAATTTTATATTAATATATATATATATATATATATATTAAATATTAAAGCCTGAGTGCCCAGTGGCATATGCCCACCATACCCTCCCCAGCTATGTGCCTGTATGTAACAAACCTAGAGCCCAGATATGGTATGAACCTGACCTTGTCTTGTATAGTCATAAACAGTTATGTCATCACAATTTCCAGGTATTCCTCAAAAGAAATACCTATTTGCTAGGTTAACCTGACAATACTATTGTTATACTTCTATATACAATTGTCAGTTCAAAAGTTGAACAATATCCAAACAATACAAGTTGTTCATCTATGAACTTCAAAGTGGCGCAGCCTTTATACTTCACTGCTCAAAAGGGAACACTAAGATTACACATCCTAGATCTGAATGAATGAACTAATCGTATGAAATACTTTCGTCTTTACATAGTTGAATGTACTGACAACAAAATCACACAAAAATTATCAGTGGAAATCAAATTTATCAACCCCTGGAGGTCTGGATATGGAGTCACACTCAAAATCAAATTGGAAAACCACACTACAGGCTGATCCAACTTTATGTAATGTCCTTAAAACAAGTCAGAATGAGGCTCAGTAGTGTGTGTGGCCTCTACGTGCCCAGTATGACCTCCCTACAACGCCGGGGCATGATCCTGATGAGGTGGCGGATGGTCTCCTGAGGGATGTCCTCCCAGACCTGGACTAAAGCATCCGCCAACTCCTGGACAGTCTGTGGTGCAATGTGGTGTTGGTGGATGGAGGGAGACATGATGTCCCAGATGTGCTCAATCGGATTCAGGTCTGGGGAATGGGCGGGCCAGTCCATAGCATCAATGTCTTCTTCCTCCACTAACTGCTGACACACTCCAGCCACATGAGGTCTAACATTGTCTTGCATTAGGAGGAACCCAGGGCCAACCGCACCAGCATATGGTCTCAAAAGGGGTCTGAGGATCTCATCTCGGTACCTAATGGCAGTCAGGCTACCTCTGGCAGGCACATAGAGGGCTGTGTGGCCCCCCCAAAGAAATGCCACCCCACACCCTTACTGACCCCCTGCCAAACTGGTCATGCTGGAGGATGTTGCAGGCAGCAGAACATTCTCCACGGGGTCTCCAGACTCTGTCACATCTGTCACAGTTGCTCAGTGTGAACCTGCTTTCATCTGTGAAGAGTACAGGGTGCCAGTGGCGAATTTGCCAATCTTAGTGTTCTCTGGCAAATGCCAAACGTCCTGCACAATGTTGGGCTGTAAGCACAACCCCCACCTGTGGACATCTGGCCCTCATACCACCCTCATGGAGTCTGTTTCTGACCGTTTGAATGGACACATGCACATTTGTGGCCTGCTGGAGGTCATTTTGCAGGTCTTTGGCGGTGCTCCTCCTTGCACAAAGGCGGAGGTAGCGGTCCTGCTGCTGGGTTGTTGCTCTCCTACGGCCTCCTCCACGTCTCCTGATGTACTGGCCTGTCTCCTGATAGCGCCTCCATGCTCTGGACACTACGCTGACAGACACAACAAACCTTCTTGCCACAGCTCGCATTGATGTGCCATCCTGGATGAGCTGCACTACCTGAGCCACTTGTGTTGGTTGTAGACTCCGTCTCATGCTACCACTAAAGTGAAAGCACCGCCAGCATTCAAAAGTGATCAAAACATCAGCCAGGAAGCATAGGAACTGAGAAGTGGTCTGTGGTCACCATCTGCAGAACCACTCCTTTATTGGGGGGTGTCTTGCTAATTGCTTATAATTTCCTCCTGTTGTCTGTTCCATTGGCACAACAGCATGTGAAATTGATTGTCAATCAGTGTTGCTTCCTGAGTGGACAGTGTGATTTCACAGAAGTGTCATTGACTTGGAGTTACATTGTGTTGTTTAAGTGTTCCCTTTAATTTTTTTTGAGCAATGTATTAGGCTTAAGATGCACTCCGCTCCTTTTGAAGTGAGAATAGTGGTGGGAAGACGCTGTTCTCCTGCTGTTAAACAATGGGTGCAGTGCTAATGCCTGTGGGTGTCACAAATGTTTAACTGTGAAGATAAATCTGACATGTAACCATCTGCCGTCACTGCCTATATTAGTGTTTCCCAACCTGGGTGCCTCCAGCTGTTGCAAAACTACAACTCCCAGCATGCCCGGACAGCCTTTGGCTGTCCGGGCATGCTGGGAGTTGTAGTTTTGCAACAGCTGGAGGCACCCCGGTTTGGAAACACTGGCCTATATGGCTGTCAGATGGCATCATTGTGTGGCACAGGAGCACGTACTTCTCCGCACAGCACCACTTTAGAGGATCCAATTCAACATTGATGAGAGCTTAGAGTGCACTTTATTCTTTCCTTCCTGGGGTATATTCCGGGAGGTTTCATCACTCGCCTCATTGAAATGCGATGGAGGAAATCAGACGTCTTCATTTATATTAATTACAGCAGAAGAACAGGTGCAGGGGGTTTGGAATCTGCTGCAAACAGAATTCTTAAGATCTGGTTGGGTCACACATGAGAGTATATTGAAACCAATGATTTTATTGTCTTTTTATGTGTTCGGCTGTTACAGACATGACAATTGCTTCCTAACATGAGTGAGAAATATAAAGTCTTACAAAATATAGAAATATATAAAAAATATAGAAATATAAAGTCTTACAGCTAGAGAGCAAAGGGTGGAATGACCAATGGTCTGTGCCCAAGGGCCCATAGTCAGGAAGGGCCTTCAGCTTGTGAGTCAGATGAATCTGCAGTGTTGTAAAGTTTAAAGAGTATCTCTCATGATCTTGTTACATTTTATAATCCCCCCAGTTCACTGCCCCCATCATGATAAACCACCCCCTGCCTTTATTTTTTATTATTTTTTAAGTTTTCTACCTTGATATTGCTCTGTATTTTTTGCTCAGTCTCAGTCAGATTCACAGACTGGGAAGGGGCGTTCCCCAGCAGGCGTGACATCATCTGAAGCCATACAGGGGAGAACTTCCTCCCCCACTCTGCTACACACAGCCCAAATAGTTCAGTTTGAGATTAGCTATCATTGGCTAAGGCAGCACACGTCTTACCCCCCCCCCCCCCCTCAACACTCCAATGTGTTAATGCAGCCAGGGATGTTTACAGGGAGGACCCAACTTGGGGACCAGGACTCCCTGCCATGGCCGCCTCTTCAGCTCCGATTACCAAAATCACAACCAGATTGGAGGAACCTGTTTTCTGGTGCCCTCAGGTGTAGACCAGGTTAAGATCGTGGTTCTGGCTTTATTTTCCTCCACTGATCTAAATCCAGCCCTTGATGAAGGTCAAGGTCAAATGAAAGGCCCAATTTCACCAAGTAGGCCAGACCATTCTCGGTCCAATATCTAAAGCTAAGATGTTGAAATCCAGCATGTCCGATCCTTCTCTCCCAAGATATCTGCCATCCGGGGAATGTCGAGAAGCTTACATGCGCATCAAATGGTTGACCGGTCCCACTAATATTGGTGAGGTCAGGAAATATATGTCTGATGTGTATGGCCAGCTTTACTCATACAGTTGCATGCACAGATCGGTCAGACATGTACATACTTTAAAAAGTGAGAGGGAGGTAAGCTGTTGCCAGACACCTCTAGTTGCAGCGCATCTCCTCATGAACAAATGACAAATGGATCATATAACCTACTGACTGTTCTGGGAGAAGGAGGATTCAAGCAAGAAAAAAAGCAAACTGGAGAAACAGGACGATAGAAGAGAAGGATGGCGGAAGAGGTTACAGGTCCATGTTACAGGTGAAGGAGAAAGATATAGGTGGTAAGCGAACACAGAGCGCTACTGGGGGAAGGATACTGATCGCAATACAGGTTAAAGGGGTACTCCACTAGAAAAAATTTTTTTTGCTGCTGTATGTTCCAGAGGAAGTTCTTTTCTTTTTCAATTTCCTTTCTGTCTGACCACAGTGCTCTCTGCTGACACATCTGTCCATTTAAGGAACTGTCCAGAGTAGGAGCAAATCCCCATAGCAAACCTCTCCTTCTCTGGACAGTTCCTAAAATGGACAGAGGTGTCAGCAGAGAGCACTGTGGTCAGACAGAAAGGAAATTCACAGACAGACAGAAAGAAAAGAACTTCCTCTGTAGTATACATAGATAGGGATGTACAGAAAAGACAGTGGTTCTGTATCCCAAGCGCTACTGTTAAATGACAACTGTAAGCCAGAAGGTACACAGGATGCTTTTTATTCGTACATAAAAGGTACAACTGGACAACGCGTTTCGGTGTGGTCACACGCCTTCTTCAGGTCCACAACATAAATTTTGAGGCGTCCTGTGTGGAGGTTCCTGTGAACTGGTGGCATCCTGGCTCCGCTGCCTTCCCGGCGTCTTCTGCTCTGATCTGCCTTCCCGCAGACCAGAGCAGAAGATGACAGATAATGCTGATCAGTGCTATGTCCTTTACATAGCACTGAGCAGTATTAGCAATCGAGTGATCGCAATAAATAGTCCCCTATGGGGACTATTAAAGTGTAAAAATAAAAGTAAAAAAAGTAAATAAAATAAAGTAAAAAAATTTGAAAAACCCCCTCCCCAATAAAAACGTAAATTGTCCCATTTTCCCTATTTCACCCCCAAAAAGTGTTAAAAAATTATTTTATATACATATTTGGTATCACCACGTGCGTAAATATCTGAACTGTTAAAATAAATTGATATTGTTATTGATACCGTATGGTGAACGGCGTGAACGTAAAAATAAAAAAGTCCAAAATAGATGCTTTTTTTATAAAATTTTATTCCCCCAAAAATTAATAAAAAATGGATTAAAAGGTCTATATAAGTAAATATGGTATAAATAAAAAGTACAGATCACGGCACAAAAAATGAGCCCTCATACCACCGCTTATACGGAAAAATGAAAAAGTTATAGGTCTTCAAATTAGGGGGTTTTTAAACGTACTAATTTGGTTAAAAAGTTTGCGATTTTTTTTAAGCGCAACAGTAATAGAAAAGTGTATAATCATGGGTATCATTTTAATCATATTGACCCAAAGAATAAATAACACACGTCATTTTTACTGTAGATTGCACGGCGTGAAAACAAAACCTTCCAAAATTAGCAAAATTGCGGTTTTCTTTTTAATTTCACCACACAAATAGTACTTTTTTTTGTTGCGCCATACATTTTATGGTAAAGTGAGTGATGGCATTACAACAGAAAACTGGTCGCACAAAAAACAAGCCCTCATACTAGTCTGTGGATGAAAATATAAAAGAGTTATGATTTTTTGAAGGCGAGAAGGAAAAAAATGAAAATGTAAAAGTTGAATTGTCTGCGTCCTTAAGGCCCATATGGGCTGTGTCCTTAAGGGGTCAATCAGATAAAAACCCAAAACAGCTTTAGGGGACCAGGGAAGGGTTAACAGGAGGGGGGGGGAGGAAGTGGGAACCGCATTGTGAGAAAAGGGAGGGGACAGCACCTGAAGGGTTAACATAGGGTAAGAGTGAAAGGACAGCATCTGAAGGGTTAACCTAGGAGCCTCGTTGCAGAGGAAAAAGAGAAGTTCACAAACCTTAGTGATGGCCACTCTCCTGCACCAGGAAGATCTGTCAGCTTCTGGCTGGACAGGGGGGCTCCTGTAATGTCAGGACTGGAGGCGCCAAGGACTTGAAGGCGGCGCCAGCTTCTGTACTGCACTCCAGGCCGCACTCTCAGTGCTGCAGCAATACTGTTACTAGGCCACGCCCCCAATGGCCAAAGCCACGCCCCAACTACCGATTAGTCGATGATTGAAATCGTTGACAACAATTTCTATTATCGATTTTAATCGATTAATATCAATTTATCTTGGCAGCCCTAATGGACGGCTTTACATAGTAACCTAGCTGGACTTTCAGGACAAATATGAGAAACCATGGGTAGGAAAATAAGAGAACAAAAGATTATCAGAGAGAGAAAAGAAAAGAGGGCATGGGAAAGAAAGGCAAAATCCTCACAACTCTCTATGCCATAGCACTAATTTAGACAATTCGCAAACTGCAAACAGCTTTCCCGCACTCCAAACACCCGCGCCCAGACTGGCCGTCAGTGTCCCTGGACCGAATGCAGCAAAGTAGAAATAGATATCCAGCGCAAGGTGCAGTAAAACCAGGTAGGATCATAGGACACACAGGTAACAGGACATATTCTGACGCGTTTCGGATCTCGCAGGATCCTTAGTCATTTTCATAATACACAATAAAACAAGAGACTTATATATTCTAAAAAGATCACGTGTAGATGACATCACACTCAATAGGTTTAGATGGAAAATATGGACACTGGATCATGCGCAGGAACAAGAGGAAAAAAAGGAAAAAGAGAGAGGTGGGAGAATAGAGGAAAATAAAGCAGGAATGAATAGAACATTTCCAGATTTTAGAAGTCAGAAACATATAGCAAATATCTTTATACAAATTGTTAATATGTTAGGATTAAATCTGATTCATTCCTTTAGGTTCTCTGGTTTCCAGTACAAATATCCAATAGGATTCTCTATTAAAAAGCGTGTGTCTTAAATCCCCTCCTCTGATGTTGTTGCTGACTTTCTCAATTGCACTAACGCATAGGGGGGAATTAATCATTGGTTTTACCCTGGTTTTGTGGTCTACATTTGTCTCACTGTTTGTCTCAGATGCTGTTTTGAGACTTTTCATTGCGACTTTTGCTTTAGAAGGTTTAGAAGGTTCCCATAATGTTTTCCACGGAAATGACGAGACAAAGCTGATATGTGAAATTGTTCATTATTAGCATCAGAAATATGCCGTGTGATCCGTGTTTTAAGTGTGTTTGACGTACAACCAACATATTGGCAACAGCATACTGTACAGGCACCTAAATAAATAACTGAAGAAGTATTAGGGGGGGGGTACTGGGGGGTACTGACAATTTGCTACAGCTACCACACGACCTGGATAGAAAAGATAAAGCACGTATGGTGTTTCATACAGTTCAAGTTAACCCTGCACCCCCACAAGAACTCATTACGCTCATCAGACGTCTGGAGACTGTTCCGACCCAAGAAATGAGCTTATGTTGGGATTTTACAACCCTTTCCACCTATTTGTCCAAGGATATGGTTCCCAGAGGCCTCTGCCTAAAGAAACGTCCTATCAGAACATTTTCAGCACCATTTGAGGACAAGTGGAATAATGCCCTGAGTGTTCCAAAAATTAATTAATTGGAGACATTGTGGAGGAAGAAGAGCTGGAGCTTTCTACTCTTGAAAAAGAAATCAAAGAAATCGAAAACCAGCTAAAGCCGTTCGCACATACCTCGGAGTACACAACTCTTAAAAACAAAATAAAAGATAAAATTGTTGGACTTGAGAATATCATTATGGATGACAAAAAAGGCAAGTTCAAACGGGATTCTTCAGATTACCAAAGTGACACAGTATATACTTGGGCTACACAACATCATGCGTCTGCCACCCCCCCCCCCTCTATTTTGAAATCAGAACGTAAATCACAGAGAAGACGCAATTCCAATAAGAAAAAATCTGTGAAACGCAGAGTAAGTTTCTCTGATAATGAGAATACTTACCAAGACGCGACAGTGGGGGATGGTAACTTCCAAGCTAATTCTACACCTGCTCAAGCTACCACTTCGCCTCACCCAAAGGACGCTGCAGGAGAGCCGGCCGGAAGCATAGAAGATCATCGCTACAACCTGAGATCTCTAACACCGGCCAAGTAAGTCTCTCCATCATCAACTAATCAAGTTATATTATTTCATCTGCTCAGCTATCTCTGCTCAGTCGAGGACTTAATTTCGTTCCATCATGCAACTTTGATCTATTTTCCACTATTTTTGGATGTTAATCGTTGGGCCAGAAATCTCACAGTTCAAAGACATTTTATTTTGTGTGATGAATTTAGAGGGGAAGGGAATAATGTGAGCACTACATGTGCTGCTGAACATGCTATATGTACAGATTTTGTTGATCAATATAACACTTTGTTGCGGCAGACTCTCAGTCTTGAGTCTAATGATTATCATGATGAAAAGTTCTGTTTTGTACTCCCAACCCAAGATTCCATCCATTAGTGTCCAGAACTACTGCCCTAGACAAATTTCAAGAACTAGTGGAAAAGGATTTAGATAGCTTGCACCGAGATCTTAAAAAAAATGTTGCTCATGGTAACCTGAGTCCAGCAGAACTGCCCTCCAGGAAATAAAAGACAATGGCGACTTAATTGTGCGTAATGCCGATAAAGGAGGGACAGTTGTTCTTCTGGACTCAGGTCTATATTCTAAACTTAATCTAGAATTGCTTAGTGATGCTTCCACATACAGGAAATTATCTGCAAATCCTAAATCATGTCAGTCCGCCCTCCAGAAATTATTGGAGGAAAGAGTGGCCAGGGGTGTTATTGACACAAAACTTAAAGAGTATTTGCATGTGGATAATCCTATTACACCGGTCTTTTATTCTCTTCCCAAGTTACATAAAGGTTTTTTTTCCACCTCCCTCCGGCCCATTGTGGTCGGTAAAAGTTCTCTTGGGGGAGAGATTGGGAGACTGTCTCGATTCTCATTTGCAACCACTTACTAAAGAAACCCCGTCCTTCTTAAGGGACTAAACATGTTTTGGAGATCGTAGATAAAATGGAATGGTCTGGAATGTATTCTGCGATGTCACTGCTCTTTATCCCTCCATACCAGTACAACAAGGTTTGTTAGCATTATCTCACCATCTCAATTCACACAGCAATTATTCCCCTGATCTGAAGGAATTTATTATTCTAGCCACTGATTTTTTTGTTATATCTTTTTTTGTTTAATGGCGAATATTTCCTTCAGATCAGGGGAGCATCGATGGGTGCAAAATATTCACCCTTATTTGCCAACATTTTTATGATTTTTTGGGAGGAACATTATATTTTTTCAGATAATCTTTTTTTTTGATCTATAACATATTTTGGAAGACATATAGATGATCTTGTCGTGGTATGGAGGGATACAGAAAGTCGCTTTAATGAGTTTGTTTTCTATATTAATAACAATGATTTAAATTTGAAATTTACAGCCCAATTTTGCAAATTCAGCATCCCCTTTTCTAGATGTTATGTTATGTGCACCCTCCTCATTTGATGTAAATACCGGAGACAAAAAGGTGATCATACAACCATATAGAAAGGAGACAGCGGGGAACACTATTTTACAAGCGAACTCATGCCACCCACAACATGTGGTACCAAATATTCCTTATGGCCCGAATGGGTTCCCTTGAGAAGAAATTGTTCCAATGATGACATCTTTGAGCAGGAATCAAAATGATTACATGACAGACTTTTAACTAGAAGATATAAAGAACATAATTTGATCCTGGGTTACAGAAGGGCTAACAATCTGAAACGGGAATTGTTGATCACAGAAAGCAAAAAAACTGTTCTATACTAAATCTAATAATGATAAAACAAGATTACCAGTTTTTGTAACTAGTTATAGCAAACAATTTTTTTGCCATTAAAAATATAATTCAGAAATACCTTCCCATTTTGGAAAGTGATGCAGCTTTACAACATGTAGATAAATCACATGTAAAAATAGTTTCCAGACGAGGACCATGACTGGGTTCTACACTATCCCCTGGTTTATATCTGGACAGCAATAGAAAACGCACAAACCCTACATGGTTACACTCCCCCGGAACATGGACATGTGGTCAGAGACAACGCATTACCTGCGCCCACATATTGACATCGGACTGTTTTGAATCTTACAGTGTTTTCAAAATAGAAGTTATATAAACTGTAATACTACTTCAGTTATTTATTTAGGTGCAGGCACAGTATGCCGTTGCCAATATTTTGGTTGTACGTCAAACCACACTTAAAGCACCCATCAGAAGGCATATTTCTGCTGCTAATAATGAACAATTCAACATATCAGCTTTGTCTCGTCATTTCCGTGAAAAATATAATGGGAACAACATCAGAGGAGGGGATTTAAGACACAAGCTTTTTAATAGAGAATCCTATTGGATATTTGTACTGGAAACTAGAGAACCTAAAGGAATGAATCAGAGACATGATTTAATCCTAACATATTAACAAATTGTATAAAGATATTTGCTATATGTTTCTGACTTCTAAAATCTGGAAATGTTCTATTCATTCCTGCTTTATTTTCCTCTATTCTCCCACCTCTCTCTGTTTCCTCTTTTTCCTCTTGCTCCTGTGCTTGATCCAGTGTCCATATTTTCCATCTAAACCTATTGAGTGTGATGTCATCTACACGTGATGTTTTTAGAATCTAAAGTCTCTTGTTTTAATTGTGTATTATGCCATGACTAAGGATCCTGCGAGATCCGAAACGCGTCGTCCTTTGTCCTGTTACCTGTGTGTCCTATGATCCTCCAATAAAGCTACCTGGCTTTACTGCACCTTGCGCTGGATATCTCTTTCTAATTTAGACAATGGGCCTCATTTACTAAGGCTTTTCCGAGTAGATTTTGTATTGTTTTTATGTGTCACATGTCATTGGCCAGAATTTCCGAAAAAAAAATAAAAAAAAAACCCTACAAACTATCCACTTTACTTAGAAAACCCTAACTTGGGGCATGACCACAAGGGAAAATAAGTGTGTCTCCATAAGAAACCTACATTTATTAAAGAAACCTACAAATTTACTAATGTTTCCACATATGGTGGATTTAAGTTTTGGGAAACCTGACAGCTAAAGATAGGGGAAATCACCAAATACAAGATACAATAGTATATACCATGGAAAAAGTACCTGTCGGAAACAAAAACCCACAAAGAAAACGCCACTCCACTCTTAGTTAATGAAGGCCATTGTATATAGACAAAGGCTCATTTACTGAGAGTGTAGGTTTGTATTTGTTGTAGGTATAATAATCCCTGTGTTTTCTTCCTCATTTTGTTTTTTTTGCCACAATTTTGGCACACGTTGGATTTTTTGGCGCACTCAGGAAACATGAAAATTCGAAATTACATTACAAATGAATGCTTATGCATACATTATAGCTAAGGCACCTAGTACCAAGTTAATTGACACTAGTGACACTATGATTAAAGGGATACTCCACTGACCAGCGTTTGGAACTAAATATTCCGAATGCTGTTTTTGCGCTTCGGGGGTTGGTCACGCCTCCTGGTGACATCATGGCTACGCCCCCTCAATGCAAGTCTATGGGAGGGGGCGTGACGGTTGTCACGCCCCCTCCCATAGACTTGCAATGAGGGGGCATGGCCGTGATGTCACCAGGAGGCGTGGCCGACCCCTGCAGCACAAAAACAGCGTCGAAATGCATCTGGTGCGCTAGAGGGCGCAAAATGCGTCAGGTGCTTCCAGCGCTCCAATGCATGCCTGTAGTTTTACAAGGAATTTTCTAATACAGCAAAAACATTTGTTTAACTCATCTGGTGCCGCAAAATCCATTTAATTATCCAGAAGCTAGGTATTAATTGTCCTTACTGTGAAACCCCTTCCAATTAATAATAGGGAGGTGCATTTATTTCCAAATTATGTCGAATGCACAAAATTATCTGCAGTCACAAAACAGGAACCTAATACCTGCTAATGCTAAAACTTTGCTGGGAGCACTTCCCACCGCACCGACAACATGTTTCCTCTGAAGTCTTATGAATTTTGGTGACTTCGTGGTATACAGGCTGTCAATTGTGGTATACAGGCTGTCAATTGTGGTATACAGGCTGTCAATTGTGTTATACAGGCTGTCAATTGTGGTATACAGGCTGTCAATTGTGTTATACAGGCTGTCAATTGTGGTATACAGGCTGTCAATTGTGGTATACAGGCTTTCAATTGTGGTATACAGGCTGTCAATTGTGGTATACAGGCTTTCAATTGTGGTATACAGGCTGTCAATTGTGGTATACAGGCTGTCAATTGTGGTATACAGGCTGTCAATTGTGTTATACAGGCTGTCAATTGTGCTATACAGGCTGTCAATTGTGCTATACAGGCTGTCAATTGTAAAAAAAAAAATATGCTGGTGGCTGTTCTATAAAAAATGCATAGCAGCAATTTGTTATAACTCCTGTCAAGTTGTAAACTCCAATAATTATGGGGTTCCTGTCTCACTTTTAGAGGAAACTAATCCTGCGAAAAATATTTGGCAGAATATTACAGAAGAGGGCGAGGCGCGTTACCCTGTGCCTGGCTGGATGTTTTTCACAGTATTATGTCCCATAAAATCTGGCACTCTTTCTTCATGCTGATGGTCCTGTTTATAGAGATGCAGCCTGACCTCATGTGAGGTTAGAGCAGTGTTTTCCAAGCAGTGTGCCTCCAGCTTTTGCAAAACTACAACTCCCAGCATGGCCAGACAGCCACAGAATAGAGGATGTCAGATAGCAGGGGTCCGATGACTGCTGAGACGGCACGTGATCTCCAGCACCCACTGCATGGAGCAGAAGATGGGACAAGCCCCCTGAACTGTCTATCGGAGTGCTGTAGATACCCAAGCAGAGCACTTGCAATGCATAAGATGTGTGTCGTTTTTTTTCTCCATGTAGTGGGGAAAGAACTCTGGGAATCACGGGGGTCCCACTGGTTGGACCCCCGCAATCAGACACTTATGCCCTATCTTGTGAATAGGGGATATATGTTTTTCAGTGCTGGATAACCTCTTTAAAGGGTACTCCAGTGGAAAACTATTTTTTTTAACTCAACTGGTGCCATAAAGCTAAACAAATTTGTTAATTATTTCTATATAAAAATCTTAATCCTTCCAGTACTTATCAGCTGCTGACTGTTCCACAGGAAGTTCTCTTCCTTTTGAATTTATTTTCTGTCTGACCACAGTGCTCTCTGCTGACACCTCTGTCCATGTCAGGAACTGTCCAGAGTAGGAGAAAATCCTCATAACAAACCTCTCCTGCTCTGCACAGTTCCTGACACGGACAGAGGTGTCAGCAGAGAGCACTGTGGTCAGACTGAAAAGAACTTCACAACTTTCTCTAGAGCATACAGCAGCTGATAAGTACTGGAAGAATTAAGATTTTTAAATAGAAGTAATTTACAAATCTGTTTAACTTTCTGGCACCAGTTGATTTAAAAAAAAAATTTTCACTGGAGTACCCCTTTAAGTAGCAGCGCACTTGTGCCCATTAGCATGGTACCTTGGTACCTTCTACCTATATTATAGTCATGAGCTGTATTCCTAATTCTGCTGGTTGTTATTGGACACAGTGGACAGATATATACCCAACATCTGAGATCCTATAATACAGTGGGATACTAAGTTTTTCTTACATCAGATTATAGTAAAGTGCCCGGTGTAGTGATTGAAAATCTAAAAAATCATCACACAAATAATGACATTTTTTATTTCAGTTCTAGCGGCGAACTCCTCACAAACTAGAAATGTCTATGTTAGTAATGGATTCCATATGAGATGCAGAAAGAAATGTTCTGAACACTATCCTGGTGCAGTGGAAATTGTGCGTTCCCATAGGCCGGATCTAAATGCTGAATTCATTAAGCTTGTTTTTTTTACTTTCCTGTGAAAGCTAAATTTACTATAGGCCCACCATAATAAGACTAAAGCGATCTGCATAAAGTATATAGCAGGAATATAAAGGTGATTTCCAAGCTAATGAAATAAATTAGCAATGTAATGGAAGTGTTTTTTTTTATCCCTATATGTAATGACTAACCCTGGCCCTCATTTACTATTGCAAACCCAACATGTTTTGTCGGGTTGTGCGCCAGAAATTCTGTCTGCGCCAGAATTTGTGCCAGAATTTGCGCCAGAATTTAAAAAAAACCCGACTAACTCTCCATTTTAAAAAGAAAACCCAAAAAGGGGGCGTGACCATCAGGAAAAGGGGGCGTGGTCACCGAGTAGGGGCGTGTTCCCAACATTTTCACAAAAAATCTACATATTTACTAAGGATTCCACAGAAAATGTGGTGGATTTCAGTTGAGGAAAACCAGACAGATCAGAGCATGTGTAAAAAAAAAAAAAAAAATGTAGGGAAAGTGGAAAATGTAGGGAAACTTTAGTAAATACCGTGGGGGGAAAAATGCAGGGAATTAAAACCCGTAAAGAAACCTACACAACACTCTTAGTAAATCAGGGCCACTGTATACATATCATGCATTATCCAGATACCCTATATACTTTAACCTACAAGCAGGGCTCAAGTCCTGCAGGAACGCATGGGAACTGAGTTCCTGCACTTTTTCCACAGCAGGAACACCATTCCTATTAGCAAGAGTTCTGCCCTTGAGTAGTAATCTTGGGCGAGTTCCTGCACTTTATTTCCAAGACTTGACCCCTGCCTACAAGTCTCTATTATCTTTCAGGAAATCCCAATGGCACATAAGAGCGCCTTGATGAAACATTCAGAGCTTCTCTAGAGCTGCACCTTTTGGGCTGGGTCACACAGGGCACATCCGCAGTGTATTTCACAATGCGGATGCACTGACAGCAGTCAGAGTGGGGCTGCAGTCCTCCTGGCTGTGACCGGGCACCTCTGTGTGTCTGCTCATAGTGGTGTATTTCTACAGCAGGAAATCTGCCACTACCGGAGAACACACAGAGCTACCGGGCCGCAGCCAGAAGCTCGCTCTGCAGCCCCACTCTGACTGCCGTCGGCACATTTGCAGGCAGAAATGAACCCTATGTGACCCTTCTCATAAACTAGATATCTCGCATTCTCTATGTACATTTGCCTAGATAGTTGTTCACCCCTGTAGTGTATATACTGTATAAAGTGACATAATCCGATTCATACATGTGTAAAATACTTTATTCTAATTTCTTTTTTTTTTAAATGGGCACTGTCAGATTCAAAAACTTTTTATATGTTGTACATATTGGCAAAACAATCTTTCTAATATACTTCATAAGAACATTTTCCCCACACCATCCAGAACATAATCCTGTCTGGCTGCAGCATCTCTTTGTCCCAGCTAAATCACAGGCAGGGACAAATTTCAGTACGTGAGGACGGGATTAGAATTTCTTAATTTCTTTGTGCTCACTCCCGTCCTATCAGACTGCAGCATGAAAGCAGAGAGGAGGGGGTTACAGTGCAGCGTGCATGTTACGCCGAGCGCTCCGGGTCCCCGCTCCTCTCCGGAGCGCTCGCAACATCCTCGCCACTGCAGCGCCCCGGTCAGATCTACTGACCGGGTGCGCTGCGATACCGCCCCCAGCCGGGATGCGATTCGCGATGCGGGTGGCGCCCGCTCGCGATGCGCACCCCGGCTCCCGTACCTGACTCGCTCTCCGTCGGTCCTGTCCCGGCGCGCGCGGCCCCGCTCCCTAGGGCGCGCGCGCGCCGGGTCTCTGCGATTTAAAGGGCCACTGCGCCACTGATTGGCGCAGTTGGTCTAATTAGTGTGTTCACCTGTGCACTCCCTATGTATACCTCACTTCCCCTGCACTCCCTCGCCAGATCTTGTTGCCATCGTGCCAGTGAAAGCGTTTCCTTGTGTGTTCCTAGCCTGTGTTCCAGACCTCCTGCCGTTGCCCCTGACTACGATCCTTGCTGCCTGCCCCGACCTTCTGCTACGTCCGACCTTGCTCTTGTCTACTCCCTTGTACCGCGCCTATCTTCAGCAGTCAGAGAGGTTGAGCCGTTGCTAGTGGATACGACCTGGTTACTACCGCCGCTGCAAGACCATCCCGCTTTGCGGCGGGCTCTGGTGAATACCAGTAGTAACTTAGAACCGGTCCACTAGCACGGTCCACGCCAATCCCTCTCTGGCACAGAGGATCCACCTCCTGCCAGCCGAATCGTGACAGTGCAGTGAATGAATGAAGAGACCCAGCACATAAAAATTATATGTACATGATCAGAATTAGGTACTGAGTAGGATATCCTTTTTTAATAAATTACAAAGTATAGAATTGTAAAGGGTGAGACACGTCACTCAGGGCTCCTCCTGGGACGAGGAGCAGCCCCGGGGACAGCCCCCATGACTACTGTATTTGTTTCATGCCGCCCATGGTGTGGGCAATATAGAACAGCTAAGAGGTTCTTTTTAAGGGTACGTTCAGATTTTTGCAGCGTATTTCGCTGCGGATCCGCCGCTGAAGGACCTCCTATATGCTGCCTTTATATGTGCCTGCTCGGAGCGGCAATACGCCGCTACGAGCAGACACACTGCGATGTGCGAGTCGCCGCACGCATGCGCAGTATACTCGCACATCGCGGCAGCTCTCGGCCTAGCTCATTGAGCAGGGGAAGCGGCCGCGATGTGTGCGAGTACACCGCGCATGCGCGGCGACTCGCACATCGCAGTGTGTATTGTTACGCCTAGCGCTCCGGGTCCCCGCTCCTCCCCGGAGCGCTTACGGCGTCTCTCTCTCCGCAGCGCCCCGGTCGGTCCCGCTGACCGGGAGCGCTGCACTGTCATGGCCGTCGGGGATGCGATTCGCACAGCGGGACGCGCCCGCTCGCGAATCGCATCCCAGGTCACTTACCCGTTCCCGTCCCCTGCTGTCATGTCCTGGCGCGCGCGGCTCCGCTCTCTAGGGCGCGTGCGCGCCAGCTCCCTGAGACTTAAAGGGCCAGTGCACCAATGATTGGTGCCTGGCCCAATTAGCTTTATTGGCTTCCACCTGCTCACAGACTATATCTGATCTCTGCCCCTGCACTCCCCTGCCGGATCTTGTTGCCTTAGAGCCTAGTGAAAGCGTTACTGTGTTTATTCTTACCGTGTACTTGACCTCCTGCTTGCCTTATTGACTACGATTCTTGCTGCCTGCCCCGACCTTCTGCTACGTCCGACCTTGCTTTGTCTACTCCCTTGTACCGCGCCTATCTTCAGCAGTCAGAGAGGTTGAGCCGTTGCTAGTGGATACGACCTGGTCACTACCACCGCAGCAAGACCATCCCGCTTTGCGGCGGGCTCTGGTGAACACCAGTAGTGACTTAGAACCGGTCCACTAGCACGGTCCACGCCAATCCCTCTCTGGCACAGAGGATCCACCTCCTACCAGCCGGGATCGTGACAGTAGATCCGGCCATGGATCCCGCTGAAGTTCCTCTGCCGGTTGTCGCCGACCTCACTACACTGGTCGCCCAGCAAGCCCGACAGATCGCCCAACAAGATCACCAGCTGTCGTACTTGACCACCATGACACAGCAACTCCAGTCGCAGCTACAGCAGCTTCAGTCACAGCTACAGCAATTTCAGTCTCAGCTACAGCAGCAACAACCATCTCCTCCGCCAGCTCCTGCACCTCTTCCGCAGCGAGTGGCCACTCCTAGCCTCCGCTTGTCCCTGCCGGACAAATTTGATGGGGACTCTAAGTTTTGCCGTGGCTTTCTTTCACAATGTTCCCTGCACTTGGAGATGATGTCGGACCAGTTTCCTACTGAAAGGTCTAAGGTGGCTTTCGTAGTCAGCCTTCTGTCTGGAAAAGCCCTGTCATGGGCCACACCGCTCTGGGACCGCGATGACCCCGTCACTGCCTCTGTACACTCCTTCTTCTCGGAAATTCGAAGTGTCTTTGAGGAACCTGCCCGAGCCTCTTCTGCTGAGACTGCCCTGCTGAACCTGGTCCAGGGTAATTCTTCCGTTGGCGAGTACGCCATACAATTCCGTACTCTTGCTTCTGAACTATCCTGGAATAATGAGGCCCTCTGCACGACCTTTAAAAAAGGCCTATCCAGCAACATTAAAGATGTTCTGGCCGCACGAGAAATTCCTGCTAACCTGCATGAACTCATTCATCTAGCCACTCGCATTGACATGCGTTTTTCTGAGAGACATCAAGAGCTCCGCCAGGAAAAAGACTTAGATCTCTGGGCACCTCTCCCACAGTCTCCGTTGCAATCTACGCCTAGGCCTCCCGCCGAGGAGGCCATGCAAGTGGATCGGTCTCGCCTGACCCAGGAGGAGAGGAATCGCCGTAGGGAAGAAAATCTTTGTCTGTACTGTGCCAGTACCGAACATTTCTTGGTGGATTGTCCTATCCGTCCTCCACGTCTGGGAAACGCACGCTCGCACCCAGCTCTCGTGGGTGTGGCGTCTCTTGATTCTAAGTCGGCTTCTCCACGTCTCACGGTGCCCGTGCGGATTTCCCCTTCAGCCAACTCCTCCCTCTCAGCCGTGGCCTGCCTGGACTCTGGTGCCTCTGGGAATTTTATTCGTGAGTCCTTGGTGAATAAATTCCGCATCCCGGTGACCCGTCTCGTCAAGCCACTCTACATTTCCGCGGTCAACGGAGTCAGGTTGGATTGCACCGTGCGTTACCGCACGGAGCCCCTCCTAATGTGCATCGGACCTCATCACGAAAAAATTGAGTTTTTGGTCCTCTCCAATTGCACTTCCGAAATTCTCCTTGGACTACCCTGGCTTCAACACCATTCCCCAACCCTGGATTGGTCCACAGGGGAGATCAAGAGCTGGGGTTCCTCTTGTTTCAAGGACTGCCTTAAACCGGTTCCCAGTACTCCCTGCCGTGACCCTGTGGTTCCCCCTGTAACCGGTCTGCCGCCCTGCCATAAGAAGTGCCTCTCCCCCAGTCCAGTCAGGCAAGCCTCGGTGCCTCCTCATGGCCCCCGTCCTGGTGTCACACTGCCCCGTGCCAGGCCTCGCCCTCTGCCCTCCCTCCCCATTCCCACTCCTGCTGTACTGCCTGCCGTTGAGGAATCCCTCCATTCTTTCCCGGTGTCCTCATCCCAGGGGAGGCAGTTACTGGACAAAGAGAAGGGGAGACCTAAGGGGGGGGGTACTGTTACGCCTAGCGCTCCGGGTCCCCGCTCCTCCCCGGAGCGCTTACGGCGTCTCTCTCTCCGCAGCGCCCCGGTCGGTCCCGCTGACCGGGAGCTGTCACGATGCCGGCTGGCAGGAGGTGGATCCTCTGTGCCAGAGAGGGATTGGTGTGGACCGTGCTAGTGGACCGGTTCTAAGACACTACTGGTATTCACCAGAGCCCGCCGCAAAGCGGGATGGTCTTGCTGCGGCGGTAGTGACCAGGTCGTATCCACTAGCAACGGCTCAACCTCTCTGACTGCTGAAGATAGGCGCGGTACAAGGGAGTAGACAGAAGCAAGGTCGGATGTAGCAGAAGGTCGGGGCAGGCAGCAAGGATCGTAGTCAGGGGCAACGGCAGGAGGTCTGGAACACAGGCTAGGAACACACAAGGGAACGCTTTCACTAGGCACAAGGGCAACAAGATCCGGCGAGGGAGTGCAGGGGAAGTGAGGTATACATAGGGAGTGCACAGGTGAACACACTAATTAGACCAACTGCGCCAATCAGTGGCGCAGTGGCCCTTTAAATCGCAGAGAGCGGGCGCCACCCGCATCGCGAATCGCATCCCGGCTGGAGGCGGTATCGCAGCGCACCCGGTCAGTAGGTCTGACCGGGGCGCTGCCGTAGCGAGGATGTTGCGAGCGCTCCGGGGAGGAGCGGGGACCCGGAGCGCTCGGCGTAACAGTACCCCCCCCCTTGGGTCTCCCCCTCTTCTTAGAGCCTGAGAACCTGAGGACCAGACTTTTATCTAGGATATTGTCCTCAGGTTCCCAGGATCTCTCTTCAGGGCCACAGCCCTCCCAGTCCACAAAAAAAAAAAGTTTTTCCTCTGACCTTTTTGGAGGCTAGTATCTCCTTTACGGGGAAGATGTCTGAAGAACCGGAGACAGGAGTAGGAGAAATAAGTTTGGGAGAGAAACGGTTGATGACGAGTGGTTTAAGAAGAGAGACATGAAAGGCATTAGGAATACGAAGAGAAGGAGGAAGAAGAAGTTTGTAAGAGACAGGATTAATTTGGCACAAGATCTTGAAAGGACCAAGATAGCGTGGTCCCAATTTGTAGCTGGGAACACGGAAGCGGACATATTTAGCGGAGAGCCATACCTTGTCTCCGGGAGAAAAAATGGGGGGAGCTCTTCTTTTCTTATCAGCAAACTTCTTCATGCGTGATGAAGCCTGTAAGAGAGAATTTTGGGTCTCTTTCCATATGGTGGAAAGATCACGAGTTATTTCATCCACAGCGGGCAAACCAGAGGGCAAGGGAGTAGGGAGGGGGGGAAGAGGGTGACGGCCGTACACCACGAAAAATGGGGATTTGGAAGAAGATTCAGAGACTCTGAAGTTGTACGAGAATTCGGCCCATGGAAGGAGATCTGCCCAGTCATCCTGGCGGGAGGAAACAAAATGCCGTAAATAATCACCCAGGACCTGGTTAATTCTTTCTACTTGCCCATTGGATTGAGGATGATAAGCAGAAGAAAAGTTTAATTTAATCTTGAGTTGTTTACAGAGAGCCCTCCAGAATTTTGACACGAATTGGACGCCTCTATCCGAGACGATCTGCGTGGGCAACCCGTGAAGACGAAAAATGTGTACAAAAAATTGTTTTGCCAACTGAGGCGCTGAAGGAAGACCAGGAAGAGGAATAAAATGTGCCATCTTGGAAAATCGATCAACGACCACCCAAACAACAGTGTTGCCACGGGATGGGGGTAAGTCTGTAATAAAGTCCATACCAATCAGAGACCAAGGCTGTTCGGGGACAGGCAGAGGATGAAGAAGACCAGCAGGCTTCTGGCGAGGAGTCTTATCCCGGGCACAGACAGTACAGGCCCGCACAAAATCAACAACATCCGTTTCCAGAGTCGGCCACCAATAGAAACGAGAGATGAGTTGCAAGGATTTCTTGATGCCCGCATGGCCTGCGAGATGGGAGGAGTGACCCCATTTGAGGATTCCAAGGCGTTGGCGTGGAGAAACGAAGGTCTTCCCTGGAGGAGTTTGCCTGATGGAGGCTGGAGAAGTGGAGATCAGGCAGTCAGGAGGAATGATGTGTTGCGGAGAGAGTTCCACTTCCGAGGCATCCGAGGAACGAGAGAGAGCATCGGCCCTAATGTTCTTATCGGCAGGGCGAAAGTGAATTTCAAAATTATACCGGGCAAAGAACAGAGACCACCTGGCCTGGCGAGGGTTCAGCCGTTGGGCAGACTGAAGATAGGAGAGATTCTTGTGATCGGTGTAAATAATAACTGGAAATTTTGATCCCTCCAGCAGATGCCTCCATTCCTCAAGTGCTAATTTAATGGCCAGTAGCTCTCGATCCCCGATGGAGTAGTTCCTCTCCGCCGGAGAGAAGGTCCTAGAAAAAAAACCACAAGTAACAGCATGCCCAGAAGAATTTTTTTGTAGAAGAACTGCTCCAGCTCCTACTGAGGAGGCATCAACCTCCAATAGGAAGGGTTTAGATGGGTCAGGTCTGGAGAGCACGGGAGCAGAAGAAAAGGCAGACTTGAGCTGTTTAAAGGCGTCTTCCGCTTGAGGAGGCCATGACTTAGGATTGGCGTTCTTCTTGGTTAAAGCCACGATAGGAGCCACAATGGTGGAAAAATGTGGAATAAATTGTCTGTAATAATTGGCGAACCCCAAAAAACTTTGGATAGCACGGAGTCCGGAGGGGCGTGGCCAATCTAAGACGGCAGAGAGTTTGTCTGGGTCCATTTGTAGTCCCTGGCCAGAGACCAAGTATCCTAGGAAAGGAAGAGATTGACATTCAAACAGACATTTCTCCATTTTGGCATAAAGTTGGTTGTCTCGAAGTCTCTGAAGAACCATGCGGACATGCTGGCGGTGTTCTTCTAGGTTGGCAGAAAAAATCAGAATATCGTCCAGATACACAACAACACAGGAATATAAGAGATCACGAAAAATTTCATTAACAAAGTCTTGGAAGACGGCAGGGGCGTTGCACAGGCCAAAGGGCATGACCAGATACTCAAAGTGTCCATCTCTAGTGTTAAATGCCGTTTTCCATTCGTCCCCCTCCCTGATGCGGATGAGATTATAAGCACCTCTTAAGTCCAGTTTGGTAAAGATGTGGGCACCTTGGAGGCGATCAAAGAGTTCAGAGATAAGAGGTAGAGGGTAGCGGTTCTTTACCGTGATTTTATTAAGTCCGCGGTAGTCAATGCAAGGACGTAGGGAGCCATCTTTTTTGGACACAAAGAAAAATCCAGCTCCGGCAGGAGAGGAGGATTTGCGGATAAACCCCTTTTTTAAATTTTCCTGGATGTACTCAGACATAGCAAGAGTCTCTGGGGCGGACAGAGGATAAATTCTGCCCCGGGGTGGAGTAGTGCCCGGGAGGAGGTCAATAGGACAGTCATAAGGCCTGTGAGGAGGTAGAGTCTCAGCTTGTTTTTTGCAAAACACATCAGCAAAGTCCATATAGGCCTTAGGGAGACCGGTTACAGGGGGAACCACAGGGTCACGGCAGGGAGTACTGGGAACCGGTTTAAGGCAGTCCTTGAAACAAGAGGTACCCCAGCTCTTGATCTCCCCCGTGGACCAATCCAGGGTTGGGGAATGGCGTTGGAGCCACGGTAGTCCAAGGAGAATTTCGGAAGTGCAATTGGGGAGGACCAAGAACTCAATTTTTTCTTGATGAGGTCCGATGCACATTAGAAGGGGCTCCGTGCGGTAACGTATGGTACAGTCCAATCTTTCATTGTTAACACAATTGATGTAGAGGGGCCTGGCGAGACTGGTTACCGGGATGTTGAACCTGTTGATGAGAGAGGCCAAAATAAAGTTTCCTGCAGATCCGGAATCCAAGAAGGCCATAGTAGAGAAGGAGAAGGTAGATGCAGATATCGGCACAGGCACAGTAAGACGTGGAGAAGCAGAGTAGACATCAAGGACTGTCTCACTTTTGTGCGGAGTCTGCGTGCGTCTTTCCAGGCGGGGAGGACGGATAGGACAATCCTTCAGGAAGTGTTCGGTACCGGCACAGTACAGGCAGAGATTCTCCATGCGGCGTCGTGTCCTCTCTTGAGGTGTCAGGCGAGACCGGTCAACTTGCATAGCCTCCACGGCGGGAGGCACAGGAACGGATTGCAGAGGACCAGAGGAGAGAGGAGCCGGGGAGAAAAAACGCCTTGTGCGAACAAAGTCCATATCCTGGCGGAGCTCCTGACGCCTTTCGGAAAAACGCATGTCAATGCGAGTGGCAAGATGAATGAGTTCATGTAGATTAGCAGGAATTTCTCGTGCGGCCAGAACATCTTTAATGTTGCTGGATAGGCCTTTTTTAAAGGTCGCGCAGAGGGCCTCATTATTCCAGGATAGTTCAGAAGCAAGAGTACGGAATTGTATGGCGTACTCGCCAACGGAAGAATTACCCTGGACCAGGTTCAGCAGGGCAGTCTCAGCAGAGGAGGCTCGGGCAGGTTCCTCAAAGACACTACGAATTTCCGAGAAGAAGGAGTGTACAGAGGCAGTGACGGGGTCATTGCGGTCCCAGAGCGGTGTGGCCCATGACAGAGCTTTTCCAGACAGAAGGCTGACTACGAAAGCCACCTTAGACCTTTCAGTAGGAAACTGGTCCGACATCATCTCCAAGTGCAGAGAACATTGTGAAAGAAAGCCACGGCAAAACTTAGAGTCCCCATCAAATTTATCCGGCAAGGATAGTCGTAGGCCTGAAGCGGCCACTCGCTGCGGAGGAGGTGCAGGAGCTGGCGGAGGAGATGATTGCTGAAGCTGTGGTAGTAGCTGCTGTAGCATCACGGTCAGTTGAGACAGCTGGTGGCCTTGTTGCGCTATCTGTTGTGACTGCTGGGCGACCACCGTGGTGAGGTCAGCGACAACTGGCAGAGGTACTTCAGCGGGATCCATG
This sequence comes from Hyla sarda, assembly GCF_029499605.1. NCBI lineage: Eukaryota > Metazoa > Chordata > Amphibia > Anura > Hylidae > Hyla > Hyla sarda. Next base: position 336,665,148 of record NC_079193.1, read on the forward strand.
GCCGGATCTACTGTCACGATGCCGGCTGGCAGGAGGTGGATCCTCTGTGCCAGAGAGGGATTGGCGTGGACCGTGCTAGTGGACCGGTTCTAAGACACTACTGGTATTCACCAGAGCCCACTGCAAAGCGGGATGGTCTTGCTGCGGCGGTAGTGACCAGGTCGTATCCACTAGCAACGGCTCAACCTCTCTGACTGCTGAAGATAGGCGCGGTACAAGGGAGTAGACAGAAGCAAGGTCGGACGTAGCAGAAGGTCGGGGCAGGCAGCAAGGATCGTAGTCAGGGGCAACGGCAGGAGGTCTGGAACACAGGCTAGGAACACACAAGGGAACGCTTTCACTAGGCACAAGGGCAACAAGATCCGGCGAGGGAGTGCAGGGGAAGTGAGGTATACATAGGGAGTGCACAGGTGAAGACACTAATTGGAACCACTGCGCCAATCAGTGGCGCAGTGGCCCTTTAAATCGCAGAGACCCGGCGCGCGCGCGCCCTAGGGAGCGGGGCCGCGCGCGCCGGGACAGGACCGAGGGAGAGCGAGTCAGGTACGGAAGCCGGGGTGCGCATCGCGAGCGGGCGCCACCCGCATCGCGAATCGCATCCCGGCTGGAGGCGGTATCGCAGCGCACCCGGTCAGTGGGTCTGACCGGGGCGCTGCCGTAGCGAGGATGTTGCGAGCGCTCCGGGGAGGAGCGGGGACCCGGAGCGCTCGGCGTAACAGGAGCGCTGCACTGTCATGGCCGTCGGGGATGCGATTCGCACAGCGGGACGCGCCCGCTCGCGAATCGCATCCCAGGTCACTTACCCGTTCCCGTCCCCTGCTGTCATGTCCTGGCACGCGCGGCTCCGCTCTCTAGGGCGCGCGCGCGCCAGCTCCCTGAGACTTAAAGGGCCAGTGCACCAATGATTGGTGCCTGGCCCAATTAGCTTTATTGGCTTCCACCTGCTCACAGACTATATCTGATCTCTGCCCCTGCACTCCCCTGCTGGATCTTGTTGCCTTAGAGCCTAGTGAAAGCGTTACTGTGTTTATTCTTACCGTGTACTTGACCTCCTGCTTGCCTTATTGACTACGATTCTTGCTGCCTTCCCCGACCTTCTGCTACGTCCGACCTTGCTTTGTCTACTCCCTTGTACCGCGCCTATCTTCAGCAGTCAGAGAGGTTGAGCCGTTGCTAGTGGATACGACCTGGTCACTACCGCCGCAGCAAGACCATCCCGCTTTGCGGCGGGCTCTGGTGAACACCAGTAGTGACTTAGAACCGGTCCACTAGCACGGTCCACGCCAATCCCTCTCTGGCACAGAGGATCCACCTCCTACCAGCCGGGATCGTGACATGTATGCTCGGAGCTGCGTATTGCCGCTCCGAGCAGGCACATTTAAGGGCACCATACAGAGGTCCTTCAGCGGCAGATCTGCAGCATAAAATATGCTGTTAATCCGCAAGTGTGAACGTACCCTAAACAGTCCTTACTTTAAGGGGAGTGATTTACACCCCTTCACACTAGGACTACGGAGGACACCGGTTATACCGTTTCATTACATCGAATTTTCAAAAGCTCAACCCTGAACCAAATAGAAATGAAACAAACCAAAAAAGTATGTAATTATTACTGGGAACTTGTTCAATGTAAAGCTCCACCTTGAAATAGCATGGGATAGGATGTATAAGCAATAGATGTTAAACAAATGAAGCAATATACAAGTTGCTGTTGTTGGATTTTATTGTGACTATGTTTAACTTTTAAACCAGCTGGTAAAGATGACATAGATCAGCATTTTCCAACCAGTGTGCCTCCAGCTGTTGCAAAACTACAACTCCCAGCATGCCCAGACAGCCACAATAGTTACCCCAATGGTGTAGGCCCTCTACAGGAGATAATTTTGCAGTTGGACTGTATAGATTTATTATTGAAGTGGCATCTAAGGGGAATTATATGGTGTCCCTCCACATAAGAAGTAAACTCATATGCCAGACTTTCTTCTTGACTTTTGTTGAAGGGGTTATCCACCATAAGGTGATTTAGTACTTACCTGCCTGTAATTGACATGCATAGGAAGAATCCGTGTTTGTCTTGGCGCTAAATGGCTGTATTTTGAGTCCACCATAATGCTGCTGATTTCTTTTAGTAAAGTGGCTATTTCCTGATGGAGTGCCCTCCCTCCAACTACAAGTCCCAGGATCCCAAGTTTGTAAGTGTGCAGTCACTTTTCCTCCTCCCACACCAGCCACCCTGCCTTTTTCAGCACAGCCGAGCTATACGTGCTGTCCTTAAAACTACAATTCCCTGCAGCCCTGTGGAGAATAATCTCCCTCCCACCCAGTGGTTGCTCCACTCATTGAAGCACAGACAGGCTCCCTTTCAACACCCGACTAGTGATGCAATGTCTCTGGCTGCACTGCAACCTGGGAAAACCTGAAACGACACTCGTTTGTATGCTGCTAGAAATTAACATTGGTACAAAGATCACAGAAGTATTGTGAGACCATAATCAAACACAATTACAGACACTATACAGTGGTCCCTCAACATATGATATTAATTGGTTCCAGGAGAACCATCATATGTTGAAACCATCATATGTCGAGTACATATGTCTATGTAAAAATGGTAATTGGTTCTGGGGCCTCGGAACCATTGTATGTTGAATACATATCTCTATGGGAAACTGCTAATTGGTTCTGGGATGACCATTGTATGTGGAGTGTATGGGGAGTGTTTAACAAACCAGGTTGCCTCCAGCTGTTGCACAACTACAACTCCCAGCATGCATGTACAGCCATAGACTGTCTGGGCATGCTGGGAGTTATAGTTTTGCAACAGCTGGAGGCACACTGATAGGGAAACATTGATGTATGGGGTGTATTGTGTGTATATGTATTGTATGTGATGTGTGACATCGCATACAGTACTGTACAGTTCTTTAAATACCTTCAGGGGGGACAGAATGTCCTCCATTACGATCCTGCCGACTACAGCTCTATAGGAAAGGAAGGGGAGGGCAGCCAGCAGCTCATTGGATGCCTGCAGCAAGATGCTGCAGGCTATTGGCTATAGCTGCACTGGGGGGGCGGGGCTTACACGGAGCTCACAGTGGAAGCCTGCGTGAGTTAGCAGGACAGCATGTGAGTAATAGGAGGCAGAACGGGGCACACGGGGCACATTAAACAACTATCTGTCAGTTGCTGAAGTTGTCAGCGCTGTCAGATAGCCGTTTATGCGATGGCCCCGACACACAGCAGCATCATATGTCGATGCTGCCTTCAACATACGATGGGCTCTGAGAGGCCATCATATGTTGAAATGATCATATGTCGGGGCCATCATAAGTCGGGGGGTCACTGTATTAGGAACTATAATATCTTTACAGCCCCTGTAGCATAATCAAATAAAACAACTTCATGGAATACCCCCATTAAAGGGCCCACGGCTTCTGTCTTTATCTTTACAGTTAATAATGTATTCCTTATGGGCGGCGGTGTGCATTGTGTGGATCCTTTGAATGATTTCTTGGATCCTTGACTTTTTATATACACAATTTGCTTATTGCTGAACCTCCATATGACATATGTATTATGTGCATTTGGCATCAAGGAGATACTCTTGCCGTTGCGTCGTTGCAGCTATGGTAACCTCTTCTAGCACGAGGATTAGGTTAAATATCTGGGGAAATAAAGCTCGGGAGAGTAATTGCCACCTACTGCCGGATGAATTGGTTTTATTACATAAAAGCAGCTGTTTTGGTTTAATGAAATGCCGATGTGCATAGGCTTCTCAGCCCATCCTGGCAGGGTGGTTGTTAGGATGGGGATGTCATCTGCATATTAATGACGGAGTTAACGGATAATAAAGAGATTCCAAGTTTGCATTCATCTGCGCTACATTATTATTATTATTGTGCCAGAATAACTTTTGTTTCCATCACCTGGACTGAAGCGTTCGCAATGTGAAGCGTCTCATTACCATAAAACCTTTGAAAAAGCCCTTTCCAGAGGATCCAACCCACAATTCATAGAAACTGTAGTATTACTTGTCTTTACAGTTATACAAAGACAAGCTCAATTTGCTCGTCCTTTGCTGCTGTGGATGGATCTTAGTATGACTATATTTTGCTTGTAAGAATGCCATAGATCGGTGTTTTCCAACCGGCGTGCCTCCAGCTGTTGCAAAACTACCACTCTCAGCATGCCCAGACAGCCTTCGGCTGTCTGGGCATGCTGAGAGTTGTAGTTTTGCAACAGCTGGTGGCACACCGGTTGGAAAACACTAGCATAGATTCTGGATATCTTAAAGGAGAACTTCAGCAAAAGTGAAATGGGCACTGTCAAATACAACAACATTTGATATGTTGTAAAGCATGTATAACCAATAGGTTTTGCAATTGCTTTCATTAGAAAATTTTCAGTATTTCATTCTGAAAAAGCCAGTCAAACAACTGCCCCCCCCCTGCCTGCTTGGACATATACTAGTCCTGCTGTGTCCATGCGTCATCACCTATGTCATGGACACACTTCCTTGATTGACAGCTGTGAGCGCAGGGCTCAGAGCTGGAGGAAAAATCCTCCCACTGTCAGCTTGTGTCCCGCTACTGTCAGTGAGGACAAGCTGGGAGTTGTAGTTTTGCTAATGCTAGGGGAGATGTGAGCAGACAGCAGACTGAGGGAGGGGGCGGAGACCGCACAGTGAGGCCACGCCCCCTGCCTTTGAGAGGAATTCAGACTAGTGAGCTAAATTAAAATTGTAATAAAAATAAATAAATAAAGGTGCTAGACACATAAAAATTAGATGTACATGGTCAGGATTAGGTACTGAGTGATACATTTAAAAAAATGTTTTGTTGGATCCGACGGGTACGCTTTAACTGTTTGCGGGGATTAGCTGCTCACAGGGGGTCTGACCGCTGGATGGGACCCTGGCTCTCTCTCAGTGAGAAGCATGCACCATTCAATTCTATGGGAGCGCCGATGATGCCCGAGTGCTATACTCTGGTCATTTTGGCACTCCCATAGAAATTAATAGAGCGTGCACCGGCTGCAGCACACGCACCTCACCTAGTGCCGGGTCCTGTCTTGGAGATCGTGGGGAGTCCCAGCGGTCGGACCACCAACCTCCTCCCACCTCCCCCCGCGATCACCTGTGGATAGGGGTTAAGTAAATTTTTTGCCGAGGTTCTTCTTTAATGCTTACATCTGTGCTATCGCTTATATCTGTAGGATTCTGATTTGATGGCAAGACTATAATATATATTCCTATGATATGGGCAGGGCTACAGGTAATATTAAAGGGGCACTCTGCTGGAAAACTTTTTACTCTGCTGACACCTCTGTCCATTTTAGGAACTGTCCAGAGTAGAAACAAATCCCCATAGAAAACTTATCCTGCTCTGGACAGTTCCTGACATGGACAGAGGTGTCAGCAGAGAGCACTGTGGTAAGACAGAATTGAAATTCAAAAAGAAAACAACTTCCTGTGGAGCATACAGCAGCTGATAAGTACTGGAAGAAAAAAAAAAAACACGTTTTCCAGCGGAGTACCCCTTTAATCATGAACCAATCAGATAAATTTTTAGTTTTGGGCATCATTCACGCTCTTCTTTTTAATCTCTTTAATTGTGTTAACCATAACCATTTTCTCTGGCAGAGAGTTCCACAGTCTCACTGCTCTTACAGTAAAGAATCCCTGTCTGTGCTGGTGTAGAAACCTTCTTTCCTTTATCTATAACAAAGGGCGTCCTCTATGTCCAGGGGAAAAAAGGCTTTTATGCCAGGACACACAGGGGTTTTTTAGGCTATGTTCAGATATGATATTTCCGCGGAAAGATGCAGAATGCTGGTCAAATTAATGTGGCCGCACATGAATTCCGCATGAATACTCAGAGCACAGAAATAATTGCTTTTAGTTCATTGCTTTACTTAAAATTTGCTCAGAATCCGCACAAATTCCGCACAAAATCTGTATTTTGCAGAGAAATAAAGCCCCATTCGCTTCCATGGGCTTGTGCAGCTGAATTCCGCAAAAATATAAGACATGACTAAGGCTATGTTCACATGTCAGAATGTCCGCACAGAAAATCTCCACACGGAAAATCAATGGGACTCTGGCGTGTGAACATAGCCCTATATTTTTGCGGAAGGCGGAATTTTAGCTGTGAAATGTCCGGAATGAAAATTCTGCAGTGTTAATGGGGCTGCGTAATCCCATTGAAGTTAATAAGGCTATAAACACATGCAGAATTTTCATGTGGAAATCCATGCGGAAATTCTGCCGTGTGAACATGTCCTTGCTGTAAGAGCAGGGAGCATAAATAAGCTACATAAACCTAATTGAATATTAATGACAAAGTTACCTGATAATAAAGAGATTCCAAGTTTGTATTCGTCTGTGCTACATTAATATTATTATGCACCAGAATAACATTTGTTTCCATCTCCTGGACTGAAGCGCTCACAATGTGTCTTATTACCATAAAACCTTTAAAAAACCCTTTCTTGAGGATTCAACCCACTTCAATTCATACAAACCGCAGTATTACTTGTCTTCCCAGTTACACAGATATGAGCTCAATTTGCGCGTCCTTTCCAGACTCAGTGGTAGATTACTATGTAGATTAGCTGCTTCCAGTAGATAAACGCAATGCTAAATATTCTTCACATATGGACAATTATGTATTTTATCCATCGCTGGCTCATCCATGGTGGAAGGGGGCACCTTATCTGATGAAGGGAACGCATAGTTTTACCCGAAAAGCGTAATTTTATGTGCGATTTACAATCAATGCTTTCCCCATGGCATTGAATGGCTTGGACTTTATTGCGGAGATAGCGCAAAGTGCAGATCTATTTTTTTTGCATCCCAGTGCTGCTTGTTATTGATGGTAGAAGGAGGAGTATAGGGCGATCTAGCAACAATAGAAAAGGGTATGGATCCAGCTCCCGAAAAAAAAATCATTAAAAACTACAAACTTTAATAATACATATTTAAAAAGATAAACTGCAACATGTAAAAAAGAAAAAGTGAAACTGACGCGTTTCGGCTGAGCACAAGCCCTTAATCATGGCCATGATTAAGGGCTTGTACTCAGCCCGAAACGTGTCGGCGTTTTACTTTTTAGTGACATGTTGCAGTTTATCTTTTTTAATATGTATCATTAAAGTTTGTAGTTTATAATGATTTTTTTCGGGCGCTGGATCCATACCCTTTTCTATTGTTGCTACTCCAACGTGGGAAACGGCCCATTGATGTCCGCCCTTCCAAAGTTCTCTGTGCGACAGATTTTATTATTGTTCAGACTGGTGGTGAGCCCACCTGCATTCCTTCTCTATTCCTATAGGGCAGTGGTCTTCAACGTGCGGACCTCCAGATGTTGCAAGACTACAACTCCCAGCATGCCCGGACAGCCAATGGCTTTCCGGGCATGCTGGGAGTTGTAGTTTTGCAACATCTGGAGGTCCGCACGTTGAAGACCACTGCCACAGGGTGATCTGTTTCAGATTAAAAATCTGATCAATGTTTCTTGTTTGATCCAATCAGATGCAATGTGCAACATTTTTTTTTCCAATAGGTTCTATATGGTTTCAATAAAAAAAAACCTCTGTATTAATCGACAAACATTTTTTTTATTATTATTTTTTTTGCTATATTACAGCTCCCTAAAACATCCATGAGCTTAAAGGAGTACTCCACCTCAAGGCATCTTATCCCCTATCCAAAAGATAGGGGATAAGATGTCTGATCGCGGGGGTCCCGCCATTGAGGACCCCCACGATCTCAGCTGCGGCACCCCAGACATTTGGTACATGGAGCGAACTTCGCTCCATGCCGGATGACTGGCGATGCAGAGCGGAGGCTTGTGATGTCACGGTCACCCTCTGCTTGTGACATCGCAGCCATGCCCCCTCAATGCAAGTCTATGGAAGTGGGCGTGACGGCCGTCAGGCCCCCTCCCATAGACTTCCATTGAGGGAGCATGGCTGCGATGTCACAAGAGGGGTGTGACCGTGACATCACAAGCCTCTGATGCTGCACCCGACGCTCTAAACGAATGCCGGGATCCCCGCGATCAGACATCTTATCCCCTATCCTTTGGATAGGGGATAAGATGTCTAGAGGCGGAGTACCCCTTTAAGGACTTTTACAAACATTAATATCCGGGTCAGGAAAGAAGCCCATACTTACCTATTCCCGCAGCTCCCTTTCAGCTCTGTCTGGTCCCTCAATCTTCCATCTTCTTCCAGCTTCCAAAATGAGTGCTCAGTGCAGGACCTGCTTGCTCAATCAATCACTGGCCTTGACAGGACATCACTGCGTTCAGTGATTGGCTGAATCAGCAGTCCTGCAATGAGTCCTCTTATCAGAAGCAAAAAGAAGACATAAGATGAGGGGAGAGGCTGGACCTGAAAAGCAGCTGCTGAGGACTGTTGTAGGTAAATATAATGTTTTCTGTGCACTGAGGACAAGCAGGGCTCTGTACACTGAGGACAAGCAGGGCTCTGTACACTGAGGACAAGCAGGGCTCTGTACACTGAGGACAAGCAGGGCTCTGTACACTGAGGACAAGCAGGGCTCTGTACACTGAGGACAAGCGGGGCTCTGTACACTGAGGACAAGCGGGGCTCTGTACACTGAGGACAAGCGGGGCTCTGTTCACTGAGGACAAGCGGGGCTCTGTACACTGAGAACAAGCGGGGCTCTGTACACTGAGGACAAGCGGGACTCTGTACACTGAGGACAAGCGGGGCTCTGTACACTGAGGACAAGCGGGGCTCTGTACACTGATGACAAGCGGGGCCCTGTACACTGAGTACAAGCGGGGCCCTGTACACTGAGGACAAGCGGGGCTCTGTACACTGAGGACAAGCGGGGCTCTGTACACTGAGGACAAGCGGGGCTCTGTACACTGAGGACAAGCGGTGCTCTGTACACTGAGGACAAGCAGGGCTTTTTACACTGAGAACAAGCAGGGCTCTGTATACTGAGAACAAGCGGGCCTCTGTACACTGAAGACAAGCGGGGCTCTGTACACTGAGGACAAGAGGGGCTCTGTACACTGAGGACAAGCGGGGCTCTGTACACTGAGGACAAGCGGGGCTCTGTACACTGAGGACAAGCGGGGCTCTGTACACTGAGGACAAGCGGGGATCTGTACACTGAGGACAAGCGGGGCTCTGTACACTGAGGACAAGCGGGGCTCTGTACACTGAGGACAAGCGGGGCTCTGTACACTGAGGACAAGCGGGGCTCTGTACACTGAGGACAAGCAGGGCTCTGTACACTGAGAACAAGCGGGGCTCTGTACACTGAGGACAAGCGGGGCTCTGTACACTGATGACAAGCGGGGCCCTGTACACTGAGAACAAGCGGGGCCCTGTACACTGAGGACAAGCGGGGCCCTGTACACTGAGGACAAGCAGGGCTCTGTACACTGAGGACAAGCAGGGCTCTGTACACTGAGGACAAGCAGGGCTCTGTACACTGAGGACAAGCAGGGCTCTGTACACTGAGGACAAGCAGGGCTCTGTACACTGAGGACAAGCAGGGCTCTGTACACTGAGGACAAGCAGGGCTCTGTACACTGAGGACAAGCAGGGCTCTGTACACTGAGGACAAGCAGTGCTCTGTACACTGAGGACAAGCAGGGCTCTGTACACCGAGGACAAGCAGGGCTCTGTACACTGATGTGGTGTCCCAGTACCGTATTGCATACCGTACCTAGTGTAGAGGTCCCCAAAGTCAGAGTAACTACGTTCAGGTAGGGTTCCTCAGGTGGGACAGCCCCTAGTCGCCTCTCCTCAAGTCTATCTTTAATAATAATAATTGTATATATTTAATAATTATATATATTCTATAGTAATATATAGTACTTACCTTGTTCAGCGCCGTAGGACCTTCGGTCATGTGACCATGCTAGTAACCTCTATGGTATGTTGTAGGACCTTAGGAGGTCCTTTGGTCATGTGTTACCCACAAATCTCTGTAATGGTGATTGATATCAGTATGGACCAATTAGCGTTAGTCCAGCCCCTGCTCATATAAGGGAGCTGCGTCCAATTATCGCTCTCTTGGGTTGCTGCTCTCGTGGATGCCGGACTAACAGGACGGTGCTACGCAACTTTCAAAGACACGCTAGGCCTCAAAAACCTCCCAGCCTCAGCGGAACCAAAACCGTGAGTTCACATCTAAATCCCCGCTAATGCTAGCGTGACAACTGGACCGCAACTAACCCCTAAATCCAGTGGAACAACGCATAGTACTAAAAGACTCTAAATGCTAAAGTCCCAACCTTTGTCAATCTCCAAGGAAAGCCGTTGTTATGCTGAGAGACTGTTGTATTATTGAAGCTTGCAGAAAACCTTCAGTAAAAGTTAATACTCTTTCAGAAACTCTCCGGTTGTGGACAATCTATTCTTATTATCTACCTCCCTATCGCTCTTGGGAAGGGTGGCGGTAGGAAAAGCATTATTGAGGAGCCCACACCCTGGCATCACTAATAGCAAGGGTTAACAAGCACCCTTTGATTCCTGCACAGCTACACGCCCCATACCCTACATCCCCCAGGCTATTACACTGAGGACAAGCTGGGCTCTGTACACTGAGGACAAGCAGGGCTCTGTACACTGAGGATAAGCAGGGCTCTGTACACCGAGGACATGCAGGGCTCTGTACACTGAGGACATGCAGGGCTCTGTACACTGAGGACAAGCAGAGCTCTGTACACTGAGGACATGCAGGGCTCTGTACACTGAGGACAAGCAGAGCTCTGTACACTGAGGACAAGCAGGGCTCTGTGCACTGAGGACAAGCAGGGCTCTGTACACTGAGGACAAGCAGGGCTCTGTACACTAAGGACAAGCAGGGCTCTGTACATTGAGGACAAGCAGGACTCTGTACACTGAAGACAAGCAGGGCTCTGTACACTGAAGACAAGCAGGGCTCTGTACACTGAAGACAAGCAGGGCTCTGTACACTGAGGACAAGCAGGGCTCTGTACACTGAGGACAAGCAGGGCTCTGTACACTGAGGACAAGCGGGGCTCTGTACACTGATGACAAGCGGGGCTCTGTACACTGAGGACAAGCAGGGCTCTCTACCCCGAAGACAAGCGGGGCTCTGTACACCGAGGACATGCAGGGCTCTGTACACTGAGGACATTCAGGGCTCTGTACATTGAGGACAAGCAGAGCTCTGTACACTGAGGACATGCAGGGCTCTGTACACTGAGGACAAGCAGAGCTCTGAACACTGAGGACAAGCAGGGCTCTGTGCACTGAGGACAAGCAGGGCTCTGTGCACTGAGGACAAGCAGGGCTCTGTGCACTGAGGACAAGCAGGGCTCTGTACACTAAGGACAAATAGGGCTCTGTACACTGAGAACAAGCAGGGCTCTGTACACTAAGGACAAGCAGGGCTCTGTACATTGAGGACAAGCAGGGCTCTGTACACTGAAGACAAGCAGGGCTCTGTACACTGAAGACAAGCAGGGCTCTGTACACTGAAGACAAGCAGGACTCTGTACACTGAGGACAAGCAGGGCTCTGTACACTGAAGACAAGCAGGGCTCTGTACACTGAAGACATGCAGGGCTCTGTACACTGAAGACATGCAGGGCTCTGTACACTGAAGACAAGCAGGGCTCTGTACACTTAGGATCTGTGACACGCTCCCAGCTTACACAGCAGGATGATTGACAAGCCATGAGCCTGCACAGAGCCCTGCTTGTCCTGCCCTCACCTCCTGTATTTGGACTCCTCATAGAGACACCCAGGTAATAGCTGCAGGGAAGGAATTATTTCAGCCAAAAATATACACATTTTTAAACCAATGTATATTACAGATATACATATAATGGTATTATCTACATTATATAAAAAGTTTTTGTTGATGAGGTACACTTTAAGCAGTGTTTCCCAACCAGGGTGCCTCCAGCTGTTTCAAAACTACAACTCCCAGCATGCCCGGACAGCCGAAGGCTGTCCGGGCATGCTGGGAGTTGTAGTTTTGCAACAGCTGGAGGCACCCTGGTTGAGAAACACTGGGTTAAAGTAATAATATATTGCCCCAGTTATCTGCCCTTCTCTCCTAATATACCAAGACATACTGTCCTCATACATCACACGCTGTGACCCACTTTCTGCAGTTTCACTACGGTGATGCATCAACTCTTCATCCTATTCTCACCTATGATAACATGAGTGGGCAAGGAGTGACGGAGAGGAACAGCGAGCAGGAGCCATCCTCTCCCCCGTCACATTTGTTCCATTAATTTCCAAGATTCTCCCGTTGAATTGCTCTGACTTCACACCCCACCTCGGCTCACATAAGTTCGTCTTCTGTTTTTTTCCTTTTTTTCGCGTATACGATACAATTTGGTGACTCATCTGTGACTTCCCTCCTACTGAGCCCCGCTCCATCGTGATGACTAAATGCTGGGGTGATGTAACGCATCAGTAAGTGTGTCACTAAAAATGTCACCAATATCCCACTGTAGATCCCATTTACAGGAACAGCTTGTAAGGATTTTCAGCAGAGAATCGCTCGTCTGGGGTTCCAGTTCGCCACATACATATGCACACATGTAATTGTCACCCGTGGGAATTTCTTATAATTTATTATTAAAAGCTTTTGTTAAGGACTTGAGATTTTTCTTAAATGGGCACTGTCAGACACAAAAACTTTTGATACCAATAGGTTTTGCAATTTCTTTCTTTAGAAAATTTTCTGTATTTCATATTGAAAAAGCCAGTCAAACAACTGCCCCCCCTGCCTGCTTGGACACATACTAGTCCTGCTGTGTCCATGAGTCATCACCTATGTTATGGACACACTTCCTTGATTGACAGCTGTGAGTGCAGGGATCAGAGCTGGAGGAAAAATCCTCCCACTGTCAGCTTGTGTCCCGCTACTGTCAGTGAGGACAAGCTGGGAGTTGTAGTTTTGCTAATGCTAGGGGAGATGTGAGCAGATAGCATACTGAGGGAGGGGGCGGAGACCTGCACAGTGAGGCCACGCCCCCTCCCTTTGAGAGGAATTCAGACTAGTGAGCTAAATTAAAATTGTAATAAAAAAATAAATAAAGGTGCTAGACACATAAAAATTAGATGTACATGGTCAGGATTTGGTACCGAGTGATATATTTAAAAAAAAACAACATTTTTTTTTAAATATGACGGGTATGCTTTAAAGGAGTACTCTGGTTGAAAAGTTATTATTATTATTTTTTTTTTTTTACTAAACTGGTGCCAGAAAGTTAAACAGATTTGTAAATTATTTCTGTTAAAAAATCTATACCCTTCCAGTACATTTTAGCATTTGTATGCTGCAGAGGAAATTCTTTTCTTTTTTAATTTCTTTTTTGTATTGTCCCAGTGCTCTCTGTGGACACCTGACGTCTGCATCAGGAACTGTCCAGAGCAGGAGAAAATCCCCATTGCAAACCTATGCTGCTCTGGACAGTTCCTGACACGGACAGAGGTGTCCACAGAGAGCACTGTGAACAAGACAAAAAAGAAATTTAAAAAGAAAAGAATTTCCTCTGTAGCATACAGCTGCTAAAAAGTACTGGAAGGGTAAAGATTTTTTAATAGAAGTCATTTACAAATCTGTTTAACTTTCTGGCACCAGTTCATTTAAAAAAAAAAAGTAAGAGTAAGAACATTGTAAAAAATTGTACAGATTTATGGCTCACGCTGAGGGGTACGTGGATGCTTTATGGGTACTTGGTATGGGGCGCCATGGCCTTCACGCACTGCTATAAATGATCTGTGGGACTTGCAATGGAGAGAAGAAGAACATCCATGGTTGGATGGAACATGACACTTCTATGTTTATATAATACATGAATGCCTCAGGTCCTTTAGAGAGACAATGTTCACCCAAGTTAATTGATGAAAATCACGAATCAGAGAAACTCACCGCATTGTAAAAGGATATCCAGTAATAGAAAAACAGAGCTAATTTCTCCCAAAACAGCGCCACCCTTGTCTTCAGGTCGTGTGTGGTATTACAACTTGGCTCCATTTACTTCAATGGAACTGAGCTGTAATACCACACATCCTGAGGACAGGGGTGGAGCTGTTTTTTTTAAACCAGACAACTCTATCCATCCATTTCTCCCTTAAAGGGGTACTCCACTGAAAAACATTTTCTTTTAAATCAACTGGTGCCAGAAAGTTAAACAGATTTGTAAATTACTTCTATTAAAAAAATCTTAATCCTTCCAGTACTTATCAGCTGCTGTATACTACAGAGGAAGTTCTTATCTTTTTGAATTTCCTTTCAGTCTGACCACTGTGCTCTCTGCTGCCACTTCTGTCTGTCTCTGGAACTGTCCAGAGCAGGAGAGGTTTGCTATGGGGATTCGTTTCTACTCTGGACAGTTCCTAAAATGGACAGAGGTGTCAGCAGAGAGCACTGTGGTGAGACAAAAAGGAAATTCGAAAAAGAAGTGAACTTCCTCTGTAGTATACAACAGCTGATAAGTACTGGAAGGATTAAGATTTTTAAATAGAAGTACGGTAATTTACAAATCTGGTTAACTTTCTGGCACCAGTTGATTTAAAAAAAAAAAATGTTTTCCAGCGGAGTACCCCTTTAACATAAGCTGTATGGGGGTGTCTTTCAGCCCCTATAGACCAGTCTTTCCCAACCAGGGTGCCTCCAGCTGTTGCAAAACTACAACTCCCAGCATGCCCGGAGTTGTAGTTTTGCAACAGCTAGAGGCACCCTGGTTGGGAAACAGCGCTATAGACGCTATAGACACATGACAGACCCCGTAGATGTTTTAGGATCTGATTACATTCGTAAAATCCATTGGGTGTAAACGTTCTTAATTTTAGCAAAGAAATCTGCATCTAGATTAGGGATTTGATTAACTAGTTACTTTCAAATGGCGCCATCCCCAAATTATAGAATAATCATTTTCGACTTGATTGACAGTGCGCTTCTATTTGCATATGCTTCTCTGTACAGGTTTTTTTTTTCATAAACTCTGCTTAAAGGGAACCTGTCAAGATTTTTTTTTACCCCCCTTGTAACCAATGGCAACCCATTGTACAGCCCAAGATTAGCTCCCCTGCCACGTCTTCATGTGAGGGCCTGATACTGGCAAAGTTGAGAAAATATGTGTTATAAATCTCCAGAGTGACAGTGAGTGACAAATATATTTTTTTCTGCTTCAATGTATATTTTATGGTAAAATGAAAGGTGTCCTTACACAATAAAATTGGTCCTGCAAAAAACAAGCCCTTTTGTATGGCTCTGTAGCTGGAAAAATAAAAGCTTCATGGCTCCTAGAAGATGAAGAGGAAAAAGTAAAAATGCAAAAGTGAAAATGGGCTCGGTCTTGAAAGGAAACCTGTCAACCTTTTTTACCCTTTGTAACCACCGGCAACCCATTGTACAGCCCAAGATTAGCTCCCCTGCCACGTCTTCATGTGAGGGCCTGATACTGGCAAAGTTGGGATAATACATTTTATAAATCGCTTGCGCTGATTGGAAATGGTGAACAAGTAGTCCCCTGGGCGGCGTTTGGAACTAGTCCGCGAGCTGTACTCGCGCCTCTTCGGTGTCTGATCAACCTACTGAGGCATGACTATGCGTCAGTGACATCCCGGGCACGGGCAACTTCTCATCTCTTCTTTAAGTCTTGTCAGTAATGTCAGACGGAACAGATCACCGAGATACACTGTGCACCCATTCTCAGGCTGTCACTCACGCATATTCATACCTCAGTACAGTGGTCCCTCAAGTTACAATATTAATTGGTTCCAGGATGACCATTGTATGTTGAAACCATCATATGTTGAGACCATAACTCTATGGAAACCTGGTAATTGGTTCTGAAGCTCCAAAATGTCATCCGAAAATAGGAAAAAGTGAGGATTAAAGAAAAATAACTAGATAACTAATACAGATAAAGCAAATCCTTACATATAAAAGTAAGAAAGATCTGCTGGGAGCTGTAAATCACTGTCTATGTCAGTGTTTCCCAAGCAGGGTGCCTCCGGCTGTTGCAAAACTACAACTCCCAGCATGCCCGGACAGCCTTCGGCTGTCCGGGCATGCTGGGAGTTGTAGTTTTGCAACAGCTGGAGGCACCCTTTTATGGAAACACTGGTCTATGTAGAGGACAGAAGCTTCTTCAGGGTCCTGTACAGAACCCACAATGTCCTAAAAAAAAAAGTAAAATGGAGCCGCCCTCACCTGGTGTCCAAAGGAGCAGCTAACCCTGGTACAGGTAAAGAGTACAGAACATGCAATACCTCCCTGTACTGTAGGAGGCGCTACCAGACACCAGTCAGTGCATGCACTTTAGGAATACAGGGGTTTTACCAGTGAAATGTCCATTTTGATTGGTCGGTTCTTCCAGCCATTGACACGTTACGTAGCTTCCATAGCATTGTATGTTGAGTCTGGTTTCAAGTTACAATGGTCCAGAAAAGACCATTGTATGTTGAAACTATTGTATGTTGAGGCCATTGTAAGTTGAGGGATCACTGTACTTAGTTTTTTCGTGGAAAAATTGCAAAAAATAGCACCCAAACTGCATTTTTCTGCGAAAAGGACAGTGGCCCAGATGTTAGCAGGGGGTCAATAGGGAAACGCAAATCTCCAAACCCACTTTACATTTTCGAGTTTGGCGTTTTTTTTCCCTCACCCCGGTGTTTTGCTGCGATTTGCGTTTTACCAAACCATACCATGCTGAGACTATGACTTTAAAAAAATTTTTTTTTTTTAAACGCCATCGTTTCGCCATAGTACAGTATCCAGAGAAGCATAGCGCAGACTGGAAACTGTCCCTGCAGAGATTTTGCAAGTTTTGGGGTTTTTCTTTTTACACACTGTACTTTACATTGAGACTGATATGTCTCCGGTGGAAAACATTTTTTTTAAATCAACTGGTGTCAAAAGTTAAACAGATTTGTACTAGATAGTACTTCTATTTAAAAATCTAAATCCTTCCAGTACTTAGCTGCTGTGTGCTCCAGAAGAAGTTGTGTAGTTCTTTCCCTTCTGACCCCAGTGCTCTCTGCTGACACCTTTGTCCATGTCAGGAACTGTCCAGAGCAGGAGAGGTTTGTTACGGGGATTTTCTCCTGCTCTGGACAGTTCCTGATATGGACAGAGGTGTCAGCAGAGAGCACTGGTCAGACAAAAAAGAAATTCAAAAATAACTTCCTCTGCAGTATACAGCAGCTGATAAGTACTGGAAGGATTAAGATTTTTTTTTTAAATAGAAGTAATTTACAAATCTGGCACCAGGGGATTTAAAATAAATTGTTTTCCACTGGAGTACCCCTTTAAATAAAACCTAACCCACCCCTTATGTGAGGGTGGGGGATTTTCTCTAAAGTTCAATGCAAGTCTATGGGACTTCAGGTACATCTCATAATCGCATTACTCTTGGGCTGTAGAGATTGCCCAGGACTTTTAAGGCTTGTTTACACTGCAGACATTCTGCCGGCAGAATTCCGCTGTGACAGCAGAGTCCCATAATTTTCATGAGATTCTGCTGCTCTGTGCACACTGCAGGATTACTGCAGTGGTCTATGAGACGGCGCATGTCTGCGCAGTCCCACTGCCGATGATTTTGGTGGCGCCTGCTGCAAGTGGATATTCACTGGCTGAATGCCTGCAGTGTGAACGAGCCCTTAAACATCCTGTTGACTGTCCGTCAGGGAATAGATAGTGTGGGGGACAGGATATGAGGACCTGATATGGGGACAGGATATAAAAAGACAAGTTATGGGATGAGATGTGAGGATGGGATATGAAAAAGTGATATGGAACAGAATATGAAAATGCGATATGGGGATGGTATTTAATGTCAAGATATCAGATCGGGTTATGAGGACGTGATATAAGGACGGGATATAAGATTTGTATATGAGGACGGGATATGAGGACGGGATATGAGGATGGGATATGAGGACGGGATATGAGGATGAGATATGAGGATGGGATATGAGGACGGGATATGAGGATGAGATATGAGGATGGGATATGAGGACGGAATATGAGGTCAAGATATGAAGATGGGATATGAGGAGGGGATATGGGGTCAAGATGTGAAGATGGGATATGAGGATGGGATATAAGGGTCAACATATGAAGATAAGATATGAGGAAGGGATATGGGGTCAAGAAATGAAGATGGGATATGAGGATGGGATATGGGGTCAAGATAGGAAGATGGGATATGAGGACGGGATGAAGATGGGATATGAGGACGGGATATGGGGGTCAAGCTATGCAGATGGGATATGAGGATGGGAAATGGGGGTCAAGATGTGAAGATGGGATATGAGGATGGGATATGGGGTCAAGATATGAAGATAAGATATGAGGAGGGGATATGGGGTCAAGAAATGAAGATGGGATATGAGGACAGGATATGGGGTCAAGATATGAAGATGGGATATGAGGACGGGATATAAGGATGGAATATGAGGATGAGATATGAAGATGGGATATGAGGACAGGATATGGGGTCAAGATGTGAAGATGGGATATGATGAGGGGATATGGGGTCAAGAAATGAAGATGGGATATGAGAACGGGATATGGGGTCAAGATATGAAGATGGGATATGAGAACGGGATATGGGGTCAAGATATGAAGATGGGATATGAGGATCATATAGGAGGAGGGGAGCTTTATTGTTGCATTTTCTCTTTCCCAAGGTTCAGGTAGGAAGACTGTGCAGCACTTGGTACTCTGCTGGTCCTGAAATATATTGCTCAGTTTCCAATATGGTGGTTTACAGAGAGGACGAGCAGAGAAAATGCAAATAGTAAAGGGAATGACAGAAGAGAGGGAAGGGGAGGAGGAGACAGAAAAGAGCAAATGGGTTGATGATGAGGGAGTCAGGGGAAAAACTAGAACCAGGGGTCCCTGAGGCCATTAGCAAAATGGATTATTGATGAACAAATGTTTGCAGTCGGACTGAGCATCCGCTCCCGGGAGACATGAGATGTAAGAGATGGTACATTAGTTTGAATGTTAAACAACAAATACAAAAGACAATAACTCCTATCGTCACATTCGTCCTGACTGTGGCTGTCCTGGCCCATATCTGGATAAGGCAGGCTGAATGGAACACTTGTCATATAAGTCATAAAAGACACATACACAATAGATCAGTGGTCACCAAACTGTGGACCTCAAGATGTTGCAAAACTACAACTCCCAGCATGTCGGGACGGCCAACGGCTGAATTTCTGACAGTGGAATCCCACTTTGGAATTCTGCTTGCACCATAGTCCCACCATTGTTTTCGATGGGATTCTACTGCACCGTTCACACTGCAAAATTAATAATTTTTAGTGTTTTACTCACACAGGGGCACGAACAGCTTGATGGTTACAGTGTCAGGATGCGGACACATCCTCAAACACGATAGATTTTTCGTAGGTCACAGGCCAAAAGTAGGAGGTGGCAAAGATTCACTGCTCTGTAATAGTTTCCAACCATATGCACATGTTTAGGATGCAGACCCTGGCAGGCCCCCCTGGTCTGCTGGGTCTGGTAGTGGTCGCACCCTTTATGACTATGATCTGAGTGGGCCCGTCCGCACTGCTGAATCTCCAAGCAAAATCCATGAGCGCTCGGACCACTCGGACATGCACCATCTCCATAGACGGCAATGCAGTCCGGAGTAGTCCTGCCAAAAGAATGAACATGAACCTTAAATTTACAAACAATACAGAGGCTCGACCATTCAAGCTGGCTGCTATCCCCATACAGACACATCACTTACCTGGGCATAATGTGACCGTGCACCATCTTGACTATTTTTACCATATGTTATTTCAACATTCTTTTTTGATTCATTCCTTATTAGGTCTTTATAGCGGTTTGAGCTCAGTGTTTCTTATACAGCTTCCTAAATCCCCTATATAGAAATAAAGAGGTTGTGCCATGACTACTGCCATACTGGGCTATCTCCATCGGTCCTATAGACCAGGGCTTTTCAACTGGGTGCTGTGACTAGTGTGTCGCCAGCAATCCCCAAATCTGTTGCAGGACCGTCTGGTCCCACAGCAGGAGCCACTGCTCCTCACCGATTTAAAGTGGCAGCTGCCTGTTCAAGATCAGTAACACGGGCCTCGGCCACTTTACATCAGTGAGAAGCGGTGGCTTCCGTGACTGACAAGTGATGCCCCTAACAGAGCGCATCGAGAGATATAGGTCAGAGGAGAACTGCAATGGCACAGCGGGGGATCAGAGGGGGGGGGGGGGGCATAATGTGGCACTGGAGGTGATAAAGAGGGGGGGGGGAATAAAATGGCACTGGGGGGGGGGGGGATAAAGGGAGGAATTGAGATGGGACAGGGGGAGATCAAGGCGGGGTTAAAAGAAAACGGTCATCCTGTTTACCCACAGTAAATTCAATACTCTATGTTACAGTGTGGGTGAACATGAGGCCGATGGGGGATCAACAAGCTAAATACGTACTTGTAGTCCGGAGCTGTGTCCCTCCGAAGATCCTTTTCTATCCCTTCTAAATTGCGCACAGGAGGCGGGCCCACCGGGGAATTTGAATATTCATTGAAGCTGGTCACGTAAACGCTTGCGCCTACTTAATGCTCACGTGACCAGCACCAATTAATATTCAAATTCACCCGGCGGGCCCGCCTCCTGTGCGCAATTTAGCAGGAATAGAAGAGGGTCTTCGGAGGGACACAGCTCCGGACTACCGGTACGTATTCGACTCATTGACCCCTCATGGGTCTCCTGTTCACCCACACTGTAACCAAGTGTATGGGGTTTAGTGTGGATGAACAGGATGACCGTTTTGCTTTAATGATGTAACAGAGGGGGTGGTCAAGAGGGGGAAAGAAGTGGCGCAGGGGAGAATCGAGGGGGAAATGATGTGACTAGGGGGTTGATAAAGGGGAAGGGGGATTGAAATGGCATAGGGGGAGATCAAAGGGGGGATAAAAATGACACAAGGAGGAAAAAAGTGGCACAAAAGTGGGAGATCAAGGGGAGAAAATTATCCGTGCACCCCTACCTATTCACAGGAGGTTTTTTAAATTGATAGTGGATCCTGCATGTCACCCAGAGGCTATATGCCCAGCAGAGGTGAGTGGAATAGGTGTTAGGGTCCCATCTGAAATGAGACCATGTCCGTGTGGTGGATGGGGGGGGGGACACATTTTGATCAAAAATGCGCTAAGAGCCTCCATTTTTTGACCAAGAGTGCTGCTGCAACCTTCTTTTTTGGGATAAAAATGATGACACAGGGGGCAAATAAAGTGACACAAGAGTGGGGGATCAAAGGGTGGGGATGAAAGGGCACAGGGGTGAAAAAATGGCAAGGGAATGATAAAGGGGGGGAGGGGGGATGGGGTTGATGAAAGGGAATAGGAGGTGGCAGCCATATATGTAATACTGATACTGGATACTGGTATCACGTTGTGCGTTGTAGGGTTCGCAACGTCATTCGTGCAATTGGCCGTATGGTGAGGGGTGTGACTCCAAACTACGAACGCCAAAAAAGGGTGTCACCAAGATGTAAAGTTTGGAAAGCTCAGCTATAGACAGTGAATTGAGTGGTAGGGCACATACTCCTTCTCCTCTCCAATGTGGCCCTCCAGCTGTGGCAAAACTACAACTCCCAGCATGCCCGGACAGCCGTTGGCTGTCCGGGCATGCTGGGAGTTGTAGTTTTGCAACACCTGGACGGCCACAGTTTGCAGACCACTTCTTTACTACATATGTAAAATGCTGGTTACAGGTAGGGCATATATAGGGCATATATATGGTACATAATTACTAACTCCAGCAGGACTAATGTATTGTGCCTTAGGGAGCATGAAAAATCCTGCGATGCCAGCCAGTAATGTGCGTTTTACTCGTCGTATGTGCCAAATATTTTAAAGATTTTCTTTGTTGCTGAAAACCCAAGCTGGAAAAACAAGCCAGCAAGGGACGTCATGATTCCACCACATTTCCAAAAATGAGCACAATGTGGACGCCGCAACGGCGAAGCTCCTTCTCCTCTCCAGGAGGACGCCGATGCCGTTCATTCCAGCAATATGCCCATGCAAGTTGTTTGCACCTATGCTGCGAGCTCATTGGCAGGAAGGAGCGTGTGGCATTTTGTGTGGGAGGAAAAGCTTTCAGGCGCTGCTGTCTGATTCCTTTTTATGAGGGAATATTGATAATGTCGGAGCACATTAGACTGCTCGCTCCAGCTCAACAATTAAGGTGTCATTTCCCTTCGATCCCTGCATGCAGATTGCTAAACATCTGGAGCGAACAATCTCCGAGGCTGTCCTGATGCACAAGCGCGCTGTCGTATTTTTGGGGTTCATGTTATGCATTCATATCGCTTGGTGATAACAGGAGTGAAAGAAGGAAAGAAACCTTAAAGGGGTACTCCGGTGGAAAACGATTTTTTCCATATGAACCTGCTCCAGAAAGTTAAACAGATTTGTAAATTACTTCTAAGAAAAAATCTTAATCCTTCCAGTACTTATCAGCTGCTTATACTACAGAGGAAGTTGTGTAGTTCTTTCCAGTCTGACCACAGTGCTCTCTACTGACACCTCTGTCTGTGCCAAACACACATTTATTCCCTGATTTTGGGAATTTTTGGGATAACTGGACTTTTTTTTTAAAAATGCAGCATGCTGAGACTATGGCTTTTTTTGCTGCAAAAACCTGTCCCTGCTCCTAGCGGGGCTGAGCTGTGCCAGCAGCTATACAGCCACAGGTGCGGCTCATGCTGGGCAGGAGGTATGCGCTGTATATCCCCTGCCCAGCATGAACATACTGTAAATAAGCAATCTGGTTTACTATAACCTCTTACTGGGCTGAGCGCTATGCTGAGCGTTATGAAGCATTAGAGCCTACCTGTCACCTAGGAAAATAAAAAAAAAGAACAAAAACAAAACCCAAGGGTGTTACACTGTAATTAGGATCATGTTCCTGTCACTTTTGCCTTGGTTCTGGCCAGATATCCGCTCCATTCTGCTGCTCGCATCTCCTACATTCCTCTCCCCAGAAGGGGGAGTATCCCTGAGCTGTGTCAGCTTTCACTTCCTGACTCTGTGCCTCTAAGCGCCTATTGTAGGGATCCAGATACCAGCTGTGAGAACATAGATGACTTGGCCAGAAACTAAATATTGTTCTGTTCCCTGCCACAATTAATATAGGGAGTTCGGTCTCCTCCCAGCCTTTCAGGAGACCAAACTCAGGAAGTGCTTGACAGCTGCACAGAAAGTGAAAGCTCCACAGATTCTCACAGAAAGCTGCACAGACTGAAAGCTGAAGGAGAACCTTACTGATAGCAACACAGACTGAAACATGCACAGAGCCTGAGGTCTTCTATTCATCACAGTGCTGCAACAATGTGAGGGCGGAAGTGGTCCCCCAGCAGGCTTCAGTGACACCATGCCTGCTGGGAAACGCCCACTTTCTCCTGCTGGGAGATTGCACCATGTGAGCAAGAAGAATGGTAAAGATACACAGCTTTTTGAAGCTCTGAATTTTTTTTTTTAAGGGTGTGAGGAGTATTAGGAGTAGTTAGGGAACATAGCCTGAGTTAGTTTAGAACAATTTATTTGGTGACCCAGCCTAATTCTCTGAACTGCTGCAGAACGGTGCCCCTCTCATTGCACCACCCAATGCCCACTGGTATAATCTTTATGTACACATTGCAATGGCTTCTTAAAATGCACCTGGGTCATATTGCACGCAGTGATCTTGTGCATCATATATACAGTTAATAACATCTATACATTGCTGCAGAATAATGTCTTGGAAGGATGTTATAGTCACATATATATGCATACAACAATCACCAAACGTGTTTCTGCTGCCAGATAATGAGCAGCTTCATCAGTGGTGACAAAAAATAGCTAAGGTAACATAATATTCTATTACCCACGCATAACATCAGTGTAATTCCACCTGTAAAGAAAAAAAATTCTACCACAGGGAATTTTGCTCTATAGCTCCAAATTTCTACAATTTATATCGATAAACTATCTTTAGTTTGTTTTTTCCTGCAAAGAAAAAAGTGTACCAGTACACCAGGGCTCATATATTTATGTCAACGGCCATACAGTTACGAGGGTCACAGTTCGTTCCAAGCACTAACCTGCCGTCATGCAGGGAGCCGAGGTTGCCCGCTTACTGGCGCTCGGCTCCCTGCATGACGACAGGTTAGCGCTAGGCTCTGGGAACGAACTGTGACCCTCGTAACTGTATGGCCGTTGACCTAAATATATATGAGCTATAGAGCTAAATTTTCTGTGATAGGAGACATTTTCTTTACAGGTGGAATTACACTGATGTTATGCGTGGATAATAGAATATTATGTTACCTTAGCTATTTTTTTGTCACCACTGATGAAGCTGCTCATTGTCTGGCAGCAGAAACACGTTTGGTGATTGTTGTGTGTATATATATATATATATATATATATATATATACACACACATACACACACAACAATGTGAATATATAGCTCAAATCTGATAACATCCTATTTCTGCAAATAACTCTATTATCCCCTTGGAGCTGTACACAGATGTGCAAATAGCTCAGGGGAAAGGATCACAGTATCCTACAATTTTATCTTTTATCTCACAAACTATTAGTATTTTTTAACTGGATAGAATAAAAGTTAAATTTTAAAGGGGTACTCCGGTGAAAACTTTTTTTCTTTTAAATCAACTGGTGCCAGAAAGTTAAACATATTTGTAAATTACTTCTATTAAAAAATCTTAATCCTTCCAGTACTTATTAGCTGCTGAATGCTACAGAGGAAATTCCTTTCTTTTTGGAACACTGATGACATCACGAGCACAGTGCTCTCTGCTGACATCTCTGTCCATTTTAGCAACCGTGCATAGCAGATGTATGCTAAGGGAAGCATGGTGGCTCAGTGGTTAGCACTGCTGCCTTGCAGTGCTGGTGCCTTGGGTTCAAATCCCACTAAGGACAACAATAAATAAATAAAGACTTATTATTATTATAATAACGTCAGCAGAGAGAACTGTGCTCGCGATGTCATCAGAGAGCATTCCAAAAAGAAAAGAATTTCCTCTGTAGTATTCAGCAGCTAATAAATACAGGAAGGATTAAGATTTTTTAATAGAAGTAATGTAAAAATCTGTTTAACTTTCCGGAGCCAGTTGATTTAAAATAAAAAAGGTTTTCACCGGAGTACCCCTTTAAAGACACATATCCCTACACGTTTTGGCGTAAATTTTTGAGAGTATAATTTTCTGGATATGAGATTGGGATTTTAGTCTGACGTGGGACCTTTAAGGATGTTATAGTCAGCAATGAATCCAGGTCTTACACACAGCCCAGACGCTGCATACACTCCACCCTCTCAGCAGTCTCAGCATGCTCCTGTAAGCTTTGTAGAGTTGCTCTTTAACATAAACGTCATGTGCTGTATCTGTTCCCATAGTAACAAACCCTGCTTACTGGGTATTTTTAAGTAAAATCCTGCATAAGATGCTTGACTGTTTTTCATTGCTGTATTACTTGAACTGCACTATTCAGACACAGTAAAAAGCTTCATTCCATGCCACCGTCTTCATGTTTATCTCTGCCAGTGTTTCCCCAGACAGGGTGCCTCCAGCTGTTGCAAAACTACAACTTCCAGCACGCCCGGACAGCCATTGGCTGTCCGGGCATGCTGGGAGTTATAGTTTTGCAACAGCTGGAGGCACACTGGTTGCAAAACACCGATCTGTACTGTTACTGATACATTGTTGCAAATCAGCAATACATGTGTATTGCTGATTTACAATATTTAGAGAGTTTGGCAATTTAAATCTTATTAGCAAAAGAAAAAAATATTTAGATATTTTTGGCAATTTAAATCTTAATTAGCCCATAGTAATATTTAGAGAATTTTTGCAATTTAAATCTTATTAGAAAATGATAATAGAGATTTTGACAATTTAAAGGGGTTATCCAGGAATTTTTTTTTTTTATATATGTCAACTGGCTCCAGAAAGTTAAACAGATTTGTAAATGACTTCTATTAAAAAAATCTTAATCCTTTCAGTACTTATGAGCTTCTGAAGTTAAGGTTGTTCTTTTCTGTCTAAATACTCTCTGATGACACCTGTCTCGGGAAACGCCCAGTTTAGAAGCAAATCCCCATAGCAAACCTCTTCAAAACTGGGCATTTCCCGAGACAGGTGTCATCAGAGAGCACTTAGACAGAAAAGAACAACCTTAACTTCAGAAGCTCATAAGTACTGAAAGGATTAAGATTTTTTAATAGATGTAATTTACAAATCTGTTTAACTTTCTGGAGTCAGTTGATATATATAAAAAAGTTTTTTCCTGGAATACCCCTTTAAATCTTAGTAACAAATAATAATATTAAGAGATTTGGGAAATTTTAATCTTATTAGAAAATAATAATATTTAGAGATTTATGGCCATTTAAACCTGTTTAGCAAACTAATAATATTTAGATATTTTTGGCAATTTATATCTTATTAGCAAATAATAATATTTAGAGATTTTTGACGATTTAAATCTTATTAGTAAAAAATTATTTTTAGAGATCTTTGACCATTTCAACCTGTTTAGCAAACTAATAATATTTAGATATTTTTGGCAATTTAAATCTAATTAAAAACAAATTAATAATTAGACATTTTTGGCGGTTTAAATCATATTTGAAAATAATAATAATAGAGATTTTTGGCAATTAAAATCTTATTAGCAAAAAATAATATTTAGAGATTATTGGCAATTTAACTCTTATTAGCAAATAATAATATTTATTATTTTATATGTACTCTGCAAAATATAGTCTGAACAGTTGTCCACTTTGGGTATATAAAAGGACAACTGAACGTGACAGACGGAGCCCAACATTGCAGAATACCTGAGCAGAATCCCAGTTTGTGCAGGTCACTGTTCCTCTATATGCCCACAGTGTTTCCCAACCAGGGCACCTCCAGCTGTTGTAAAACTACAACTCCCAGCATGCCCGGACAGTCAAAGGCTGTCCAGGCATGCTGGGAATTGTAGTTTTGCAACATCTAAAGGCACCCTGGTTGGGAAACACTGTGCGCATAGATAGGAACAGTGACATGCACAAAGGCTGTCCATCCATGCTGGGAGTAGTACTTTTGCAACAGCTGGAGGCACCCTGGTAGGATAACACTGATCTAAGGTCTGAATATATTATTTGGCTCTGGGCTCTGCATAGATTTTTGGAATCTGAATTAAAGGGGTATTCCCGGAACAAACTTTTATTTTTTATATCAACTGGCTCCAGAAAGTTAAACAGATTTGTAAATTGCTTCTATTAAAAAATCTTAATCCTTCCAATAATTATCAGCTGCTGAAGTTGAGTTGTTCTTTTCTGTCCGGCAACAGTGCTCTCTGCTGACATC